>NC_138046.1:28852162-29452162 GCF_964194185.1 Rhinolophus hipposideros
GAAAGCTTCTTTAAGATTGTAATAATGTGTTTCTTAAATATTTGGTAGAACTTGTTGGTGAAGACAATTAAACCTAAAGTTTAGTTTATGGGTAAATATTTTGGCTACTGCTTTATTGTTTAATGATTAAGAGATTATTCAGGTTTCATATTTCCTCAGTTGTCTGTTTTGATTGTTTATGTTTTAGGCATTGCTCTTTTCATAAAATTTTCAAATATATTCTTATGAAATGGTTTACAATACCCACATATAATGCTTTTTTCAAAAAATAATTATAAAGCATTTCATACCTATACAAGTGTGTAGGACAGTACGATGAACCCCATACTGGAGTTATGCACATTATAAGATTATTAACATTTTGAGACCTCATTGATCTTATTTTTCTTTTCATTTTATTTCTTACCATTGATGAAAATTTCAAGGAAAATTTTTGACATAATCTCATTGTTATATATTTTGCTAAATATCTCTAAAACTGTAGAATTTTATTTATATAGTTTTTGTGTCCATCATAACACCTAACAATTATTCCTTGGTGTTATCTAACATGGAGATCATAATCAAATATGCAAAATATTTGCAAACTAGTACTTTTGAACTTGATAAGACTTAAATTTTAAATTAGCTCTGTAAAATGTACTCCGTGGTGTCTTGTTTAGTCTATGGCTGCCTCCACTTAATTTTGCTTTTATACCATTGGCTAATAGAAGAAAGATAAGTTGTTCTGAATGCTCAAGATTCAGATTGCATTCAGATTGTGGAATGCTCAATGTTCTGAATAAGTTTGTTTAGTCCTTTAGCATATTGTTCAACTTGTGTCTCTGTTCCTCATAATTCCTCATAATTCTATAATTTCTATAAACTGTATGTAAGTTCTAAGATTTGATCAGATTCAAATAGGGTTTTGTATCATCCTATTTGGTATGAAAGATCTTCCAGAATTATGTTGAATATTCCTTGCCTCAAAACTGGAATAAACTATTTTTCTAAGCATACTTGGTCCATTTTCCTTAAGTAAGAAAATGTATTTTAAGATTATAATTATTTGTGAGTCAGGGATGGTCATTTTGTGTGTGTGTGTGTGTATAATAACTATTATGTGTATTATATGTACACAATGACTATTATATGCCTATGTATAGTGCTTTAGTAATAAACTAATAAAGTTATAATTAATAGAGCTATAGCTATTGTGTTATGGTTATAGCTACATAGTTATAGTTATTGAATTATATTGTCACAAATAGGAGATTTAGAGTTATACTTACAGTATTATAGTAACAGAGTTATAGTTGCAGTGTTAGGGTAATAATTATACTTTTGTAGTTATAGTGTTATATTTTAGTTACAGTGTAGCAATTACAGTTGTAATGTTACAGTTATAAGTGTAGATTCACTATTTATAATTGTATTTGTATTTACAGCTTTTTAATTATATTGATAATCATGACTTTAGTTTTAGTTATAAAGTATAACATTTTATAGCATTAAGATTACAGTATAATGCTATAATTATATTTACAATGATGAAGTTATAATTACAGTGTTAGTATTTTAGAGTGGGAGTGTTACAAATATAGAATTATAATGATAGTTTAGAGGGAATGACATAGGCATTGTATCAATGTTATAGATACAGCATTAGCATTATAGTTACAGTGTTAGTGTTATAGTTATCATGAGCCTCCTATAATGGTAGCATTACAGTTGTAATTTTAGTGTTATAACGCTATAGTTATAGTGATATAGTCAGAATTAAATTGTTATGTTATATTTACATTGTTATAGTAACATTTGTAATATAGTTAAAATTTAGTTAGAGATACATGATAAAAGTTATAGCTATAGTCATACTTATTGTTAAGCTTATAGTTTTAATTTTATAAGAATAGTTATTGTTTAATACTTATTGCTATAGTTGCAGAGTTACAATGTTATAGGTGTTTGTTTATACTCATAGTTACCATCCTACACTTGTAAGTGTAGTGCTATTGTCATACCTTTAATACTACAGATATAGTTATAGTGTTATTAATATAGTCATAGTTTTAGTGCTATAGTGATAGTGTTTTAATTGTCATTATAGTGATATAATTGTCCTGCTCCAGTTATAATTATAATTTTATGGTTACAGAGGTACTATGATGGTTGTAATGATAGTAGTCTGATTATAGTTGCAATATTATTGTTATAGTTATATTGTTATAGTCATATTGTTATTGTTATATAATTTAGTTTTTCAATTACAGTTGACAGTCAATATTATTTTGTATTAGTGTCAGGTGTACAGCATAGTTGTTAGATATTTATATAATTTATTCAATGATCCCCCTAATTAGTGTAGTATTCACCTGGTACTATACATAGTTATTAGAATATTATTGGCTATATTCCCCATGCTGTACTTTACATTGACATGACTGTTTTGTAATTACCAATTTGTACTTTTTAATCCTGTCACATTTTTCACCCAGCCCTTCAACTCCCTCCCACTGGGCAACTGTTAGTTTGTTCTCTGTATCTATGAGTTTGTTTCTGGGCGTTTTTTTGTTTGTTTGTTTGTTTTGTTATTCAGATTCCACATATAAGTGAGATCATATGGTATTTGTCTTTTTCTGTCAGACTTATTTCACTTAGCATAATACCCTCCAATTCAATTCATGTTGTCACAGATGGTAAGATTCCATTCTTTTTTATGGCCCAGTAATATTCCATTGTATATGTGAACCACTTCTTTTTTTATTCAGTCAACTACTGATGTGTACTTAGGTTGCTTCTATAACTTGGCTATTGCAATTAGTGTTGCAATGAGCATAGGGTTGCATATTATTTTTTTCCAAGTTAGTGTTTTGGATTTCTTTGGATAAACATCCAGAAGTGGAATTTCTGGGTTTAAGGTAATTCTGTTTTTAATTTTATGAGGAATCCCCATACTGTTGTCCATGGTGGCTACAACAATTTGCAATCTTACGAACAGGGCACGGGCATTAGTGTTATATAATTAGCATTGTAGTTACAAGCTATAGATATACTGTCATAATTACAAAGTTGAATTACAGAGTCAAAGTTTTATTGATAATGTTTTAGTTATAATAATTATAACTATGTAGTTACACTTCTTTAATTATAATTATAAATATATAGTTATCATCTTAACATTGTAACAATTGTGGTTTGGTTATATTTGTACTTTTATGGTTATACTTACATAGTTATAATTATACTTAGCGTTATGCTTTAGTATTACAGTATAGGATTCTAGCAAGTATTATAAAATTTTACTTAAAATTATACAATTATTGTCTTAGTGTTATAAAAAGTTATAGTTATAGTACTCTAGTTATGTTTAGAGTACTAACTTGTAACTATATGCTGTCATATAGTTAAAAACCTATAGTTATAAATATAATACTGTTATTGTTATAATGCTATAATTATTATTATAATATTATAATTATTTACAGTGTTAAAAGTATCATTGTTAGGGTTACAGTTATAGGGTTATTGTATAGTAACAGGTACATAAAACTACTATTATAGTCATCATTCATAATTATGGTGATAGCGTTATACTTACAAATTTTACTTTAACTATAGCACTATAATATTACTTTAGCACTCCAAGTGTAGAACTATAGATATAACTCTAACGCTAACACTATGTGTTAATATTACAGTTATAGATTATTGTCTACGTAATAATGATAGGGTTATACCAACAATGTTATATTTTAGGTCAGATTTATAAATAGATTTATAGACATAGAGGTGTATTTTCTACTAGCCATAATAATTTTATAATAATAGTTATACTGATAAGGTAATAAACTAATAGAGTTATGGACATGGTACTAGTGATATATAGTGTTAGCGTAATAAAGTTTAGTGTTCTACTTATGATTACAGTCTTATACGAAGAGCAATACACATTGCATAATAGTTACAATGTGTAACTATAGTCTTATGGTAAAGGGATAATAGTTACAGTGCATAGTTTTGGTATTAACACTATAGTGAGAGTGATAGTGTTATGATATACTAGTAGAGGTAAGGGTGTACTTTTAGCATTTTGATTATAGGAATAGTGCTATGATTACAGTTATAGTCATCATTATAATTATGGGACCAAAGTTAGAGATACAGTGTCATAGTTCCTGTTATAGGTCATAGCTATAGTTATAGTGATAAAGTTATTGCTCCAGAATTACACTATCATCAAGTTATAGTTATAGAAATATAGGTATTTTATTCTTATAGCACAATAGCTACCATGTAGTGCTATAGTTATGGAGACATAGTTACAGTGTTTAGTTATGTTTATATTATTTAGCTTATTATATTATTTAGTTTGTGTTATTTATATTTATAGTTCTAAGGTAATAATTGTGATGTAGTTACAGTCATCACTATCATTATAGTGTTAGTATTGTAATGTTTGTGCTATACCTATGTTTATAGTGCTATAGTGTTATTTTTTAGTTAAATTTTTCTATTTCAGTTGCAGTTATAGTAATGGAATAATATTTATATTTTCATAGTTGCATGTCTAATTATATAGTGTTATAGATTTAAAAGTTTATTTATATTTACAGAGTTATGGTTAGAATTAAAGTGTTAGATATGAGTTATAATTATATGGCATTCTTGTAATTATACTACTATCACTATATTTGTAGTGTTATAGTTATAAGTGTTATACTGCTACCATTATCATTCTAGTGCTACAGTTGTAGAGCTTAGTATTATAGTATTAGTCATGTAGTTATTGTGTGAGTGTTATAGATTAGAATTACATTAAAATAGTAATAGATATAAGTATTGTGTTGCATATCATTGATATAGTTCTAGTTTATTGTTATAGTTATCAAAGTTCTGATAATAGTGTTAGATTTGTAATGTTCTAATTATAGCAAATGTGTTATAGTTATAATTGCAGTATTATAGTTATAAAGTTATTTTTAGTTTAAATTATGCTTTTTGTTATAGAATCATAAGATTAATTATAGTATACTTGTTCTAGGTATTTAGTCATAATTCTAACTATGAAATCATAAGTGTAGTTATAGATATAGTTTATATTATTAATTATAGCCATTTTATAGTTTTAGAAAATTATATCTTTAGTAATAGAAATATAGTTATAGTTATTACAATATACATATTTTATAGTACTGTAGATAAAGCTCAAGTGTTGTATGTACATCATATTTGCTGTATTTGTGATATAATTAGTGTTATAATGTTATGGTTATAGTGACAGTGGTTTAATTTTTTATATTACTATCATTATAGAGTTATATGTACAGTTACAAAATCAAAGTTTTAGATTCACAGTTCTAGTTACATGTTCACATGTTAATTATGGATTTATTGCTATAATTATAAGATGTATTTTCAGTTATGGTGTTAAAGTTACGGAGTAATTTTCCTTGAATAGTTCTATTTTATACATATTTTAATTAGTTTCAGTTGTACTGAACAACATAGGGATTAGACATTTATATACCTCATGAAATGATAACTCCAATGAATTGATTACTTATCTGACATTATACATAGTTATTACAATATTATTGACTATATTCCATATGCTGTAAGACATATCCTCATGACTTTTTAAATTGTAGTTTGAATTCAATATTATTTTGTATTAGTTTCAGGAATACAGCACCGTGGTTAGACATTTATATAATTTATGAGGTGATCCCCCAAATAATTATACAGCCATTTCAGACTATACGGTTTTTTTACATTAGTATTGATTATATTCCCCATACTGTATTTTACATTACCGTGACTCTTTTGAAACTGCCAATCTGTACTTAATCCCTTCACCTTTCTCACTCAGCACTGAAACACCCTCTCAATGAGTAACCATCACTTTGTTCTCTGTATCTATGAATCTGTTTTTCCCCCATTTATTTTGTGCTTTAGATTCCAAAAGTGGCAACATATTTTAAGTGTCTTTCTCAGTCAGAGGTATACCACTTAGCATAATACCTTCTAGTCCCATTCTTGTTGTCACAAATGGTAATATTTCATTCTTTTCTTATGGATGAGTAATATTCCATTGTATGTATGTACCATTTCTTCTTTCTCCAATCATTTATTGAGGGACATTTCAGTTGTTTCTTTATCTTCATTATTGAAAATAGTGCTGCAGTGTTCATAGAGGTACATATATCTTTTCAAATTAGTGTTTTGGATTTCTTTCGGTGAATACCGAGGGGTAGAATTACTTGGTCATAAGGTAGTTCTATTTTTTTTTCTATTAAAATTTCTAATTTTATTTTATTTTTTTTTATTTTTTATTTTTTTTATTTATTAGTTTCAGGTGTACAAGACAAGGTAATACTTAGACGTTCATCATTTATATCCCTCACACTGTGAATCCCCCTCCCCCCATCCACTATCCCTCCGACCTCACACTGAACCATCACATTATATATATATAAAATTATAGTGGGCATTCATTAATGTTTAGCTTCTGGTGTACAATGCCATGATCAGGTATCCACTGTATCCCTGAGGTGGTCTCCCAAATAGGACGAATGTCCATCGGATACCCAACAAAATCTTTACAACATTATTGAATACCTTCCCCAAATTAATTTTCAAAAAAACCCTGAGGCCATCTTGTGGTTACCAGCTGCTTCCAAATCCCTTCACCTTTCCCCTTATCCCCAACCGGCCCCCACACCCATCTAACAACTCTCGGTTTTTTCTTTGTGTCCCCAAAACTGTTTCTGATTAGTTCATTCACATAGTCTTTTCTTTAGATTCCATATATAAGTGAGATCATATGGTACTTGTCTTTCTCTTTCTGACTTATTTCACTTAACATAATGTTCTCTAGATCCATCCATGTTGCTGCAAATGATAAGATTTCTTTCTTCTTTATGGCTGCGTAATACTCCATTGTATAAATGTACCACAGCTTCTTAATCCAGTCATCTACCGATGGGCATTTCGGTTGTTTCCATATCTTGGCTATTGTGTAAAGTGCTGCAATAAACATAGGAGTGCATACAGATTTTTGAATTGGAGTTTTGGATTTCTCCGGGTAGATGCCTAGGAGTGGAATTACTGGATCATAGGGTAGTTCCATTTTCAGATTTCTGAGATACCTCCATACTGTTTTCCATAGTGGCTGCACTAATCTGCAATCCCAACAGTGCACTAGCGTTCCCTTTTCTCCACATTCGCGCCAGCATTTGTTGTTTGTTGATTTATTGATGATAGCCATTTTGACTGGAGTGAGGTGGTATCTCATTGTGGTTTTTATTTGCATTTCTCTGATGGTTAGTGAGGTTGAGCATTTCTTCATATGTCTTCTTGCCTTCTGTATGTCCTTTTTAGAAAAATGTCTCCTCAAGTCCTCTGCCCATTTTTTAATTGGGTTGTTTGTTTTTAAGGTAGTTCTATTTTTAATTTTTGAGGAAACTCCACACTATTTTCTAAGCTGGGTGCACCAATTTGTAATCCCATCAACATTGCACAAGGATTCCCTTCTGTCTACATCCTTACATTTTTGTTTATTGATTTACTGATGATGGGCATTCTAACAGGTGTGAAATGATGTCTCATTGTGGTTTTAAATCGCATTTCTGTGATGATAAGTGAAGTTGAGCATCTGTTCATATGTCTATTGGCTATATGTTCTCTTTGGAGAAATGCCTATACAGGTCCTCTGCCCATTTGTTAATTAGATTGTTTGTTTGTTTTTTTTTGGTATTCAGTTTTATAAATTTTGGGTATTAACCCCTTATCAGATGTATCTTTGGCAAATATCTTATCCCACTCAATAGAATGTTTTTCGCTTTGTTGCTGGTTTCCTTTGCTGTGCGAAAACTTTTTAGTTTGATGTAGTCACACTTGTTTATTTTTCCTTTTGTTTCCTTTGTCTGATGAGATAAATCAGTAAAATTATTACTAAGACTAATGTCTGACAGTTTACTGCCTTTGATTCTTTCTGGGGTTTTTATGATTTCGGGTCTTACATTGCAGTATTTAATCCATTTTTTAGTTTATTCTTGTCTACGGAGTAAGGAGGTGGTCCACTTTCATTTTTTTCGTATGTATCTTTCCACTTTTCCTAGCACCATTTATTAAGTAGACTGGCTTTATCCCAATGTATATTTTTGCATCCTTTGTCATAGATTCAATGACCATATAGGCATCAGTTTATTCCTGGGATCTCTATTCTGTTCCATGGAACTGTGTGTCTGTTTTTATTCCAATATTAGGCTGCCTTGATTATTATGGCTTTGCAGTATAGTTTCATATCAGGTAGCAGATTATCTCATACTTTGTTCTTTCTCAGGATTTCTGTGGTTATTTGACGTCTTTTATGGTTCAACAAAAATTTTAGGATTATTTATTATACTTCTGTAAAAAAATGCCATTGGTATTTTGATAGGGACTGCATTGAATCTATGTATGGCTTTGGGTATTATGGAAATTTTAACTATATTAATTCTTCCTACCAGTAAGCATGACATGTGTTTCCATTTATTTGTATCTTCTTTAATTTCTCTTTTTAATGCCTTATAATTTTCTGAGTACAGGTCTTTTACTTCCTTGGTTAAATTTATTCCTAGGTATTTTTGATGCAATTGTAAATGGGATTGGTTTCATAATTTTTCTTTGATAATTTGTTGCTGACGTATTAAATACAACTGATTTGTGAATATTAACTTTGTTAACTGCTACTTTACTAATTTCATTTATCAGTTCTTACATTTTTGGGTGGAAACTTTGGGGTGCATTCTCTATATAATATGTGTCATCTTCGAGTAATGATAGTTTTACTTTTTCTTTCCCAATTTGGATGCTTTTTATTTCTCTTAGTTCTCTGCTTGCTGTGGCTAGGACTTCCAGTACTATCTTGAATAAAAGTGATGAAAGTGGACATCCTTATCTTATTTCTGATCTTGAGGGGAATGTTTTCAGCTTTTCCCCATTGAGTGCAATTCTAGCTGTTGGTTTGTCATATATTAACTTTACTATATTGGTATATGTTCTCTCAATTTCCACTTTGCTGAGAGTTTTTATTATAAATGGATGATGGATTTTGTCAAATGCTTTTCTGCATCCGTTGATAGTACCATATGATTTTTAGTTTTCATCTTGTTCTTGTGGTGTTCCATGTTACTGGATTTGTGAATATTAAATCAACCTTACCTACCAGGAATAAATGCCACTTGATTGTGCTGTATGACCTTAATAATGCATTGCTGAATTCGTATTGCTAATATTTTGTTGAGAGTTTTAATATCTGTTTATTAGGGATATCGACCTATAGGTTTTCTTTTTATTATATTTCTTCTTCTTCTTCTTCTTCTTCTTCTTCTTCTTCTTCTTCTTCTTCTTCTTCTTCTTCTTCTTCTTCTTCTTCTTCTCCTCCTCCTCCTCCTCCTCCTCCTCCTCCTCCTCCTCCTCCTCCTCCTCCTCCTCCTCCTCCTCCTCTTCCTCCTCCTTCTTCTCCTTCTTCTTCTTATTATTATTGTAATGTCTTTGCCTAGTTTTGTAATGCTTTGTCAGGGTATGTTGGTCTAATAGAATGAGCTTGGAAGTCTCCTCTCCTCCTAAATATTATGGAATAGTGTGAAGAATTAGTATACATTATTTCTTAAATATTTGGTAAAATTCACCTGTGAAAAAATCTGTTCCATGATTTCTACTTGTTAGGAGCTTGTTGATTACTGATTTGGTTTCATTAATAGTAATTGGTCTGTTCACATTTCTGTTTCTTCTTGATTGAGTCTTGGAAGAGTTCATGTTTCTGGAAATTTGTTTCTTCCAGATTGTCAAATTTGTTGGCTTATAATTGTTCGTATTCTTTTCTTTTCTTTCTTTCTTTTTAATTTCTGTGGTATTCAATGTCATTTTTCTTTCATTCTGGTTTTATTTATTTGGGTCTTCTCCCTTTTTTTTTTTGATGAGTCTGGTAAAAGTTTATCAATTTTGTTTATCTTCTCAAAGAACCAGGACTTGGTTTAATTAATCTTTTGTATTCTTTAGCCTATATTTTGTGTATTTCCACTTGAATCTTTATTAACTCTTTCCTTCTACTCACATCGGGCTTTGTTTGCTGCTATTTTTACAGTGCTCTTAGATGTAAGTTAGATTGTTATTTGAGATTTTTATTTGTCCTTGACTAGGCCTGAATTGGTGTGAGCTTCCCTGTTAGGACTGCTTTTGTTGTTTCTCATAGATTTGGGGCAATTGCGTTTTTATTTTTTTTAATGATTTAAAAAAATATTTGGGTGATAATTGTTAGTGAAATTACATAGATTTCAGGTGTACAATTCTGTATTACATCATCTATAAATCCCACTGTGTGTTCACCACCCGGAGTCAGTTCTCCTTCCATCACCATATATTTGATACCCCTTACACTCATCTCCCTCCCCCACACTCTTACCCTCCGGTAACCACTAAACTATTGTCTGTGTCTATGAGTTTTTTTCTTTTTAAATATATTTTATTTTTATTTTTATTATTTTATTTTATTTTAATTTATTAGTTTCAGGTGTACAAGACAAGGCAACACTTACACGTTCATCATTTATATCCCTCACACTGTGAACCCCCACCCCCATTTGAATAGTTACCAGAGGAGAAGCCCTTCTCCCAGGGAATTCCCCCATTGTGTGAGAGGCTGGAATACTGCAGAGAAAACATAACACTACAGTGTGGAGAGAAAAAAGTTTCAGACATAAAATAAAACATTCTACCAACATGTACTGGAAAACAAAGAAATAAATCTTCCTATCAACGTGTTCCAGAACCCACTAATGTAGATGTCAAGGAAAAGAAAAAAATAAATCATTAATTGCCAAGAATAACAAAGGCAAGAATACAGCTCAGAAAGAAAGTGAAAATTCTCCAGAAAATGAACATAAAGTTATGGAAATATGTGACTTAAATGACAGAGAATTCAAGATTACAGTTCTGAGAAAACTCAGAGATGCAAGAAAACACAGAAAGGCAGTTTAATAACTCAGAAAATCAATGATAGAACAACATGACCATTTTACCAAAGAGATTAAAATTTTTAAAAAGAACCAAATGGAATTTCTGGAGATTAAGAACTTAAGAGAAGAAATGAAGAATGAAATATCCAGCTTAGGTAGCAGAGTTGACCAGATGGAGGAAAGAATCAGTGACATCAAAGATAGAAACCTGGAAATGAAACAGATGAAAGAAGAAAGAGACTTGAAACTTAAAAGAAATGAAAGAACTCTACACGAACTTTCTGGATCCATCAGAAAGAGCAATATATGAATAAGGGACATACCAGAAGGAGAACAAAGAAATAAGGGAACATCAAATATTTAAACAAATAGTCAAAGAGAACTTCCCAAACTTGTGGAAACAAATGTATCCTCGAATCCAAGAAGCAAATAGAATACCTAATTACCTCAATCTTAACAGGCCTTCTTCAAGGCAAGTTGTATTGAAGCCATCAAAATAATCAACAATAAAGAAAGAATCCTCAAGGCAGCCAGATAAAAGACGTTGGTAACCTACAAAGGAAAACCCATTAGAATATCATCAGATTTGTCAGCTGAAACTGTACAAGCCAGGAGATAGATGAACCACATATTCAAACTATTGAAAGAGAGAAATCATGAGCCAAGAATAAAATACCCAGCAAAGATATACTTTAGGTATGAAGGAGGAATAAAGACCTTTCCAGACATACAGAAGCTGAGGGAATTTTCTATTACACGATCTGCACTACAAGAAATACTATAGGAGGTTATTCCACCACCATCAACAGGGACATGTGTGGCAACCAAAACATGAAAAGGGGGAGAGTAAAGGCCTGAACTGGAATATCAGAATGGAGAAAGTAAGCTTGCTGAACAAGCTGGAATACTCTAAATTTCATGCTTTCTTTTACATAAACTTAATGGTAACAACTAAAAAAAAAATCCAGAACTGAAATATATACTGTAATAAAGGAAGAAACAGAGGGAAAAATCATAGAATACCACTACACAGTAATAAAAGACAACAACAAAAAAGGTAAAGAAATAATGGAAACACAGTCTTACCAAAATTTAAAGATAGAATGAAAGGAAATCCTCACATATCAATAATGACCTTAAATGTAAATGGACTGAACTCACCAATAAAAAGTCACAGAGTAGCAGATTGGATAAAAAAAAAAAAAAAAAAAAAAAAAAAAAAAAAAAAAAAAAAAAAAAAAAAAACTAAACCCAACCATATGCTATCTCCAAGACACACATCTCAGTTACAAGGACAAGCATAAACTCAAAGTGAAAGATGGAAAGTGACACTTCAAGCAAATGGTACCAAGAGAAAATCAGGTGTAGCCATAATGATATCAGATGAAACAGACTACAGGGTGAAAAAGGTAAGAAGAGACAGAGATGGACATTTAATGATGATAAAGGGGACTATACAACAAGAACACATAACAGTCATCAACATTTATGTAACAAATCAGGGAGCACCGAAATATACCAAGCAACTACTAACAGAACTAAAGGGAAAAATTGACCAAAACACAATCACACTAGGGGACTTAAATATATCATTGACAACTATAGATAGATCATCCAAACAGAAAATAAATAAATAGCAGCCCTAAATGACACATTAGATGTAATGGACATAATTGACATTTATGGAGCACTTAATTCTAATATATCAGAGTACACATTTTTTTTTTCTAGTGTACATGGAACTTTCCCAAGGATAGACCATATATTGGGACATAAAACTAGTCTCATTAGATTTAAGAATAATGAAATCATACCAAGCATATTCTCTGGTCACACAGCTTTGAAATTAGACATCAACTGCAAAAAGAAAGCAGGAAAAACCACAAACAGATGGAAATTAAGGAACATACTTTTAAAGAACGACTGGGTCAAAAAGAAATATCAGGAAAGATCAAAATGTACATAGAAACAAATGACAATGAAAATGCATCGTACCAAAATGTATGGGATGCATCAAAAGCAGAGTTCAGAGGGAAATTTATATCATTACAGGCCTATCTCAAGAAACAAGAAAAATCCCAAATAGATAGCCTCTTGTTACACCTTAAAGAACTAGAAAAAAAAGAACAAATTATACGCAAGGTCAGCAGAAGAAAGGAAACAATAAAAATCAGGTCAAAACTAAATGAAATAGAGAAAAAAAGACAATAGAAAGCTTCATTTGATAAAGAGCTGGTTCTTCGAAAAGATTAACAAAATTGACGAATCCTTGGATAGACTCATTAAGATAAAAAGGGAAAAGACACTAATAAACAGAATCAGAAATGAAAAAGGGGAAGTTATCATGGATGCCACAGAAACACAAAGGATCATCCAAGAATATATGAAGGACTATATGCCACCAAATTCACTAACCTAGAAGAAATGGACAAGTTCTTAGAAACATGTATCCAGAAGCATAAGAACTCGAAAATCTAAATAAACCAATCACCAGTAACAAAATTGAATCAGTCATCCAAAACTTCACAAAGCAAAAGTCCCGGACCAGATGGCATCACTAGTGAATTCTACGAAACCTTCAAAGAGGATCTAATACCAGTCCTGCTCAAACTCTTCCAAAAAATTGAGGAAGAGGCAGTTCTTCCTGAATCATTTTATGAGGCCAACATTACACTGATACCAAAAGCTGGTAAAAATATCACACAAAAAAGAAAACTACAGACCAATATAGCTGATGAAAACAGATGTAGAATCCTAAACAAAATTCCAGCAAACTGAATACAACAAATATACAAATCAATCTAGAGAAAGAAAAACAAAGTTGTGAAAAAACTTTTTCGTTTGATGTAATCCCACATGTTTATTTTTTCTCTTGGATAGTGGATGGTGGGGAGGGAGGTTCACAGTGTGAGGGATATAAATGATGAACGTCTAAGTATTACCTTGTCTTGTACACCTGAAACTAATAAAATAAAAGAAAAGAAAAGAAAAGAAAAGAAAAAGAAAAAAGAAAAACAAAGTTGAAGGTATCACACTCCCTGATCTAAAATTGTACTACAAATCTATAATAATCAAAACAATGTCATACTGGAAAAAAAACAAAAACAAAAACAAAAACAAAACAAAACAAACACATACATCAATGTAGCAATATAGAGAAACAAGAAATAATCCCTCACCTATATGGTCAACAAATCTAAGACGAAAAAGTGAAAATAACACTGGAGTACAGACAGTCTCTTTAATAAATGGTGTTGACAAAACTGGCAAATACATGCAAAAAGAAAAAAAAAAGAAAAAATACAACAAAAAATTGGACTACTACCTTACACCACATAAAAAATAAACTCAAAATAGGTTAAGGACTTAAATGTAAGGCCTGAAACTGAAAATCATATGAGAAGATATAGGAAATAAATTATCTGACATCAGTCTAAATAACATATTTTTGATACGTCTACTTGAGCAAGAAAAACAGTAGCAAACTAAATATATCAAAAATAATTTCTGCACAGTGAAGGAAACTTCAACAAAAAAAAATGCAACCCACTGAATGGGAGAATATACTTGCAAACGGTATATTCCATAAGGAGTTGATACTCAAAATAGAGTGTGCCAAAAATGTATATACAGTTTAAGAAAGGAAGAAAAAATAAAATTGCAATAGTCAATATATACCAATAACAAAAGATGAATACAAGTAATGTGTATACAATTTTTGGCACCCTGGTATATAAGGAACTCATACAACTTGATAAGAAAATATAAACAATGAAAAAAGAAAGAGCAGAGGATATGAAAAAGCATTTCTCTAAAGACGACATACAGATGTCCAACAGACATATATAAACATGCCCGAGAGAGTGACGTCATACGAATGGCGTCAGCGAGGAGCACTTTTTTGGTTCTCCTCCCGATAGTATCACAAACGGGACATCCATAATCCATTAAAGGACTCTCTGCTCATTGCACAGAACAGCTAAGAGACTCGTGCAAGGATGACTCGAAGGTGGGCAAATTGGGGAAGAGGGAAATGAGCGGAGTGGACACATGGCCTGCATGATGGGCGGTGGAAACGCTGTCCGCATCTGCGGCTATGGAAACACGTCTGCACCTGTGGCTGGGGGACACAGCCTGCACCTTTGGCTGTGTTAACACGCCAGCATCTGCGGCAGTGGAAACACAGCCGGCATCCACAGCTGCAGAGACACAGGGGATCCCAGGACGGAACAGAGAACACAAAAGCCAGGAGATGGCTTTTTTCCTGCATCCCACAGCTGATCTCTCCCACCAAGGGGCAGCATATCCAGCATTTGAGGCAATAACCTCAGCTAAAACCTCCAGTTGGGCCCTAGGTCAGACAAAGGATACAAACTCCATACCTGGGCCCCACCCCCCACTCTTCCAATACTACCCCAGTCCTTCCAGAGACTTAAACTGGCAGCTGAACTGAGGAGTAGTGTCAGATTACAGAGGAGCCTCAGTGCTCAGGCTCTGGGAAGACCAGCATGCAGCTTTGACCCAGGGAAGAGGCTGGGAAGACTGTGATTTTTGCTGAGCTAGGAGAGAAGAGACTCCTCCACCCCTAGCAACCACCTTTTCTGGCCTGCAGGAAGAGTGTAACTTGGCTAGCCTGGGAGAAAGAAGACTCCTCCATCCACAGTTCCCACCCATTCTGGCCTGCTTAGGGCAGGACAATTACAACTGCGGAAGCACTCCCAAGGATCAGCAGTAGACAACAGACACAGTTCTGGGCTTTCAGTAGCTCAGAAATTTCCTGCCTGCCACACACACACACACACACACGGAAGAAGTGCCCTAAGACTCAGGAGAACTATGCACAGGGCTGGTGGGGTTACTCTCAGTGTGCATAAGTGCATGCAAGGACAGAAACTGCACTGACTTTGTAGAAAATACCATCCAGATCCCTCAGCCCCACTCATCTAAATCTGTAGAACCAAAGCCTCTCTGGGCACCTGGTTAATGGCTCTGACTGCACAATACACAGAGGACTCTTTGGTACAGCAGAGGACAACCTGGAGATTATTTGGTGGGCTTAAACCAAGACTGGCACTGCTTTTTTTGTTTTGTTTTGTTTTGTTTTATCATTATATCTTTGATATCTTTGCCTGTGTTGAATCTGCATTGTTGGTTGTTTTACATGTGAATATATTTGATTTTTTATCCATTGTTGTTGTTCTGCTTGGTGATTTGTTTGTTCTGAAATTGCACTACCAGGGCCCAGCTTAAGAGGCACAAGATTGAATACACCCAGAGGCCAACTCCAGACCAAACCAGAGTACTACCGGGTTTGACCTACAAGTGACACGCCCAGTGGGAATTCTCTACAGGCACAAGAGCCCATAGAGGCCAAACCACATTTAAGTGGTCAACCATCACGCAGCAGAACACCCTGCGGTGGGCAGAGCCAAATCTCACAAAGAGTCAGCCTAGGAGTTAACCCCACCTACTCATAAGCAAAAAGCAATTAAAGATCTTATTTAACAGGACAATATACATAACACAAGAGTCACCTTTGGAGCACAAGCAAAGGAGAAAAAGGAAGTAGTGCAAGTCAAATATCAGGGACACATACTATATAAGATAACCCACCAAGAACTAAGAACTCTAGGGGATCTACCTAATACATTGAAGCAAACACAGAGAGTCACCCAGAATGGGGAAACAAAGAAACATGTCTCAAATAAAAGAACAGAAGTAATCTCCAGAAAAGGAACCAAATGAAACAGAGGTAACCAACCTATCAGAGACAGAGTTTAGAACACTGATGGTAAGAATGTTTAAGGAGCTTAGAAAGGACGTAAAGAAGGATGTAGAAATCATAATCAACAACCATTTAGAACTAAAGAACACAATTACTGAAATAAAGAACTCACTTGAAGGAATTAACAGCAGGTTAGATGAAGAAGATTACCGAATCAGCAACTTAGAAGACAAGTTAGCAGAGATCACCCAAACAGAACAACAGAAAGAAAAAAATTTAAAAAACAGTGAAAATGGTTTAAGAGAACTCTGGGATAACATCAAGTGCAACAACATGTGCATCATAGGAATACCAGGAGGTGAAGAGAGGAAACAGCGATCGAGAACATATTTGAAGTAATAATGTCCAAAAACGTACCTAACTTGATGAAGGAAACCAATATACAAGCCCAGGAAGTGCAGAGAGTTCCAACCAGGATAAACCAAAACAGGTCCACACCAAAACACATTATAGTTAAAATGGCAAAGTTAAAGACAAAGAGAAAATCCTAAAAGCAGCAAGAGAAAGATAGAGGGTAACATACAAGGGAACTCCCATAAGACTATCAAATGACTTTTCTACAGAAACATTGAAAGCCAGGAGGGAGTGGCAGGAGATATTCAAAGTGATGAAAAACAAAGGCCTACAACCTAGATTGCTTTATCCAGCAAGGCTATCATTTAAATTTGATGGAGAGATAAAGAGCTCCCCAGAAAAGAATAAGATAAAGGAATTTATTACCACCAAGCCAGCATTGCAAGAAATACCAAAAGGACTTCTGTAAATAGCAGAAAGATGAAAACAATCTAAGTACAAATTTAAAAATGGCAATAACTATGTGCCTATCAATATTCACTTTAAATGTAAACAGATTAAATGCTCCAATCAAGAGACATAGGGTGGCTGAGTGGATAAGAAAGAAAAACCCTTGAATATGCTGTATACAAGAGACTCACCTCAGATCAAAAGACACACACAGGGTGCAAGTGAAGGGTTAGAGTAAGATATTCCATGCAGATGGAAATGAGAAAGTAAGCTGGAATTGCAATACTTATATCTGACGAAATAGACTGTAAAATGAAGAACATATTAGAAGACAAAGATGGGCACTATATAATAATAAAGAGATTGATACCTCAAGAGGACATAACCCTAGTAAACATCTATGAACCCAACTTAAGAGCACCTAAATATATAAAACAGATATTGACTGCCATAAAGACAGAGATCAACAGTAACACTATCTTAGTCGGGGACTTCAACACACCTCTGACAACAAGGAACACGTATTCCAAACAGAAAATCAATATGGAAACAATGGCCTTAAATGACACATTGGACCCCTTGGATTAAATCGATATTTTCAGAGCGTTTCACCCAAAGCTGCAGAATACACGTTCATCTCAAGCACACATAGGACATTTTGCAAGATACACCATAATTTAGGCCACAAAACAATTCTTGATAAATTTAAGAAAATTTAAATCATACCGATTGTCTTCTCTGACCACAGTGCTATGAAATTAGAAATGAACTACAGGAAAAAACCTGGAAGACACACCTATTCATGGAGACTGAATAACATGTTACTACATAATGAATGAGTCAACCAGGAAATCAAAGAAGAAATGAAACCATCTCGAGACAAATCAAAATGAAATCATGACGACCCAAAATCTATGGGATGCAGCAAAAGTAGTCCTAAAAGGGAAATTCATAGCATCACAGGCCTACTTAAGGAAACAAGAAAAATCACT
This sequence comes from Rhinolophus hipposideros, assembly GCF_964194185.1. NCBI lineage: Eukaryota > Metazoa > Chordata > Mammalia > Chiroptera > Rhinolophidae > Rhinolophus > Rhinolophus hipposideros. Next base: position 28,870,666 of record NC_138046.1, read on the forward strand.
AATCAACAGTTAATCTTCACACTTAAGGGATCTGGAAAAATCACAGTAAAATAAGCCCAAAAGGAGTACAAGGAAGGAGATAATAAAGATCATAGAAAACAGAAAAGCGATATGAAAGATCAATGAATCCAACAGTTGTTTCTTAGAGAAGATAAACAAAATTGACATACCTTTAACCAGACTCATTAGAAAAAAGAAAGAGAGAGGGAGGACCCAAATTAATAAAATCATAAATGAAAGAGGAGAAGTAACAACAGACAACAGAGAAATACAAAAAAAAAAAACCCATAAATAAATAAGAAATTATTATGAGCAACTATATGCCAACAAATTTGACAATCGGGAAGAAATGGACAATTTCCTAGAGGCATGCAACCTGCCAAGGCTAACTCAAGAAGAAACAGAAAACCTGATTAGACTGATTACCACCAGGGAAATTGAATCAGTAATCAACAATCTCTCAACTAACAAAAGCCCTGAACCAGATAGTTTTACAGGTGAATTTTACAAAATGATCCAAAAAAAGATATCACCTATTCTCCTCAAGCTCTTACAAAAAATCCAGGAGGAGGGAAAACTCCTAAGTACTTTTTACGGAGCCACTAATACTCTGATCCCAAAATCAGACAAAGAAATCACAAAAAAAGGAAACTACAGACTGATATCTCTAATTAACATAAATACAAAAATCCTCAACAAAATATTAGCGAACAGAATTGATCAATACATTAGAAATATCATACACCATGATCAAGTGGGATTCATCCCTGTTATGCAAGGGTGGTCCAACATCTGCAAATCAATTAATGTGATACACAACGTTAACAAAATGAAAAATAAGATTCACATGATCATATCAATAGATGCAGAAAAAGCATTTGATAAAATCCAGCAGCCACTTATGATAGAAACCCTTAAGAAACTGGCAATAGAGGAATCATATCTAAACATAATAAAGGCCATATATGATAAACCCATAGCTAATATCATACTCAATGGGGAAAAGCTAAAACCATTCCCCTTAAGACCAGGAACAAGGCAAGGTTGCCCACTTTCTCCACTTCAATTCAACATAGTGGTGGAAGTTATATCCACAGCAATCAGACAAGAAAAAGAAATAAAAGGCATCCACATCATTAAGGAGGAAGAAAAATTGTCATTATATGCAGATGACATGATACTATATATAGAGAACCCTAAAGACTCCAACAGGAAACTATGAGAGCTGATAGATGAATTTAGTAAAGTAGCAGGATACAAAACCAATATTCTGAAATCAGTTGCATTTTTATATACCAACAATAAAAGTCAGAAGGAGAAATTTTAAAAAAAGCACACACACACAAAAAATCCCATTTACAACTGCTTCAAAGACTGTAAAATACCTGGGGATAAATTTAACCAAAGAAGTAAAAGATCTGTACTCAGAAAATTAGAAGACAATGAAGAAGTGTAAGAAGCTACAAATAGATGGAAACATATACCATGTTCATGGATAGGGATAATTAATATAGTTAAAAAGTCCATACTGCCTAAAGCAATATACATATTCAACACAATTCCTATCAAACTACCAATGATGTTTTCAACAGAAATAGAACATATAATCCTAAAATTATATGGGACCATAAAAGACCCCGGATAGCCTCAGCAATCTTGAGAAATAAGAACAAAGAGGGAGATATAACAATACCTGACATCAAATTACACTACAAGTCTACAGTAATCAAAACAGCATGGTACTGGCATAAAAACAGACACAAAGATCAATGGAACAGAATAGATAATCCAGAAATAAATCCATGCCTATGTGGCCATTTAATCTATGACAATGGAAGGAAGAATGTGCGGTGGGGTAAAGACAGTCTATTCAATGAATGGTGCTGGGAAATCTGGAAAGACACATGCAAAAAAATGAAGCTGGTCCACCTCCTTACACCATATACAAAAATAAATTCAAAATGGCTTAAAGACTTAAATGTAAGATCTGAAACAATAAAATACTTAGAAGAAAATATAGGAAGAAACTTCACAGACATTACCGGGAGTAAGATTTTTACTGACATATCCCTTCGTGTGAGGGAAGTAAGAGAAAAAATAACCATGTGGGATTACATCAAACTAAAAAGCTTTTTCACAGCAAACCATCAATAAAACAAAAAGGGATCCTACTGAATGGGAACAGATATTTGCCATTGATATATCTGATACGGGGTTAATATCACAAATTTATAAAAAACTCACTCAACTCGACTTCAAGAAAACAAAGAACCCAATTGAAAAATGGGCAGAGGACATGATGAGACATTTTTCTGAGAACGACATAGAGATGGCAAACAGACATATGAAAAAATGCTCAACCTCACTAACCATCAGAGAAATGCAAATAAAAACCACAATGAGATACCACCTCACTCCAGTCAAAATGGCTATCATCAATAAATCAACAAACAACAAGTGCTGGCGCAGATGTGGAGAAAAGGGAACCCTTGTACACTGTTGGTAGGATTGCAGAATGGGTCAGCCACTATGTAAAATAGTATGGAGGTATCTCAAAAATCTGAAAATGGAACTACCTTATGATCCAGCAATTTCACTCCTAGGTACCTATCCGGAGAAACCCTAAACTCTAATTCAAAAAAAACTTTATGCACTCCTATGTTTATTGCAGCACTATACACAATAGCCAAGACATGGAAACAACCAAAATGCCCATTGGTAGATGACTGGATTAAGAAGCTGTGGTACATTTATACAAAGGAGTATTACGCAGCCATAAAGAAGAAATAAATCTTATCATTTGCAAGAACATGGCTGGAACTAGAGAACATTATGTTAGGTGAAATAAGTCAGACAGAGAAAGAAAAACACCATATGATCTCACTTACATGTGGAATCTAAAAAAAAAAAAGAATAAGTGAATGAACTAATCAGAAACAGTTTTGGAGACAAAGAAAAACCTGAGGGTTGCTAGATGGGAGGGTGGGTGGGGACAACGGGCAAGGTGAGGGAATTAGAACAGAGTCAGTAACCACAAATGGCCACGAAGTTTTGAAAATTAACTTGGGGAATATAATCAATAATTTTGTAAAGATTTTGCAGGGTATCTGATAGAAATGTGTCTCATTAGAGAGACCGGCTCAGGGATGATGTAGATGCCTGATCAGTGCATTATACACCTGAAGCTGAAGCTGAACAATAATGAATGTCAATTACAAGTATATATATATATATATATATATATATATATATATATATATATGTGCATATATGTATGTGTATGTTAATGTGTATGTGTATGTATATGTATATGTATATGTATATGTATATGTATATGTATATGTATAATATATATGTATATACTTACAAGAAGTGGAGTACAACATTAGGAATAGAGACAGTTGACAAGTAGTGGCTCTGTGCGATGTCAGAGGGATAGTGGATGGGGGTATGGGGGTTCACACAGTGTGAGGGATATAAATGATAAACGTCTAAGTATTACTTTGTCTTTTGCACCTGAAACTAATAAAAAAATAGCATATAAAAAAGATACATAGTGTAACCAATGACATTTTGAGAGTTAACCAGCCTATTGTTTTGATACAGTTAAAGAACCACCATTTGTCAAATAAAGGATACCATCCATTTGGCCTCAAAAAATAAAAGAAAAGATGCCCAGCAACACTAATCATTAGAGAAATGAAAATAAAATGCACCATGTGATAACACTTCATTCTTCTCAGAATTGCTATCATCAATAAGTCAACAAGCAACAAGTGTTGGTGAGGATGTACGGAAAAGGAATGCTGGTGCACTCTTGGTGTATTTGCAAATTGGTGCAGCCACTATGCAAAAGAGTATGAAGGTTCCTCAAAAAATTAAAAATAGAACTTCCTTGTGACCCACCAATTCCACTCCTGGGTATTTACCCAAGGAAATCCAAAATAATAATTTGAAAAAATATGTACACCCCTATGTTTATTGGAGTACTATTCACAACAGCCAAGATATGGAAACAACTGAAATGTCCATTAATAGACGATATGATAAAGAAATTGTGGTGCATTTATACAATGAAGTATTACTCTGTCATAAAAAATGCAATCTTGCCATTTGCAACAACAGGAATAAACCTAGAGAATATTATGCTAAGTAAAATAAGTCAGACTGAGAAAGACAAATGCCATATGATCTGACTTATATGTGGAATATAACAACAAAATAAATGACCAAACAGAATAGAAATAGACTCAGAGATACAGATAAAAAACTGATGTTTGCTAGATGGGAGTGGGTGTTGAGGGTTGGGGGAGAAGATGAAGGGATTAGAAAATGCAAATTGGCGGTCACAAAATAGTTATGCATATGTGAAAATACAGTATGGGCATTATAATCAATATTGTTGTAAAGATCATGTAGTGTGCCAGATGTGTGCTGGACTTAACAGGGGGATCACTTCATAGGTTGTGTAGACCCCTGACCATTGCACTGTACACCTGAAACTCAAATAGAATATATACACACACATATACATACATATATATGTATATATGTGTGTATATATATATATATATATATATATACACATATATATACACATATATATACATATATATACATATACATATACATATATATATATATATATATATATATATATATATATATATATATATATATATATATTAGTCATGGAATGTAAAGTACAGCATAAAGAATATAGTCAATGACATTGAGACAGCTGTATACAATGTCAGAGGGTAGTAGACTTGGAAGGGTTATCATTTTGTAATGTCTTATCATTATGTTGTTTTGTACATCTGAAACTAATAAAATAAAATAAAAGTAAAAATAATTTAAAAATAAAAAAATACATTGCAAAGAGAAAAATGTACATAAAGAAGTGATTTCATTCCACTCAGTCATGTGCTGCTTGAGTGAAATCTTACACTCTATAAAATAAGCCTGATGATTTTCACCTGTTTTTTTTTCTTTATGATAGAACGAAGCAGATTGTTATTTGTGCTGATCTAAACACTACACAAAGCTTAACGTAATGTTGAAAGCAAAATACTCAAGGAAGAAAATGGCTGAACCAGACAAACACTGTAAATCATGTTACTCAATTCTCTCAAATATTCTAATGAAGTGAGTATTTATGTAATAATGTAAAGCTGTTCATTATCAAAAAAAAAATCTCAGGTGTTCACTGTTGAAAAGGCATTCTAAGTGTATATTCCAAGTGTATAATATTTGTACATATGATTATCTTCTAATAACTATATTAATCTATATCAAAAATGATTTGCATGTATAATACTGCTCTAGCTGTATGAAATTATATGGATTAAACGACAAGCTATTTGGATAAACATATAATGGTTTTATATATTCATATATATAAGATCATATAAAATGAATACATGTAGGAATCTCTAATTTTCTGTTCTCATCAATGACAAATTATTGACACACACACACACACACACACACACACACAGAGACACACAGAGGGTGCCAAAAAATGTATACAGATTTTTTTTTATTGGGGAATGTTGGGGAATAGTGTTTTTACCAGGACCCATCTACTCCAAGTCAAGTCGTTGTTTTCAATCTAGTTGTGGAGGGCGCAGCTCACTGGCCCATGTGGGAATCAAATCGGTGACCTTTGTGTTATCAGCACTGTGCTGTACCCAACTGAGCCAACCAGCTATTCCATGTATATGCATTTTAAGAAAGGCAAAATAACTGTATTAAATTTTTAGTACTCAATGTATACCAATAACAAAAGATGAATACAGGTCACATTTTACTTCTGCAATTACAAGAGGTCTCAAAGTAGTTACCATCATCATCCAGACACTTTTGATTTCAGTGAACTGCTGCTTGAGCAACATTGACCAAAAAATGTTTACTTGTACAAATTGTTTGGCACCCCCAGTGTGTGTGTGTGCACATATATTCCCTATGCTGTGTATATATATATATAGCATAGGGAATATAGTCAGTGGTATTGTTATAGCTCTGTTCTAATTATAGGTCTATCCGGAGTTTATTTCTTTTTTTTAACAGTTAATATTTATTAAGAACTAACTACCTGACAGGCATGATGCAAGCATGTTACCTCCATTACCTCATTTGATCTTCAACCACCCTATAAGAAAAATATCCAGGACGTCATCAAAATGGCGAGGTGAGGTGAGCCTCTGTAAAACTTCCCTGGAATTTACAACAAATCAGACAACAATAACTCCACAAAGGACTCCCTGCACAGCAGACAGGCAAGACGAAGAGGCCCACTACTGAATTCACCTCCAGGTGGGCAAATCGTGAGAGCAGGGGAGGAGGGAAGGGAGAAGTGGGGGGACTGAGCCACGCCGGCGCAGGACACAGACCTAGCTCAGTGCTCCGAGCTGACTGCATCCCAGAACTACTGCAGTTGCAGGAGAAGGAAGAACTCAGAATGCTAGGGCTCCGTTATGGCCCACAGGGCTGAGGGGCAGCATATAACATGGCTGAAACCAACGCTCACGGCAGAGACTTCAGAGGAAAAACTGAAGAAAGAAGGATGAATACGGTGGTTTAAGCCCTAACTGCTGAGCAGAGAAAGGAAGCCTTAGGCTCTGAGACTAGCCTCCCCCTCCCGACCGTCCCAGAGCTCGCCCCGCCACCACCTGCTCGGTGCTAGAAGCGGAACAGTAGCAGTGTCAGATCAAAAGGACAGGATATTTGCTGTTCTGAGAACTGTGGACTGCAGACACAGATGCGCAGCCCAACTAGTTATGTCAAAGGGGAGGGAGCTGTGGAAGCCGGAATGACTGTGGGGGAGATCGCCGCCATTGCTCTGGGCCACCTCTCACAACTCACCCTGCCCCTGGCCCCACCTATCTGGGCGGATTCCTACAGGTGTAAACAGAACTGCTGAAACAGACAGGCTCTGAATCTGGTGAAGGAAGAGCTTTGGAACTTCAAAAGCTCTCCGCATCCTCACAGGGACATGGCGCCCTATGACCCAGGTGAACTGTTAACAAAGGACAGGCCCGTCTCCCAGGGAATCCCCCCAGTGTGTGAGAAACTGGAATTGTGCAGAGAAAACACAGCACTACTGTGAGAGAGAGAGAAAAAAAGGCTTCAGTCGGAGAGAAAATAAAACATTCTACCAACAAGTACTGGAAAACAAAAGAAAGACTTCTTCCGATCAACCTGTTGCAGAAGACACTCCTCTAGATGTCTAGGAAGAGAAATAATAAATCAGTAATTGCCATGAATAACCAAGGCAAAAAGACAGCTCAGAAAGAAAGTGAAAAGTCTCCAGAAAAGGAACTTAAAGATATGGAAATATGTGACTTAAATGATAGAGAATTCAAGATTGCAGTTCTAAAAAAAACTCAACAAATACAAGAAAACACAGAAAGGCAATTTAATGAACTCAGAAACGCAATCAAAGGACAACATGAGCATTTTACGAAAGAGATTGAAATTTTAAAAAAGAACCAAATGGAATTTCTGGAGGTTAAGAACTCAATAGAAGAAATTAAGAATGAAATAACCAGCTTAGGCAGTAGAGTTGACCAGATGGAGGAAAGCATCAGTGACATTGAAGACAGAAACCTGGAAATTACACAGATGGAAGAAGAAAGAGACTTGAGACTTAAAAGAAATGAAAGAACTCTACAAGAACTTTCTGACTCAATCAGAAAGAGCAATACAAGAATAATGGGCATACGAGAAAGAGAAGAAAGAAAGAAGGAAACAGAGAATATACTCAAACAATTTGTCGATGAGAACTTTCCAAACTTGTGGACAGAACTGGATCCTTGAATCCAAGAAGCAAATAGACCACCTAATTACCTCAATCCCAGTGGGCCTTCTCCAAGGCATGTTGTATTGAACCTGTCTAAAATCAATGACACAGAAAGAGATCCTCAAGGCAGCCAGGGAAAAGAACACGGTAACCGACAAAGGAAAACCCATTAGATTATCATCAGATTTTTCAGCAGAAACTCTACAAGCCAGGAGGGAGTCGAACCAAATATTCAAACTATTGAAAGAGAGAAATCATGAGCCAAGAATAATAAATCCAGCAAAGATATCCTTTAGATATGAAGCAGTAATAAAGACCTTGCCAGACATCCAGAAGCTGAGGGAATTTTCTAATACATGACGTGCACTACAAGAAATACTAAAGGAGGCTATTCGACCACCATCAACAGGGACAATTTGTAACAACCGAAACATAAAAAGGGGGAGCGTAAAGGCCTGAACTGGAATATGGGAATAGAGAAAGTAAGCGTGCTGAAGAAAATGGAATACTCTAAATATCAAACTTTCTTTTACATAATCTTACGGGTAACCACGCAAAAAATAAAATCCAGAACTGAAATATACATTGTAATAAAAAAAGAAAGAGAGGGAAACATCATAGAATACCACCACACGGAAATAATAGACAACAACAAAAGGCAAAGAAACAATGGAGACACAGGCTTACCAGAAACTAAAGATAGAATGACAGGAAATCCTCACGTATCAATAATTTCTCTAAATATAAATGGACTGAACTCACCAATAAAAAGGCACAGAGTAGCAGATTGGATCAAAAACTAAACCCAACCATTTGCTGTCTCCAAGAGACACATCTCAGGTACAAGGACAAGCATAGACTCAAAGTGAAAGGGTGGATATTGACACTGCAACAAATGTTACCCAGAGAAAATCAGGTGTAGCCATAATGATATCATATGAAACAGACTTCAGGGTGAAAAAGATAACAAGAGACAAAGATGGACATTTCATAACGGTAAAGGGGACTATAAAACAAGAAGACATAACAGTCATAAATATTTATCCCGGCAATAAGGGAGCACCAAAATATACCAAGCAACTATAACAAAACTAAAGGCAGAAATTGACCAAAACACAATTATACTAGGGGACTTAAATACGTCATTGACAGCTATGGATAGATCATCCAAACAGAAAATAAATAACGAAATAGCAGCCCTAAATGACACATTAGATGAAATGGACATTAGTGACACATATGGAGCACTTCATCCAAAAACATCAGACTATACATTCTTTTCTAGTGTACATGGAACATTGTCAAGGATACACCATATATTGGGACATAAAAGCAGCCTCAGCAAATTTAAGAAGATTGAAATCATACCAAGCATATACTCTGATAACAAGGCTTTGAAATTGGATATCAACTGTGAAAAGAAAGCAGAAAAAAACACAAATACATGGAGATTAATCAACATACTTTTACAGAACGACTGGGTCAAAGAAAAAATTAGAGGAGGGATCAAAGGATACATAGAAACATATGACAATGAAAATACATGCCTCCAAAATTTTTGGAATGCAGCTAAAGCAGTTTTAAGAAGGAAATTTATATCATTACTGGCCTATGTCAAAAAACAAGAAAAATCCCAAATAAATAACCTCGTTTGACCTTAAAGAACTAGAAAAAGAAAAACAAGTAACCCAAGGTCAGCAGAAGAAAGGAAATAACAAAAATCAGAGCAGAGCTCAATGAAATAGAAAACCAAAAGACAATAGAGAAAATTAATGTGACAAAGAATTGGTTCCTTGAAAAAAATAATAAAATCGACAAACCCTTCGCTAGACTCACTAAGATAAAAAGAGAGAACAGACTAATTAACAAAATCAGAAATGAAAAAGGAAAAGTTATCAAGGACACCACAGAAATACAAATGATCATGCAAGAATACTGCGAAGGAGTATATGCAACCAAATTCAATAACCTAGAAGAAATGGACAAGTTCTTAGTAACATATAGCCTTCAAAGGCTGAACCATGAAGAACTGGAAAATCTAAACAGACCGATCACCAGTAAATAAATTGAATCAGTCATCCAAAACCTTCCCAAAACAAAAGTCTGGGACCACATGGTTTCACTGGTGAATTCTACCAAACCTTCAAACAGGATCTAATACCAATTGTGCTCAAACTCTTCTAAAAAATTGAAGAAGAGTCAGTACTCTCTAACTCATTTTATGAGGCCAACATTACCCTGATACCAATACCTGGTAAGGACAACACACACATAAATAAAACTACAAACCTATATCTCTGATGAATACAGATGCAAAAATCCTAAATATTATTCTAGCAAATTGAATAGAACAATGCATTAAAAAAATTATTCATCATGACTAAGTGGGGTTTATCCCTGGAGCACAAGAATGATTGAACATCCGCAAATCCATCAATGTGATACGTCACATAAACAAAATAAAGGACAAAAATCATATGATTAAATCAATTGATGCAGAAAAAGCATTTGACAAGACACACCATCCATTTATAATTAAAACACTTAATAATATAGCTATAGAAGGAAAATACCTTAACATAATAAAGGCATCTATGACAAGCCCTCAGCTAATCTCATAATTAATGGTGAAAAACTGAAGCCCTTTGCTCTACGTTCAAAAACACAACAGGGCTGTCCCCTATAACCGCTGCTTTCAGCATAGTGTTGGATGTCCTTGCCAGAGCAATCAGGCAAGAGAAAGAAATAAAAGGCATCCAAATTGGGAATGAAGAAGTTAAAATATCACTCTTTGCAGATGACATGATGCTATATATAGAAAACCCTAAAGACTCCACCAAAAAGCTGTTAGAAACAATCAACCAATACAGTAAAGTTGCTGGCTACAAAATCAAAGTACAAAAGTCCATTGTATTCCTATATACTAACAATGTAATCTCAGAAAAAGAAATACAAAAAACAATTCCCTTTGAAATTGCAGCAAAAAGAATAAAATATCTAGGAATAAACTTAACCAAGGTTGTGAACTCTTTATATGATGATAACTAAAAGACATTTTTGAATGAGATTGAAGAAGACATAAAGAAATGGAAAGACATTCCGTGCTCATGGATTGGAAGAATCAACATAGTTAAAATGGCCATATTACCCAAAGAAATATACAGATTTAATGCAATCCCCATCAAAATCCCAATGGCATTTTTTAAAGAAATAGAACAAAAAAACATGAGATTTCTTTGGAACCACAAAAGACCCCGAACAGCGAAAGCAGTCTTAAGAAAAAAGAACAATACTGGAGGTATCACACTGCCTGACTTTAGCTTGTACTACAGGGCTACAATAATCAAAACAGCATGGTATTGACAGAAAATCAGACACGTAGATAAATGGAATAGAATTGAGAACCCAGAAATAAAACCACACAAGTATGGACCGATAATTTTTGACAAAGAAGCTAAAAACATACAATGGAGGAAAGACAGCCTCTTCAATAAATGGTGCTGGGAGAATTGGATAGCCACGTGCAATAGAATGAAACTGGACTGCTATCTGTTACCGGGTACCAAAATTAATTCAAAATGGATCAAAGACTTAAGCATAAGACCTGACACAATAAACTGCATAGAAGAAAACATAGGTACTAAACTTATGGACCTTGGGTTCAAAGAGCATTTTATGAATTTGACTCCAAAGGCAATGGAAGTAAAAGCTAAAATAAACAAATGAGACTATATGAAACTTAAAGCTTCTGCACAGCACAAGAAACCATTAACAGAAAAAAGAGGCAACCGACTGAATGGGAGAAGATTTTTGCAAACAATGCCTCTGATACGGGGCTAATATCCAAAATATGCAAGGAACTCATGAAGCTCAACAACAAAAACACAAACAACCCAATTGTAAAATGGGCAGAGTACCTGAAGAGACAATTCTACATAGAGGACCTACAAATGGAAAATAGACATATGAAAAAGTGCTCAACATCACTAATCTTGAGAGAAATGCAAATGAAAACCACAATGAGGTATCACCTCACCCCTGTCAGAGTGGCTGCCATCAATAAGACAAATAATAACTAGTGTTGGAGGGGTTGTGTAGAAAAAGGAACCCTCATACACTGTTGATTGGTATGCAGACTGGTGCAGTGCTTATGGAAGGCAGTTTGGTGGTTCCTCAGAAAATTAAGAATAGAATTACCATATGACCCAGCAATCCCTCTCCTGGATATCTATGCAAAAAAATTGAAAACATTTATAGATAAAGACAGGTGTGCTCCATTGTTCATTGCAGCTTTGTTTACGATGGCCAAGGCATAGAAACAACCAAAATGTCCTTCAATAGATGAATGGATAAAGAAGTTGTGGTATATATACACAATGGAATACTATTGGGCGGTAAGAAAAGATGATATAGGAACATTTTTGAAAACATGGATGGATCTTGAGAGTATAATGCTAAACGAAATAAGTCAGACAGAAAAGCAGAGCACCATGTGATTTCACTGATATGTGGTATATAAACCAATAACAACAAAAGAACAAGACAAAGAAATGAGAGACAAAAACTCATAGACACAGACAATAGTTTAGTGGTTACTAGAGGATAAGAGGGGGTGAGGCAAGGGAGATGATGGTAAAGAGGTTCAAATATATGGTTATGGATGGAGAACTGATTCTTGGTTGTGAACACACAATGGGATTTATAGATGATGTGATACAGAATTGTACACCTGAAATCTATGTAATTCACTGTCAATTGTCACCCCAATAAATTAAAAAAATAAAAAAGAAAAATAAAATTACATTTTATTTATTTATTCATTTTGACATTCAATATTATTTTATATTAATTTCCAGTATACAAGGTTGGACATTTATGTTTGCGAATTTATCTTAGAAAGTTGCTGCGTACCTCATTGCTGAATATCGCTATGGTCATCTTCAAAGTACTCCCCTTGGAAAGCTATGCAATGATGCCAGCACCTAGTCCACCCCTCAACACAATTTTGGAACTCTTTTACTGGAATGGACATCAGATCTGTCATCATATTGCCCTTGAATCTTGAATGTCATCAAAATATCTTCCTTTCAATATTTTCTTTATTTTCAGACAAATAAAGAGGTCGTTGGGCCAGGTCAGGTGAGTAAGAACGGTGTTCCAATACAGTGATTTATTCACTGGCTAAAAACTCCCTTACAGACAGTGTCATGTGAGCTTGTGCATTGTTGTGATGTAAGAGCCATGGATTGTTGTCCAAAAGTTCAGGTCATCTAACATTTTTCACACAACCTTTTCAGCACTTCCAAACAGTAAACTAGGTTAACTGTCCAGTTGGTGCAAATTCATAATGAATAATCCCTGTGATATCAAAAAAAGATTAGCAATATCTTCGCAACAAGTTCACAAACTTATTTGTCAGACTTTGTACAGCACAGTGGTTAGACATCTGTATAATTTAAGAAGTGATCCTCCTGACTAATCTAGTACTCACCTGGCACTATGAATAGTTTTTACCATGTTATTGAGTATATTCTCTATGCTTTATTTTACATCCCCGTTTGAATTTTGTAACTACCAATTTGTACTTCTTAATACCTTTAACTTTTTCAACCTGCCTCCAAACTCCTCCCCACCTATCATCACCATAAATCTAGTACCCATCTGACCACATCCATAGTTATTGCAATATTATTGACTATATATTCCTTATGCTATAATCTACATCCCCATGACTACTGAGTAAAAAACAATTTGTACTTAATCCCTTCAGCTACTTTCTCACCCCAACCCCCCATCCCATGTGGCAACCATCAAAATGTTCTTTGCATCTATGTGTGTTTCTGTATTGTTTGATTATTTCATTCTTTTGATTCCACATATAAGAAAAATGGCATTGCATTTGTTTTTCTATATCTGACATACTCCACTCAGCACAATACCTTCCAGGTCCAAAGATGTCACCACTGATGGCAAGTACACATTCCCTTCCGTGGCTGAGAAATATTAGATTGTATATACATACCACTTACACTTTACCCATTTATCCATTGATGGGCACCCATCCATGTCATGAACATTATAAACAATGTTGCAGTGAAAACATGAATGAAGTCTTCCTCTCAAAGTATCTTTTTGGATTTCTTCCAATGAATGCCTAGAAGTGGAGGTCCTGGTTCTTTCTTTGAATTTTGTTACAGTCTTTGTTTTAAAGTCTATTGCATTTGGTATAAGTACTGCTACCAAAGCTTTTTTGTTGTTCTTCATTTCCAATTGTGTCAAATATCTTTTCCACATCCTTTTACTTTCAGGCTGTGTGTGCTTTTTGATCTGAAGTGAGCCTATTTGAGGCAGCATATACAAGGGTCATATTTTCTTATCCATTTGGCCAACCTACCTTTTCATTGAAGTATTTAATCCATTTACATTTAAAGTAATTGCTGATTGATATGTAGTTATTGTCACAGCTTCTTCACTGTAGTCACATCCAGTCCTCAGAATCAATCAACCAAGAGGCCTTGCCTGGAGCTCCTTGGTCACAAAGTAATCCGTAGATGGCTACCACCTGCACTGGGCTTTAGAGTTGCCTCAAGAGTCCAAACCTCCAACCAAGGCTGGCTGTTATATATATATATATATATATATATATATATATATATATATATATATATATATATATATATATATATATATATATACACACACACACACACACACACACACATATATACACACACATATATATACATATATATACATATATATATATATGCACACACACACACACACACACACACACACACACACGTTCTTAAAGGAGTCCCTGTAAGATTCCTTGTAATACTGATTTGATGGTGATGAACTTCTTTAGCTTTCTCTTGACTGGGAAACTCTTTATCTGTCCTTCAATTCTAAATTATAGTTTTGCTGGGTAAAGTAATCTTCATTGTATATCCTTGTTTTTCTTCATTTTGAATATTTCCTGCCAATCTCTTTTGGCCTGCAAAGTTTCTGTTGAGAAATCAGCTGACAGTCTTATGGGAATTCCCTTGTAGGTAAATAACTGCTTTTCTCTTACTGCTTTTAAGATTCTCTCTTTGCCTTTAACCTGACATTTTCATTATGATGTATCTTGGTGTAGGCCTCTTTGAGTTAATCTTGTTTGGGACTCTCTGAGCTTTTTGGGCTTGAAAGTCTATTTATTTTGCCAGGTTAGAGAAGTTTTCTGTCATTATTCCTTCACATAGCTTTTCAATTTCTTTCTCTCTCTCTTCTCCTTCTGATACCCCTATGGTGTGAATATTGGTACATTTGATGCTGCCCCTTAGACTATCCTCATTTTTTTTTTCTATTTGCTGCTCTGATTGGATGTTTTCTGCTACCATATCTCCTAAATTGCTGATTTGATCCTATGCTTCACCTGATATACTGTTGATTCTCCTAATATATTCTTCATCACAGTTAATGTATTTTTATTTCAGACTAGTTCCTTTTTATGTTTTCTACCTCCATTTTTATGTTTCCTATCTCTTTGTTGAAGTTCTCCCTGAGATCATTGATTAACTTTATAACCATTGTTTGGAACTCTGTGTCTGGTAGATTGCTTGTCTCCATTTTGTTTCATTCTTTTCCTAAGCATTATTCTGTTCTTTCACTTGGGTCATGTTGTTGGTGGTGGTTGTGGTGTTGTTGTTTTTGTGTTTGTGTGTTTTGTCTCCCCATTTTGGCTGCCTTCCTGTGCTTGTTTCTATGTTTCATGGAGGGAGGCTATGCCTCTTGGGCTTAGTCTAGTGGAATTATGTTGTAAGTGTCCTGTGGGACTCAGTGGTGCAATCTCCCTTGTCATAAGAGCCAGGTTATCTAGGTATGTTCCTTCTGTGAGTTGCACATACCCTCCTGTTGTAGTTGAACCTTTGTTGCTGTTTACATATCAATGTGAGGGACTGACCCTCAGGTTGACTGGTTCTGAGGACTGAATATGACTGCAGTGAAGGAGCTGTGATGCAAGGGCCGACCCTACAGAGCAGGGTTCACTTCAGCAGGGCTCTGGTGCCTGCCAAGTCTGACCTTTGTGTGTGCCATCCTTGAAGGCAGCCAGGTGATGTTTAGTCTTGGTCAAAAGCTGGCCACAAGGTGTGCCAGCCCTGGGGCTTCCTGGGAAGGATTCCATTGCAGTTCAAATTTACCCACAGCCTGTGCCTTGCCTGGGGCCTCTTGGTCACAATGTAATCTGCAGATGGCTAGCACCTGCACTGGGCTTAGAGCTGCCTCAAGAGTCCACGACTCCAACCAAGCCTGGCTGTCACTAGTGCCTGGCTTGGGGCTTCTCAGCCAGAAGTGCAGGACACAGCAAAGCCAGATACTGCTTTTTTGGGTTTTGTGAACCTTTGAGAGATTTTAGGAAAGTTGGCAGCATGAGCTAAGACAGGTTGTCTGTACAGAAAAGCCACTGGAAACGTCATGGGTGTGCCCAAAAGTTGTGTGGGGTGGGGTCTAGGAATCAATGAGGCAGGGCAGACGAAAGTGATAGTAAGTTTGATGGAGACTTAGATATGACATCTGCCTGCATCTTCACACAGGGATGGGGAAGGCTCAAGAAGGAAAAAAAAGACTTCCTGTAGCTCTTCCATCTGGCAGAAGGCTTCCCCTCCACCACTTCACCCTGCAGCTAGACAATTCAGTTCCTGCCCTGTATGTCCTTGGCGCCTTTTGAGCTGCTTCCCAAGATATGGAGCTCAGAGCATGTGAGTCCCTCAGCTAATAAATCTGAGTACAGTCTCTTTATGAGGAGTTCCTGGGAGTACAGTCATCCTCTGTCTCACTCAGCCACAGTCTCCGCTGTTTTTTTTTTTAATTATTATTAGTTTCAGGTGTACAGCTAGAAGATATGTGGAATTCTCTCCCCAGCACTGTAACCCTAGGCTGCCAAGCCTGGTGTAGGACTGGAGCCCCTCATTCCTCCAGGGTGGACCTCCACAGCTGAGGTACCCCTCCCAATTTTTAATGGTCACACATAGGTGTGTGACCAGTCCATTCAATGTCTTTGCCTTTTTTTTTACCAGTATTGAGGTGGCTTCTGTATGTTTGTGTTTGTAGGGCTTTGATTCAACTAGACTTCAGGCAATTCTCAATGATGGTTGTTCTATAATTTAGGTGTAATTGATGTGGTCCTGAGCAGAGCAGAGCATATTTACCTCTCTGCCAGCTTGCACTACAGGGCAACGACAATCAAAATAGTATAGTATTTGCAGAAAAACAGACACAGAGACCAATAGAGTAGTATCAGAAACCCATAAGTAAACCCACATAAATGTGGACAGATAATTTTCAACAAGGAGCCAAAAACATACGATGGAGTAAAGACAGCCTCTTCAATAAATGGTGCTGGAAGAATTGTAAAGCCTCATGCAAAAGAAGGGAACTAAACCATAAACATTTAAAGCGTTTTTATATAGTAAGAATTGGGTAAATATTTCCACCAAATTTTTTTAAAGGTTTAACTTTACATTTAGTGCATGCTTTACTCTATGAAGAATACATTCTCAGTAGGTTTAGAATAAATGTTTTAAGCTTATAAATAATTTATTAATGCATTATACTATTCATATCCATGGCTATAGAGAAAACCATGATTTCTTCTTTTAACTTTTTTTCTGTCAAAACACGATATTTTGAACTAACATTAGTATCTCAAATAGGTAATAAAAATGTGTTACAATTCATCTACGTTATTTATTAAAGTTTATAAATAATGATTAAAATATTTAAGAAATACTTTTGAAAAATGCAAGTATACTCACTCAGATAATTTGGTTAGATTATATATGTTACAAATGATAAATGCAAAAATGTGTAAATGCAAAAAGATAAATGAAGTATGCATTCCTGCAGTATATAAACTTTTGAGATTAACTTCTTTCAGTTAGTAATATGAGTGCCTCAGATACTCCAAGCCAATAGCATTACTATACATAGGCTGAAATCAATATAAAAGAACTGCATTATAACAAAGATGAGGTAGTTAACAACTGAAGTTACTCAGACAATTGTCCAAAGCCAATCTTGCAAAACGAGTACTTTTAAGAATTCTGGTATATATAATCAGAAATATTAATGTATGATTTTATCAGCTCATGCATGGTTACTTATCCTCAATTATTCACTATAGTTTTAATGGTTTCATTTTTTTTCTTAAACCCATACTCATAGTTTGTATATTTGGTCTAAATTATGTCCATTAAATACTTTGTCTGATGATGTATTTGATCAATTAACTCTTTTTGAATAAATTTGTCCTATTATTAAATCCCCAATAAACTGTAAGAACTGAGAACTCCTTCAGGCTTAAGTGGAGCATTAGAGATAGGCTCTCCAACTTAAAATGGTTTGCAATAGACTATTTTATATTTAGAAAAGTCACCCCAATAAACTTTAATCAAAAAAAAGAAAGAAAAGCTGGTATAAAAGTTTATGCACTACCAGCTAGTCCAGTAAAATAAAGTTCATTACCTACATTTTCCCAATTTTTCAAGGACCAATGTAACTTCTGTGACTTTTTTCCTTATTATTTTCTCTTTTGCTCTCTTTTGTCATTAAACACACACACACACACATACACACATATATTTGTGGGATCCCAAAGGACAAAACTGCATTTAATGTCAAATTTATACATTGTAATTAGGTACAGGACGATATTTTTAGTGAAAAAATTGAGGTCACACTATAGTTCAAATTTATCCTTTTTTAAAATTAAAGTTTATTGTGGTGACAATGGTTAGTAAAGTTACATTGGTTTCAAGTGTACAATTCTGTGATACATCATCTATATATCACATTGTGTGTTCACCACCCTGAGTCAGTTTAAACTTATTATGCTTTTATGACATGTTCAAGAAACAAAATATTTTCAATTATTTAATCATTGTATCTTTTTGCTTAGTGGAGTAATGAAATCATATTACTACTTTGTTTTTATTATCCATCTCTCATTGTTATATTAATAATAATAATAGACTGGAAAGGTTGAAAATAATGCCTTTTGTTAAATATTTCTGAGTTTTTTTGATGCCATACTTTTGAACCAAACTAAAGAATATTAACATTTATTTTATTCCAAGAACATGAAAAAAATACCCATTTCAAAATAAAGATTTCTACTTCCTCAAATTATTCTTGGTTTGACTAATGAGTAAAAATCCATGTTCTTTCCTCACTGTGTTTTAATTCACAATTAGACTTATCTCCAGAGGATTGTATTTTTATATCTAGGGAGAGTCTTCTTCTTTGTCATTCTTAATTGAGAGCAGCAGCCCAAGTCACACATCAGCAAAAAGACCATCAGTAAAAATGTCACGTCAAAATGAATTACAGTAAATGGATTTGCTAGCTATCAGTGCATCTGTCAGGACATTACCCATCTTGACTATCACATATCCTATGTATGAACAATTTATCATGGTTGATTTTTCCTGCTGCAACATATACACCAACAATTGTAGCAATTGCCTTCAAAATGTAATATCATTTGGCACAAAGCTATAATAAAAACTGTGTGATACCAGTGCTAGTGTGAACACATATATTACTTGAACAAAACAGTAATTATGAAAGGAAAGAGAGAATAGTATAGGAGGATTAAAGAAAATGCACCATAAAACAATAATGGTTATCTCTGGTAGTGGCATTAAGTTACATGTTTTACATTCAATATTATTTTGTATTAGATTCAGGTGTACAGCATTTATAATGTGATGAATAGAGCATATCAAATTGGAATGGACAAGAGTTATTTTTCAGTCAAGTATGTTAGAATAAATATTTATTCACGAAATGTGTATTTTTATCTATAACTATACATGTATGCTTACTTCATATTTTATAATTAAATCGGTTCTACATGGATTGAAACAGTGGTTTAAGTCCAGGAGATAAATGTTGGAACAATTTTTTCAGCTCTCTTAAAATATACATTACAGCTGTGTTCTCTTGAACAAATATATTAGGACAAACTGAAATATCAAAAATAGAAGATTAGTTAAACAAATAATAGTACATCATATCAAAGGACTTTTACAGAAGAGACATGAGGATGACAATTCATTTTATTGACATGAAAAACATGTAAAGTATAATATAGCATTGATATAATTAATCGGGATACAAAAGTGCATGTATAGTGTGCCAGAAATGGTGAGTAAAAGGGAAAGAAGAATTAGAGAACATACACCATAATACAATAATTATTATTGCTCAATTTGTGAGTTAAAATACACTTTTTGACATTCAATATCATTTTACATTAGTTTCAAGAGTACATCACTGTGGTTAGACATTTATATAATTTATGGAGTGTTCTTCCTGATTAATCTAGTACCCACCAGGCATTACACATAATTGTTGCAACATTATTGACTATATTCTACATGCTGTACTTTACATCTCCATGACTACTTTGTAACTACCTAAAATACATTGTTCTTATTTCATTTCCTCTTTTGACTCTTTTTGCTTATCTGTATTTTCAAATTTGTCTTCCATTAGCACATATTACTTTTGTGTTAAGATATTGCCAGATACAGGAAAAAAAGACTAAGTTGGATATTATATATATATTTATATGATATTATATACATAAGGTTTAACCAGTTTTTTCCACTTAACATTAATATTTTTATTTGTGCTTTTTACTGTATCAGCATGATATAAATACAACCTGTTCAAAAGTGAAAATTGAAAAATCCCAACAACTGTGCTTCTTGTCCACACAGTTTTTCTGTGAGCTGAATTAACTTAGAGATTAGATGGCTTACAGAAATGATAGACTTATACTGGATAGTAAATGTAAAATATACTAAACTATAATTAGTATAGTATTTTAGAACTGTAGAAGACTTTAAAAATCAGAAATATAATTCCATCTTCCTGGAAATAATGAAACGGTATTCAATACTCTTTATTTAATGTAAATATTGAACATATATTTCTCAAAAGACTGCATAGGAAAAATTGTAAAGAACAACAAAAAGGTGAAAGATTTATGCGACCTGAAGAGAAAGCAGAGTATATTACAGAATTGTACACCTGAAATCTATGTAACTTTACTAACAATTGTCACCCAAATAAACTTTTTAAAAAATTTATTGGGGTGACATTTGTTAGTACAATGACATAGATTTCAGGTGGACAATTCTGTATTACATCATCTATAAATCCCATTGTGTGTTCACCACCCAGAATCAGTTCTCTTTCCATCACCATGTATTTGATCCCCCTTACCCTCATCTTCCACCCGCCATCCCCCCTTACTCTCTGGTAACCACTAAACTATTGTCTGTGTCTATCAGTTTTTGTTTCTCATTTGTCTTGTTCTTTTGTTGTTTTTGGTTTATATACCACATATCAGTGAAATCATAGGGTTCTCTGCTTTTTCTGTCTGACTTATTTCACTTAGCATTATACTCTCAAGATCCATCCATGTTGTCACAAATGTTCCTATATCATCTTATCTTACCACCCAATAGTATTTCATTGTGTATCTATACCACAACTTCTTTATCCATTCACCTAGCGAAGGACATTTTGGTTGTTTCCATGTCTTGGCCACCGTAAACAAAGCTGCAATGAACATTGGAGCACACCTGTCTTTATCTATATTTTTTTTCAATTTTTTTTTTTAATTAATTTTATTGGGGTGACAATTGTTAGTAAATTTACATAGATTTCAGGTGTACAATTCTGTATTACATCGTCTATAAATCCCATTGTGTGTTCACCACCCAGAGTCAGTTCTCCTTCCATCACCATATATTTGATCCCCTTTACCCTCATCACCCACCCCCCGCCCCCTTACCCTCTGGTAACCACTAAATTATTGTCTGTGTCTATGAGTTTTTGTTTCTCATTTGTTTGTCTTGTTCTTTTTGGTTTATATACCACATATCAGTGAAATCATAGGGTTCTCTGCTTTTTCTGTCTGACTTGTTTCACTTAGCATTATTCTCTCGAGATCCATCCATGTTGTCACAAATGTTCCTATATCATCTTTCCTTAACGCCGAATAGTATTCCATTGTGTATATGTACCACAACTTCTTTATCCATTCATCTATCGAAGGACATTTTGGTTGTTTCCATGTCTTGGCCACCGTAAACAAAGCTGCAATGAACATTGGCGTACACGTGTCTCTATAGAGAAATGCTTTTATATTTTTGGGGTAGATACCCAGGAGAGCGATTGCTGGGTCATATGGTAATTCTATTCGTAATTTCTTGAGGAACCTCCACACTGCCTTCCATAGCGGCTGCACCAGTCTGCATTCCCACCAACAGTGTATGAGAGTTCCTTTTTCTCCACAGCCTCTCCAACACTTGTTACTATTTGTTTTGTTGATGAAAGCCATTCTGACTGGGGTGAGGTGATATCTCATTGTGGTTTTGATTTGCATTTCTCTGATGATTAGCGATGTGGAGCATTTTTTCATATGTCTATTTGCCATTTGTATGTCCTCTTTGGAGAAATGTCTCTTCAGGTCCTCTGTCCATTTTTCAATTGGGTTGTTTGTTTTTTTGTTGTTGAGTTTCATGAGTTCCTTGTATATTTTGGATATTAGCCCCTTATCAGAGGAACTGTTTGCGAAAATCTTCTCCCATTCAGTTGGTTGCCTCATTATTTTGTCAATAGTTTCTTTTGCTGTGCAGAAGCTTTTCAGTTTCATATAATCCCATTTGTTTATTTTAGTTTTTACTTCCATTGCCTTTGGAGTCAAATTCATAAAATGCTCTTTGAACCCAAGGTCCATAAGTTTAGTACCTATGTTTTCTTCAATGCAGTTTATTGTGTCAGGTCTTATGCTTAAGTCTTTGATCCATTTTGAATTAATTTTGGTACATGGTGACAGATAGCAGTCCAGTTTCATTCTTTTGCATGTAGCTATCCAATTCTGCCAGCACCATTTATTGAAGAGGCTGTCTTTCCTCCATTGTATGTTTTTAGCTTCTTTGTCAAAAATTATCTGTCCATATTTATGTGGTTTTATTTCTGGGTTCTCAATTCTATTCCATTGGTCTATGTGTCTGTTTTTCCGCCAATACCAAGCTGTTTTGATTATTGTAGCCCTGTAGTACAAGGAAAAATCAGGGAGTGTGATACCTCCAGTATTGTTCTTTTTTTTTAATATTGCTTTGGCTATTCGGGGTCTTTTGTGGTTCCAAACAAATCTGATGATTTTTTGTTCTATTTCTTTAAAAAATGCCATTGGGATTTTAATGGGGATTGCATTAAATCTGTATATGGCTTTGGGTAATATGGCCATTTTAACTATGTTGATTCTTCCAATCCATGAGCATGGAATGTCTTTCCATTTCTTTGTGTCTTCTTCAATTTCTTTCAAAAATGTCTTATAGTTTTCAGCATATAAATCCTTCACATCCTTGGTTAAGTTTATTCCTAGGTATTTTATTCTTTTTGCTGCAATTGCAAAAGGAATTGTTTTTTCTATCTCTTTTTCTGAGATTTCATTGTTGGTATATAGGAAAGCAATGGACTTTTGTACATTGATTTTGTAGCCAGCAACTTTACTATATTCATTGATTGTTTCTAATAGCTTTTTGGTGGAGTCTTTAGGGTTTTCTATGTATAGCATCATGTCATCTGCAAAGAGTGACAATTTAAGTTCTTCATTCCCAATTTGGATGCCTTTTATTTCTTTCTCTTGCCTGATAGCTCTGGCGAGGACTTCCAACACTATGTTGAAAAGCAGAGGTGATAGGGGACAACCTTGTCGTGTTCCTGAACGTAGAGCAAAGGGCTTCAGCTTTTCACCATTAATTATGAGGTTAGCTGAGGGCTTGTCGTATATGGCCTTTATTATGTTGAGGTATTTTCCTTCTATACCAATTTTAGTAAGTGTTTTAATCATAAATGGATGTTGTATCTTATCAAATGCTTTTTCTGCATCAATTGATAGAATCATATGGTTTTTGTCCTTTATTTTGTTTATGTGATGTATCACATTGATGGATTTGCGAATGTTGAACCATCCTTGTGCCCCGGGGATGAACCCCACTTGGTCGTGATGAATAATCTTTTTAATGCATTGTTGTATTCGATTTGCTAGAATTTTGTTTAGGATTTTAGCATCTGTATTCATCAGAGATATAGGTCTGTAGTTTTCTTTTTTTGTGTTGTCCTTACCAGGTTTTGGTATCATGGTAATGTTGGCCTCATAAAATGAGTTAGGGAGTACTGACTCTTCTTCAATTTTTTGGAAGAGTTTGAGCAGGATTGGTATTAGATCCTCTTTGAAGGTTTGGTAGAATTCACTGGTGAAGCCATCTGGTCCAGGACTTTTGATTTTGGGAAGGTTTTTGATGACTG
Organism: Rhinolophus hipposideros; assembly: GCF_964194185.1. Taxonomy (NCBI): domain Eukaryota; kingdom Metazoa; phylum Chordata; class Mammalia; order Chiroptera; family Rhinolophidae; genus Rhinolophus; species Rhinolophus hipposideros. The sequence continues at coordinate 28,894,844 of NC_138046.1, forward strand.
ATTCAATTTCCTTACTGGTGATCGGCCTGTTAAGATTTTCCAGTTCTTCATGATTCAGCCTTGGAAGGCTATATGTTTCTAAGAACTTGTCCATTTCTTCTAAGTTATTAAATTTGGTGGCATATAGTCCTTCATAGTATTCTTGGATAATCCTTTGTATTTCTGTGGTGTCCGTGATAACTTCCCCTTTTTCATTTCTGATTTTGTTAATTAGTGTCTTCTCTCTTTTTATCTTAGTGAGTCTAGCCAAGGGTTTGTCGATTTTGTTAATCTTTTCAAAGAACCAGCTTTTTGTCACATTAATTTTTTCTATTGTCTTTTTGTTCTCTATTTCATTTAGTTCTGCTCTGATTTTTGTTATTTCCTTTCTTCTGCTGACCTTGGGTTTCACTTGTTCTTCTTTTTCTAGTTTTTTAAGGTGTAACATGAGGTTATTTATTTGGGATTTTTCTTGTTTCTTGAGATAGGCCTGTAATGATATAAATTTCCCTCTTAAAACTGCTTTCGCGGCATCCCAAAAATTTTGGTAGGATGTATTTTCATTGTCATTTGTTTCTATGTATCTTTTGAGCTCTCCTCTAATTTCTTCTTTGACCCAGTCGTTCTTTAAAAGTATGTTGTTTAATCTCCATGTATTTGTGTTTTTTCCTGCTTTCTTTTTGCAGTTGATATCCAATTTCAAAGCTTTGTGGTCAGAGAATATGCTTGGTATGATTTCAATCTTCTTAAATTTGCTGAGGCTGATTTTGTGTCCCAATATATGGTCTATCCTTGAGAATGTTCCATGTACACTAGAAAAGAATGTATAGTCTGATGTTTTAGGATGAAGTGCTCTATATATGTCAATTATGTCCAATTCCTCTAATGTGTCATTTAGGGCTGTGATTTCGTTATTTATCTTCTGTTTGGATGATCTATCCATAGCTGTCAATGATGTATTTAAGTCCCCTAGTATAATTGTGTTTTGGTCAATTTCTCCCTTTAGTTCTGTTAGTAGTTGCTTGGTATATTTCGGTGCTCCCTGATTGGGGGCATAAATATTGATGACTGTTATGTCTTCTTGTTGTATAGTCCCCTTTACCATTATGAAGTGTCCATCTTTGTCTCTTGTTATCTTTTTCACCCTGAAGTCTGTTTCATCGGAAATCATTATGGCTACACCTGATTTTTTCTGGGTACCATTTGCTTGAAGTGTCAATTTCCACCCTTTCACTTTGAGTCTATGCTTGTCCTTGTAGCTGAGATGTGTCTCTTGTAGGCAGCATATGGTTGGGTTTAGTTTTTTGATCCAATCTGCTACTCTGTGTCTCTTTATTGGTGAGTTCAGTCCATTTACATTTAGGGTGATTATTGATATGTGAGGATTTCCTGTCATTCTGTCTTTAGTTTTCTGGTAAGGCTGTGTCTCCATTGTTTCTTTGCCTTTTTGTTGTTGTCTGTTATTTCTGTGTGGTAGTATTCTATGATGTTTCCCTCTGTTTCTTCTTTTATTACAGTATATATTTCAGATTTGGATGTTTTTTGAGTGGTTACCCTTGAGTTTATGTAAAAGAAAGTTTGATATTTAGAGTATTCCATTTTCTTCAGTACGCTTACTTTCTCTATTCCCATATTCCAGTTCAGGCTTTAACGCTCCCCCTTTTTATGTTTCGGTTGCCACAAGTTGTCCCTGTTGATGGTGGTCTAATAGCCTCCTTTAGTATTTCTTGTAGTGCAGGTCGTGTATTAGAAAATTCCCTCAGCTTCTGGATGTCTGGAAAGATCTTTATTCCTCCTTCATATCTAAAGGAGATCTTTGCTGGATATATTATTCTTGGCTCATGATTTCTCTCTTTCAATAGTTTGAATATTTGGTTCCATTCCCTCCTAGCTTGTAGAGTTTCTGCTGAAAAATCTGATGATAATCTAATGGGCTTTCCTTTGTAAGTTACCGTCTTCTTTTCCCTGGCTGCCTTGAGGATTCTTTCTTTATCATTGATTTTAGACAGCTTCAATACAATGTGCCTTGGTGAAGGCCTGTTGGGATTGAGGTAATTAGGTGTTCTATTTGCTTCTTGGATTCGAGGATCCAGTTCTGTCCACAAGTTTGGGAAGTTCTCATCAACGATTTGTTTGAATATATTCTCTGTTCCCTTCCCTCTTTCTTCTCCTTCTGGTATGCCCATTATTCTTATATTGCTCTTTCTGATGGAGTCAGAAAGTTCTTGTAGAGTTCTTTCATTTCTTTTAAGTCTCAAGTCTCTTTCTTCTTCCCTCTGTGTAAATTCCAGGTTCCTATCTTCGATGTCACTGATTCTTTCCTCCATCTGGTCAACTCTACTACCTAAGCTGGATATTTTATTGTTAATTTCTTCTATTGAGTTCTTAATCTCCAGAAATTCTATTTGGTTCTTTTTCAAGATTTCAATCTCTTTTGTAAAATGCTCATGGTGTTCTTTGATTGTGTTTCTGAGTTCATTAAACTGCCTTTCTGTGTTTTCTTGCATCTCGTTCAGTTTTTTCAGAATTGCGATCTTGAATTCTCTGTCATTTAAATCACAAAGGTCCATATCTCTAAGTTCCTTTTCTGGAGACTTTTCACTTTCTTTCTGAGCTATCTTGTTGCCTTGGTTATTCATGGCAATCACTGATTTACTATTTCTCTTCCTAGACATCTACAGGAGTGTCTTCTGCAACAGGTTGATAGATATGCGAAGAGCTTTTGGAATTCCAAAGCTCTTTCTGCACCAGATTCAGAGCCCGTTTGTTTCAGCAGTTCTGTTTACTCCTGCAGGGATCCGCCCAGATAGGTGGGGCCAGGGGCGGGGTGAGTTGTGAGAGGTGGCCCAGAGCAATGGCGGCGACCACCACCACAGCCAGTCCTGCTTCCACAGCTCCCTCCCCTTTGCCGGAACTAGTTGAGCTGCAAATCTGTGTCTGCGGTCCACAGTTCTCAGAGCAGCAAATATTCTGTCCTTTGATCCGACACTGCTACTTTATCGCTTCTAGCACCGGGCAGGTGGGGGCGGGGCGAGCTCTGGGAGGGTAGGGAGGGGGCGGCTAGTCTCCGTGCCTAGGGCTTCCGTTCTCCGCTCGGCAGTGAGGGCTTAAACCACCGATTTCAGCCCTCTTCCCTCAGTCTTTGCTCCGAGGTCTGCCGTGAGCGAGCGTTGGGTTCAGCGGTTTTGTATGCTGCCCCCTCAGCCCTGTGGGCCGTAAGCGGAGCCCTAGCAGTCCGAGTCCTTCCCTCTCCCGCAGTTGCGGAAGATCCGGGCGCAGCGGGCTCCGAGCACTGAGCTAGGTCTGTGTCCTGCGCCCGCGCGGCTCCGTCTCCGCACTTCTCCTCTCCCTCCTCCCCACTAGCGCGATTCACCCACCTGGAGGTGAATTCAGTAGTCGGCCTCTTCGTCTTGCCTGTCTGCTGTGCAAGGAGTCCTTTGTGGAGTTATTGTTGTCCGATTCGTTGTAAATTCCAGGGGAGCGTTACAGAGGCTCACCTCACGCCGCCATTTTTTTTCGTCTCTCTTTTTTTTTCTAATTTTTTGGGTAGATACCCAGGAGAGGGATTGCTGGATTATATGGTAATTCTATTCGTAATTTTTTGAGGAACCTCCACACTGCCTTCCATAAGAGCTGCACCAGTCTGTATTCCCACCAACAGTGTATGAGGGTTCCTTTTTCTCCACAGCCTCTCCAACACTTGTCCCTATTTGTCTTGTTGATGATAGCCTTTCTGACTGGGGTGAGGTGATATCTCATTGTGGTTTTTATTTGCATTTCTCTGATGATTAGTGATGTTGAGCATTTCTCCATATGTTTATTTGCCATTTGTATGTCTTCTTTTGAGAAATGTCTCTTCAGGTCCTCTGTCCATCTGTGCTCAAGGATTAGAAGAATCAACATAGTTAAAATGGCCATATTACCGAAAGTAATATAAAAATTTAATGCAATCCCCATCAAAATCCCAATGGCATTTTTTAAAGAAATAAAACAAAAAAAAAATCATCAGATTTGTTTGGAACCACAAAAGACCCCTAATATCCAAAGGAATCTTAAGAAAAAAAAAGAACAATACTAGAGGTATCACACTCCCTGACTTTAGCTTGTACTACAGGGCTTCAACAAACAAAACAGTATGGTATTGCCAGAAAAACAGACAGACACATAGACCAATGGAATAGAATTGAGAACCCAGAAATAAAATCACATAAATATGGACAGATAATTTTTGACAAAATAGCTAAAAATATACAATGGAAGAAAGACATCCTCTTCAATAAATGGTGCTGGGAGAATTGGATGGCCACGTGCAGAAGAATGAAACTGGACTGCTATGTGTCACCATGTACCAAAATTAATTCAAAATTTGGATCATGGACTTTAGCATAAGACCTGACACAATAAACTGCACAGAAGAAAACATAGGTACTAAATTTATGGACCTTGGGTTCAAAGAGCGTTTTATGAAATTTGAGTCTAAAGGCAATGGAAGGAAAAGCTAAAATAAACGAATGGGACTATATGAAACTTAAAAGCTTCTGCACAGCACAAGAAACCATCGACAAAATAAAGAGGCAACCAACTGAATGGGAGAAGATTTCTTCAAACAGTGCCTCCGATAAGGGGCTAATATTCAAAATATACAAGGAACTCATAAAACTCAACAACCAATAAACTTTAATTACAAAAAAGAAAACAAAAAACAACAAAAACAAACAAACAAAAAAAACAACATACGACTTAAATAGCACAGCAGTGAAATGCCTAAATAATTCACCACAATCTTCTGGTCATTCCTTCCAGTAGTGTGTAATTTTAGATTAAACTGAACTTTCCTTTAGGATAAGAAATATAAATTAGGTGCAAAGAGTTATTGTTTTGTAAAAGAATGGCTAATCATCAGGTTCTCCCTGGCATCTCCTCATTCTTAAACTTGTCTGAAAACATATGAGCCTCGTAATAAAACTCTTTTTCCAGTAAGGTGGTCAGATTTCCTGCAAATTGAATACTTAAATATTTCACCTGGAATTATGGCGAAAGAAAAAAATAGGTCAGTCAGGTTCAAAATCTCACAGCAGCAGACTATGGCTTAAGAAAGGAGACACATTTTGGTGAGAAAAACTTACAGTTTACTAAATAGAGATGTCTGTTATATTGATTGATCAATTTTGTGTTATTTCTGTCATTCATTTTCATGACATCACCCATTCCAAATAATATTTTTATCTTATTTTTTCTTTACATATTCTGAATATAAACACAGATGAGCTTTTTGTTTTTTCCTATAGCATTGAGGGTCACATTTTATTTTGAGACTTTCTTCAGACTATACCAGTAAGACTATTCCATTCTTTTTAGTTTAAGATTTGTGGGAAGTGTATGTGTAATTTTATTTATAATTTTAGTGACCAACTTCTTATCTCAAATATCATTTATAACTATTTACTTAGAAACACATTTAATAAATTATCAATCTTCATTATGATATTCACTTTTAGAGTAACCTACATATATATTTTAAATATTGCATATATGTAAGGTCAAGAAGTAACTCTCTCTCTGTTCCCTGTTCAAAACAATAAACAGAACAATGAAAAATGAGGCTCACTTAGTCGATGTTTATAATATTTTGATGAGTGGACAGATAATGCTTTCCTACTTTACGGAAGCAATGCTTGAAAGAACTAAATAATGCTTACAAATTCTTTTGAAAATAGAAATTGCAGTTATGTAAGTACCAAGAGCTATTTCATTTTTCTTAGATGTAAGGCATTTTCATTTATTCAGTAATTTCTTTCAGTCAAATTGATAATGGTCACTGTAAACAATTTTTTGAAAAGTTAAATAAAAGTCATTTCAACCCTCTCTACCTCAGAAAACCAGGTAGCATATCAATCAGTATCCTCCTACATATCATCTCTATGCATATAATCATACCTTTACATACATGCACTTTTACTACTTTTATCATAACAGGAAGGTGCTAACCTAGTTTTCTCATGAATGACTATTGTCCTTGTAGATCTATATCATTTTTAATAAATTAAATTGGGTGGCATTGGTTAATAACATTATACAAGTCTCAAGTGTACAATTCTATAATACATCATCTATATATTGCATTGTATGCTTACCCAAAGTTTAGTCTCTTTCCATTACCATATATGAGTATTTGACTCCCTATACCCTCTTTAACCTCCCCCCACTCCCCTTCTCCTCTACCAAACCACCATACTGTTGTCTCTATCAAGGAGTTCTTTTTTGCTATTTTTTGCTTATTCCTTTGATTTACAGCTTACATAAGTGAAATCATATGGTTCTTTTCCTTATCTATCTGATGTACCTTGCTTAGCATGATACTTTCAAGATCTATCCTGTTGCCACAAATGGCAGTATTTCATTCTTTGTATTCCATTACATATGTGCATCACATCATTTTTGACCATTTATCCATCAAGGATACTGTTTGTTTCCATGACTTAGCCACTGTAAATAATGCTGCAATGAACATATGGTTACATATATGTTTACAAATAAATGTTTTCAAATTTTTCATGTAGATGCCCAGAAGAGGGATTGCTGAGTCATAAGGTGCTGTATTCTTATTCTTTTTTTTAAAATAAATAAACTCCGTACTATTTTTCATAGTTGCTACCATAATTTTCATTCCCACTAACAGTATATGACGGTTGTGTTTTGTCCACAACCTCTCCAACACTTTTTATTACTTATCTTGCTGATAATAGCTACTTTAGGAGGCTTGAGGTGCTATCTCAGTATAGTTTTTTCTTTTTTAAAGAAGGCAATTTATTTATTTATTTTTTTTGAATTTTTTTTAGTTTTATTTTATTTTATTTTATTTTATTTTTACATCCCTCACACCGTGAACCCCCCTCCCCCCATCCACCACCACCCCGACCTCACACCGAGCCATCACATTATACACATAAAATTATAGTTGGCATTCATTAATGTCCAGCCTCTGGTGTACAATGCCATGACCAGGCATCCACAGCATCCCTGAGGTGGTCTCCCAAACAGGACACATGTCCATCGGACACCCAACAAAATCCCCAAACACTATTGAATAAGTTCCCCAAAGTAATTCTCAAAAAAACCCTGAGGCCATCCTGTGGTCACCAGCCGCCCCCCAATCCCTTCACCCTTCCTCACATCCCCAACCCCCTCCCCCCCACCCATCTAACAACTCTTGGTTTTTTGTGTCCCCAAAACTGTTTCTGATTAGTTCATACACATATTCTTTTCTTTAGATTCCGCATATAAGTGAGATCATATGGTACTTGTCTTTCTCTTTCTGACTTATTTCACTTAACATAATGTTCTCTAGATCCATCCATGTTGTTGCAAATGATAAGATTTCTTTTTTCTTTATGGCTCCGTAACTCTCAGTATAGTTTTGATTTGCATTCAACTTATGGCTAGTGAAGTTAAATGTCTTTTCATATATCTCCTGGTAATTTGTATGTCTTCTTGAGAAAACTGTATGTTAAGATCCACTGCCCATTTTTTAATTAGATTGTTTGTTGTTTTTGTTGTTGAGATGTATGAGTTCCTTATGTATTTTAGATATTAGCCCTTTATCGGGAGCATCATTTGCAAATGTGGTCTCTCATTCAGTTGGTTGCTTTTTCAATTTATTGGTTTCTTTTTCTGTGCAGAAGCTTTATTTCGATGTTACCTCATTTATTTTTTATTTATTTATTTATTTATTTATTTATTTATTTATTTATTTATTTATTTATTTATTTTACTTCCCTTGCCCTTGGGGTCAAATTCATAAAATCTTCTTTTAGACCAAGGTCTGTAAGTTTAGTAACTATGTTTTCATTTATATTATTTTTCCATGCCTTATGTTTAGATCTTTGATCAATTTAGACTTAATTTTTGGATATGATGTCAAACAGCAGTATTTCATTATTTTGCATGTAGCTCTCTAATTTCACCAGCTCTATTTATGTGTGTATGTATGCATGTATGTATTTATTTATTAATTTTTTAAAATTTTTTTTCAGTTTCTCTATTTAGTCCTGTTAGTTGCTTTGTATATTTTGGTGGTCCCAAGTGAGTGCATATATATTAGAAAGTGTTATGTTCTCTTGATGTACTGCCCCTTTTATCATTATCAAATGTCCATCTTTGTCTCTTCTTACTTTTTATCCTGGAATATATATTTTTGATAGAAGTATAGCTACACCCACTTTTCTCTTCATGTCATGTGCTTATAGTATCATTTTCCAGAGTATCATATCATTTTCCACCCATCTCTTTGAGTCTGTAGTTGTCTTTGCAGCTGGGATGTGACTCCTGAAGGCAGCATATGAGGTGTGATCAAACAATATTATGAACATTTAAATTTAAAAAAATAAAGTAAAAGACACATTGTCATTAATCACCCTTAAAATACTCCCCTTCGCTTTGAACTCTCTTATCCCATCATTCTTGCCACTTTCTGAAGCAGTTCTGGAAGTCCTCTTTCATTAGTGTTTTTAGTTGTGCTGTCATGTCTGCCTCGATGTCCTGAATCATTTTGACTTTGGGGAAGAGCCACAAGTTGCATGGTCCCACTCCTGGTGAATAAGGTGGATGAGGGTACACTGTAATGTTTTATTTGACAGAAATTTCTGTATGTCAGAAGTGATATATGACACAGAATGTTGTCATGGTGGAGGATGATTTATGGCACACCTCAAAACACACCTTCTCTCAACTGTAGCTCACACCTGACTGATTTCACCAAACAAGTTGAAACTTATCACATACTGTTGTTAAGGTTCAATGCACCACTTCCCATATTGAAGATCCCTGCCTTTCCATTGGATGGCACTTGATAGCATCATTCACCATATTTTGTGATCACAACAGAAAGGTTCCACATCGCACATCACTTCTGGTATGGCAATTTCTGTCAAATAAAAACATTACAGTGTGTTATCACCCACCTTATTCACCAGATCTGATGTCGTATGACTTCTGGCTCTTCCCGAAATTCAAAATGACCATGAAAGGTAAACATTTTGAATCGATTCAAGACATTGAGGTAGCCACGGCAGCGCAACTAAAGACACTCATGAAAGAGGACATCCAGAACAGCTTCAGAAAATGGCAAGAATGATGGGATATGTGTTTTACAGGTGAGGGGGAGTATTTTGAGGGTGATTAATGGCAATGTGTCTTGTACTGTAATTTTTTTCTTTAAACATTCACTGTATTTAGTGATCACACCTAATTCTGTACAATAATTAAAGGTATATCACTTTTGCTATTTACTTCTTCAATAATATTTTTTTCCTGAGGGAAATTTGGTATATGGAAATAAACCACATCTAAATTTGAGTGTTTCTATTAGACTCAGGAAATCTCAGCATTAATAACTTTGTAGGCTACTTTTATCCTTATTTTTAAACTAGGGAAATAATGGGATTTTGTAGCAGGAGATCTAATTGTAGTTTTTCTTGTTGTCCTTAAAGATATGATCAACTTTCTTCTGGTGTTAATGTACATCCCCTTGAATTTAGAAAATTGAAAAGCCCAGATACTTGACCAGTGTGATGTACTCCATCACATTCCAGAAACACATTACAAAAAGGCATCATACATCCCTGTTAACCATGTTTTTGTCTCAAGTATTCCTTCATATTGCTTGGCAGGAGGACACCAACCACCTCTACAATTTTTTTTCTTTATATACTTCTGAAGATATATGCTGCCTCCTTATTCTTTTGTGCAAAATGGGATGTGTACTTTGAATCCTTTTCCATGCAAAAAATCTGAGAATTTTTGTCACTCTGTCTTCAAAATTAATTGAACATTTTGACAAGGAGAAAAGGAATAATACTGAATTATTCAAAAATGATATTATGCAATGAAGTTAAAAAATAATTATAAGGGAGAAGGTCCAAGGCACTAAATTAGGTAACCACAATGCCTGCTCCCTCCCAGGATCACATTAAAATTACAATTAAATTATAGAGCAATCAACCTCAAGAATCGCCTCAAGATTGGCTGAACAGGACCCCTATAGCTAAGGATATAAATAAGAGGCCACATTGACTGGTAAGAGGCACAGAGACATGAAACAGGCTGAAATTAAAGCCACAGGTTGTGGTTGAACGCCAGGAGGGATACCTCAGTGGCTGAGGTCCTCCCTGAAGAAGGAGTGATCCCAGCACCACACTGGGCTCCCCAGCCCAGGTGTTCTGTGCCAGAAGAAGAGTCCCCACAACATCTGACAGCAAAAAATCATCAAGGATTCTGTCCATCAGTCCTGGTGAGATGGAAGGTGGCTGGAAACACAAGTGTCCTCTTAAAGGGCCCATGTGCAAATTCACGCACCTGCAAACACTCACCTGGGCTCCAGTGGAGGGGTGGCATCTTGAGAGGAGCCAGAGACATATTGGGAAAGACTAAGTTGTATGACTTTGTGGCAAGTGCTGGAGGGACATCTATCATTGTCCCTTCAGCTTCATGTGCACTGTCTCATGTGTAGCCTACAGGAGGGTGCCATTTTTTATATGCTGAATCCTCCCTAAAATGGTCAAATTTAAGACTATGTTGGTTTGCTAAAATCTGTTCATGTTACAATCTTTGTGATGTACTGGGTCCCCACCCAGCTAGTGCTGCACCACCAGGGGTGCTCTCCAGCTCCTGGGGGGCCAGTCTCACCCCACAAGGTACAGAAGACTTTCTCAGTAGTTGATGCCCACAGTGGACAGTCAGCCACAATGTGCACTGCAGCCTCTCTTGGATGGCTCTTAGATATCTAGAGACCTGAGACCAGTGGTGGCTGGCTATGGTGTTTTCAGCATATTTTGTGAAGTAGTCAAAGGCCAGCCACTGGCACAAGTACTGAATCTGCATTAACTTAGTAAACACTATAGCCCACAACTCCCTGGAACCCCACCCAAAAAAACTAGTGCTGCATTGCTGGGGGAACTCTAAACTCCTGGGTGGCTGACCCAATGCACAATGTATGGAAGGTTTTTATAGCAGTAAACAGACTGTGGTAGCCTGGGGAACTTTCAGTAGTAGGCAGTCAGCCACAGCTTCCACTGCAGACTCTCTTGAGTGGCTCTCGGTGATTTGTGGGCCCAAGGGAAGTGGTAGCTGGCCGCAGTGTGCTCAGGACATCTTGAGAAGTGGTCCCAGGCCCAACACTGGCTCAAGAACTGAATCTGCATTAACATTGTAAACATGACTGGCCATGTCTGTGACTCCCAGGAAACTCCATCCCACTTAGCTATCAGTGCATTGCCAGAAATGCTATCAAGACTAGGTCAATCAGCCTGGCTCACACACCTAAGGAGGCTCTTTCAGCGACTGAGCCTTATGGGAAGCTCTCAGGTGGCAACAGGCCTGGGAGAGGGGCAGGGGTTTTTGATAAGCTGCCCCAGGCTCAATACTGGTGGGAGCTGTCTTCAGTTCAATGTGAGGCCACCCACACATACATCCAGATGCAGCACAGGCACCAACCAACAGGCAGCATCCAACAACGTATAGCTTTGTTGCTCCTACCAGGTAGCCCTGGGTTAATCACAGGACTGTTAAAATTTGCCTGCATGGGAGCCCCTCCCAAGAAACACCAGAAACATCACACGCAGTGGCCGGTTTCAGATATCACCAGAGCACTACTCTGTTAGACCCATAGTGACACATCAAAAGTGTGGTCGCAATAGTCATAAAAGCTCACTGAGGTAAACCTGCATCTGAGAGGTCAACCTTCACACACCAGCTCATAAACTTTGGGCATTGCCAATCCTCACAGCCAGTCAGCCTGGGAGTCAATCCCATCCACTGTCATGCCAAAAGTAATCAAGGCTCAACTGCAACAGGAGAATACAAACAACAGACACTCATGGAAGACACACACAGGTGATCAGTGAGACTGAATGACTGGACCACATAGGACACATACTACATAAGACCAACCGACAAAGATTGAAAGACATAGGAGATCCACCTAATACATAGAAGCAAACACAGAGAGGCAGCCAGATTGAGGAAACAAATAAAATGTCCCAAATAAAAGGAGAGAAGAAACCTCCAAAAATAGAACTAAGTGAAATAGAAGCAACCAATCTGCCAGAGACAGAGTTTAAAACATTGGTTATAAGAATGCTTAAGATACTTAGAGAACTCCAACAAAAAGACAGTAAGTATAAGGAGTACATAGAAACAAAAAAGAACCACTCAGAAATAAGGAATATAATTATTGAAATGAAGAATACACTAGAAGGAATGAACAACAGATTAGATGAGCAGAGGATCAAATCAGAGATGTAGAAGACAAGGTAGCATAAAACATTCAATCAAACACTGAAAAGAATGAATAAAAATATAAAGATAGTGTAAGGGACCTCTGGGACAGCATCAAGCATAACAACATTTGCAGCATAGGAGTACCAGAAGGAGAAGAAAGGGTGCAAGACATTGAGACCCTCTTTGAAGAAATAATGACTGAAAACTTCCCTAACCTAGTGAAATTAATAGACGTACAAGCCCAGAAGTGCAGAGAGTTCCAAACAAGATGCATCTAAAGAGACCTACACTAAACACATTATCATTAAAATGAAAATGGTTAAAGACAAACAAATAATCCTAAAAGCAGTACAAGAAAGAAAACTAGTTACTTACAAGGAAGCTCCCACAAGACTAGCAGCTGATTTCTCAACAGAAAATTTGCAGTCCAAAAGGGAGTGGCAAGAGATAATCCAAGTGATGAAAAGCAAGAACCTACGAACAAGACTACTCTACCCAGTAAGGTTATCATTTAAAATTGAAGGAGAGATAATGAGCTTCCCAGAAAAAAAAAAAGGCTAAAGGAATTCATTGCCACCAAGCCAGAATTTTAAGAAGTGGTAAAGGACTTCTTTAAGAAGAAGAAGGGGGGTCTAGGGAAAAAAAAATGGCGGCGTGAGGTGAGCCTCTGTAACGCTCCCCTGGAATTTACAACGAATCGGACAACAATAACTCCACAAAGGACTCCTTGCACAGCAGACAGGCAAGACGAAGAGGCCCACTACTGAATTGACCTCCAGGTGGGTGAATCGGGCGAGCTGGGTAGGAGGGAGAGAAGAACTGCGAAGACGGAGCTGCGCGGGCGCAGGACACAGACCTAGCTCAGTGCTCGGAACCCCTCTGCTCCCAGATCTTCCGCAGCTGCGGGAGAGGGAAGGACTCGGACTGCTAGGGCTCCGCTTACGGCCCACAGGGCTGAGGGGGCAGCATATAGCACGGCTGAACCCAACGCTCTCAGCAGCAAAGACTGAGGGAAGAAGGCTGAAATCGGTGGTTTAAGCCTTCACTGCCGAGCGGAGAACGGAAGCCTTAGGCACGGAGACTAGCTGCCCCTTCCCTACCCTCCCAGAGCTCGCCCCGCCTCCACCTGCCCGGTGCTAAAAGCAATAAAGTAGCAGTGTCGGATCAAAGGACAGAATATTTCCTGCTCTGAGAACTGTGGACTGCAGACACAGATTCGCAGCTCAACTAGTTCCGGCAAAGGGGAGGGAGCTGTGGAAGCAGGACTGGCTGTGGTGGTAGTCGCCGCCATTGCTCTGGGCCACCTCTCACAACTCACCCCGACCCTGGCCCCACCTATCTGGGCAGATCCCTGCAGGAGTAAACAGAACTGCTGAAACATACGGGCTCTGAATCGGGTGCAGAAAGAGCTTTGGAACTTCAAAAGCTCTTCGCATACCTATCAACCTGTTGCAGAAGCCACTCCTGTAGATGTCTAGGAAGAGAAATAGTAAATCAGTGATTGCCATGAATAACCAAGGCAACAAGATAGCTCAGAAAGAAAGTGAAAAGTCTCCAGAAAGGGAAGTTAGAGATATGGACATTTGTGATTTAAATGACAGAGAATTCAAGATTGCAATTCTGAAAAAACTGAACGAGATGCAAGAAAACACAGAAAGGCAGTTTAATGAACTCAGAAACACAATCAAAGAACACCATGAGCATTTTACAAAAGAGATTGAAATTTTGCAAAAGAACCAAATAGAATTTCTGGAGATTAAGAACTCAATAGAAGAAATTAACAATAAAATATCCAGCTTAGGTAGTAGAGTTGACCAGATGGAGGAAAGAATCAGTGACATCAAAGATAGGAACCTGGAATTACACAGATGGAAGAAGAGACTTGAGACTTAAAAGAAATGAAAGAACTCTACAAGAACTTTCTGACTCCATCAGAAAGAGCAATATAAGAATAATGGGCATACCAGAAGGAGAAGAAAGAGAGAAATGAACAGAGAATATATTCAAAGAAATTGTTCATGAGAACTTCCCATATCTGTGGACAGAACTGGATCCTCGATTCCAAGAAGCAAATAGAACACCTAATTACCTCAATCTCAACAGGCCGTCAACAAGTCACATTGCATTGAAGCTGTCTAAAATCAATTACAAAGAAAGAATCCTCAAGGCAGCCAGGGAAAAGAAGACGGTAACTTACAAAGGAAAGCCCATTAGATTATCATCAGATTTTTCAGCAGAAACTCTACAAGCTAGGAGGGAATGAAACCAAATATTCAAACTATTTAAAGACAGAAATTATGAGCCAAGAATAATATATCTAGCAAAGATCTCCTTTAGATATGAAGGAGGAATAAAGACCTTTCCAGACATCCAGAAGCTGAGGGAATTTTCTAATACACGACCTGCACTACAAGAAATACTAAAGGAGGCTATTAGACCACCATCAACAGGGACAACTTGTGGCAACCGAAACATAAAAAGGGGGAGCATAAAGGCCTGAACTGGAATATGGGAATAGAGAAAGTAAGCATACTTAAGAAACTGGAATACTCTAAATATCAAACTTTCTTTTACATAAACTCAAGGGTAACCACTCAAAAAACATCCAAATCTGAAATATATACTGTAATAAAAGAAGAAACATTGGGAAACATCATAGAATACCACCACACAGAAATAATAGTCAACAACAAAAAGGCAAAGAAACAATGGAGACACAGCCTTACCAGAAAACTAAAGACAGAATGACAGGAAATCCTCACATATCAATAATCACCGTAAATGTAAATGGACTGAACTCACCAATAAAGAGACACAGAGTAGCAGATTGGATCAAAAAACTAAACCCAACCATATGCTGCCTACAAGAGACACATCTCAGCTACAAGGACAAGCATAGTCTCAAAGTGAAAGGATGGAAATTGACACTCCAAGCAAATGGTAGCCAGAGAAAATCAGGTGTAGCCATAATGATTTCCAATGAAACAGACTTCAGGGTGAAAAAGATAACAAGAGACAAAGATGGACATTTCATAATGGTAAAGGGGACTATACAACAAGAAGACATAACAGTCATCAATATTTATGCCCCCAATCAGGGAGCACCGAATATACCAAGCAACTACTAACAGAACTAAAGGGAGAAATTGACCAAAACACAATTATACTAGGGGACTTAAATACATCATTGACAGCTATGGATAGATCATCCAAACAGAAGATAAATAACGAAATCACAGCCCTAAATGACACATTAGATGAAATGGACATAATTGACATATATAGAGCACTTCATCCTAAAACATCAGACTATACATTCTTTTCTAGTGTACATGGAACATTCTCAAGGATAGTTCATATATTGGGACACAAAATCAGCCTCAGCAAATTTAAGAAGATTGAAATCATACCAAGCATATTGTCTGATCACAAAGTTTTGAAACTGGATATCAACTGCAAAAAGAAAGCAGGAAATAATACAAATACATGGAGATTAAACAGCATACTTTTAAAGAACGACTGGGTCAAAGAAAAAATTAGAGGAGAGCTCAAAAGATACATAGAAACAAATGACAATGAAAATACATCCTACTGAATTTTTTGGGATGCCGCGAAAGCAGTTTTAAGAGGGAAATTTATATCATTACAGGCCTATCTCAAGAAACAAGAAAAATCCCAAATAAATAATCTCATGTTACACCTTAAAAAAACTAGAAAAAGAAGAACAAGCGAAACCCAAGGTAAGCAGAAGAAAGGAAATAATAAAAATCAGAGCAGAACTAAATGAAATAGAGAACAAAAAGACAATAGAAAAAATTAATGTGACGAAAAGCTGGTTCTTTGAAAAGATTAACAAAATCGACAAACCCTTGGCTAGACTCACTAAGATAAAAAGAGAGAAGACACTAATTAACAAAATCAGAAATGAAAAAGGGGAAGTTATCACGGACACCACAGAAATACAAAGGATTATCCAAGAATACTATGAAGGACTATATGCCACCACATTTAATAACTTAGAAGAAATGGACAAGTTCTTAGAAACGTATAGCCTTCCAAGGCTGAATCATGAAGAACTGGAAAATCTTAATTGGCCAATCACCAGTAACGAAATTGAATCAGTAATCAAAAACCTTTCCAAAATCCAAAGTCCTGGACCAGATGGCTTCACCAGTGAATTCTACCAAACCTTTAAAGAGGATCTAATACCAATCCTGCTCAAACACTTCCAAACAATTGAAGAAGAGTCAGTACTCCCTAATTCATTTTATGAGGCCAACATTACCCTGATACCAAAACCTGGTAAGGACAACACAAAAAAGAAGAAAACTACAGACCTATATCTCTGATGAATACAGTTGTTAAGTCCTAAACAAATTCTAGCAAATCGAATACAACAATGCATTAAAAAGATTATTCATCACGACAAACTGGGGTTCATCCCCGGGGCACAAGGATGGTTCAACATTCGCAAATCCTTCAATGTGATACATCACATAAACAAAATAAAGGACAAAAATCATATGATTGTATCAATTGATGCAGAAAAAGCATTTGATAAGATACAACATCCATTTATGATTAAAACACTTACTAAAATTGGTATAGAAGGAAAATACCTCAACATAAGAAAGGCCACATACGACAAGCCCTCAGCTAATCTCATAATTAATGGTGAAAAGCTGAAGCCCTTTGCTCTACATTCATGGAACACGACAAGGTTGTCCCCTATCACCTCTGCTTTTCAACATAGTGTTGGAAGTCCTCGCCAGAGCTATCAGGCAAGAGAAAGAAATAAAAGGCATCCAAATTGGGAATGAAGAAGTTAAATTGTTACTCTTTGCAGATGACATGATGCTATATATAGAAAACCCTAAAGACTCCACCAAAAAGCTATTAGAAACAATCAATGAATACAGTAAAGTTGCTGGCTACAAAATCAAAGTACAAAAGTCCATTGCTTTCCTATATACCAACAATGAAACGTCAGAAATAGAGATAGAAAAAAAAATTCCTTTTGCAATTGTAGCAAAAAGAATAAAATACCTAAGAATAAACTTAACCAAGGATGTGAAGGATTTATATGCTGAAAACTATAAGCCATGTTGAAAGAAATTGAAGAAGACACAAAGAAATGGAAAGACATTCCGTGCTCATGGATTGGAAGAATCAACATAGTTAAAATGGCTATATTACCAAAGCCATATACAGATTTAATGCAATCCCCATCAAAATCCCAGTGGCATTTTTTAAAGAAATAGAACAAAAAATCATCAGATTTGTTTGGAACCACAAAAGACCCGGAATAGCCAAAGCAATATTAAAAAAAAACAACAATACTATAGTTATCACACTTTCTGATTTTTGCTTGTACTACAGGGATACAATAATCAAAACAGCTTGGTATTGGTGGAAAAACAGACACATAGACCAATGGAATAGAATTGAGAACCCAGAAATAAAACCACATAAATATGGACAGATAATTTTTGACAAAGAAGCTAAAAACATACAATGGAGGAAAGACAGCCTCTTCAATAAATGGTGCTGGCAGAATTGGATAGCCACGTGCAAAAGAATGAAACTGGACTGCTATCTGTCACCATGTACCAAAATGAATTCAAAATGGATCAAAGATTTAAGCATAAGACCTGACACAATAAACTGCATAGAAGAAAACATAGGTACTAAACTTATGGACCTTGGGTTCAAAGAGCATTTTATGAATTTGACTCCAAAGGCAATGGAAGTAAAAGCTAAAATAAACAAATGGGATTATATGAAACTGAAAAGCTTCTGCACAGCAAAAGAAACTATTGACAAAATAATGAGGCAACCAACTGAATGGGAGAAGATTTTCGCAAACAGTGCCTCCGTTAAGGGGCTAATATCCAAAATATACAAGGAACTCATGAAACTCAACACCAAAAAATCAAACAACCCAATTGAAAAATGGACAGAGGACCTGAAGAGACATTTCTCCAAAGACGACATACAAATGGCAAATAGACATATGAAAAAATGCTCAACATCACTAATCATCAGAGAAATGCAAATAAAAACCACAATGAGATATCACCTAACCCCAGTCAGAATGGCTATCATCAACAAGACAATTAGTAACAAGTGTTGGAGCGGCTGTGGAGAAAAAGGAACCCTCAGACACTTTTGGTGGGAATTCAAACTGGTGCATCTGTTATGGAAGACAGTGTGGTGGTTCCTCAGAAAATTAAGAATAGAATTACTATATGACCCAGAAATCCCTCTCCTGTGTATCTACCCCAAAAATCTGAAAACATTAATACATAAATACATGTGTGCTCCAATTTTAATTGCAGCTTTGCTTATGGTGGTCAAGACATGGAAACAACCAAAATGTCCTTTGATAGATGAATGGATAAAGACTTTGTGGTATATATACACAATGGAATACTATTTGGCAATAGGAAATGATTACATAGGAACATTTGTGACAACATGGATTGATCTTGAGAGTATGATGCTAAGCGTAATAAGTTAAACAGAAAATACAGAGAACCATATGATTTCACTGATATGTGGTATATAAATTAAAAAAAACACATAAGAACAAGACAAATAAATGAGAAACAGAAACTCATGGATGCAGATAATAGTTTGATGGTTACCAGAGGGTAGGGGAGGTTGGGGGTTGGAGATGAGATTAAAGCGGATGGAATATATGGTGATGGAAGGAGAACTGACTCTGTGGTATGAACACACAATGGGATTTATAGATGATGTAATACAATATTGTACACCTGAAATCTCTGTAATTTTACTAACAGTTGTCACCCCAATAAATTAAAAAGAGTGTTAGTAATTTATCTCAGAATTCCCAGATGGGTTCTTTTCAAGTGTGAGTATAGGCATTTATTACCATAATATTCAGTCCTTTTCAAAATGTGGATGAATTAAAAACATTGAATATGGAATAGAAATGACTCTTTTCAGGAAAGTAATTTAACTACTTATTTAGACATACTATTAAATCCTTGATGTAAAATGTTATTGGATTGAGAAAAAATGTACAACATATCAATGGATGTTAGTTTGAAATTTAGTCATTGTATATATATTTTTAATTCTCTTTTGTGTTGTTAACTTCAGGTATACAAAACAATTAATAGTTAGGCATTTATACCCATGACAAAATGATAACCCTCCTCCCCCAATCTACAACCCCTCTGACATCATATGTACCTGTTACAGTTACACAGGCTATAGTCCTTAAGCTTTAGTCCACATCCTGTGTGGGTAGAAGTATATATATATATATATATATATATATATATATATATATATATATATATATATATAATATGTATACTTCATTATTATTTATCTTCAGGTGTGCACTGCAGTGGTCAGGAACCTACACCATCCAACAAGCCGTCTCCCTAATAAGACAAGTGTCCATCAGATACCGTACAAAACCTATATCCCAAACTGTCTTTCATATCCCCATGGCAATCTTGTGGTTACCAATTGTGCTTCTAATATGTGTCTTTCATATCCCCATGGCAATCTTGTGGTTACCAATTGTGCTTCTAATATGTTTCTTTCATATCCCCATGGCAATCTTGTGGTTACCAATTGTGCTTCTAATATGTGTCTTTCATATCCCCATGGCAATCTTGTGGTTACCAATTGTGCTTTCACCTTCTTCCTCGTCCCCACCTCCCTCCCATCTAGCAACCCTCAGGTTATTTTCTCTAAATCTCTGAAAAAATGTCTGATTATTTTGTTCGTTTATTCTATTCTTTATATTCCACATGTAAGTGAGATCATACAGTATTTTTCTTTGTCTGACCTATTTCACTTAGCATAATGTTCTCTAGGCCTATTCATGTCTTTGCAAATGTTAAGATTTCATTCTTCTTTATGGCCAAGTAATATTCCATTGTGTAAAAATAATAGAGCTCCTTAATCCAATCATCCACCGATTGGGCATTTAGGTTGTTTCCACATCTTGGATATTGTGAATATGCTGCAATAATCATAGAGGTGTGTGGTTTTTTTTCAAATTAGTGTATTGGATTTCTCTGGATAGATACCTAAGAGTGGAATTGCTGGGTCATAAGGTAGTTCCATTTTTTTTAAACATACCTCCATACTGATTTCCATAGTTGCTGAACCAATCTGGAATCCCTCCAGCAGTGCACAAGGGATCCCTTTTCTCCACATTCTTGCCAACACTTGTTTGTTGAGTTATTGATGACAGCCATTCTGACAGAATTGAGGCGGTTTCTCATAGTGGTTTTTATTTGCATTTCTCTAATGATTAGTAACGTTGAGTATTTTTTCATAGGTCTGTTTGCCACCTGTATGTCCTCTTCAGAAAAAATGTCTCTTCATGCCCTCTGCCCATTTTTTAATTGGGTTGATTGTTTTTTTTGGTGTTGAGTTGCATGAGATTTTTTATACATTTTTGATATTTACCTCTTATCAGATGTATCATTGGCAAATATCTTCTCCCATTCAGTAGGATCCCTTTTTGTTTTATTGATGGTTTCCTTTGTTGTGAAAATCTTTTTAGTTTGATGCAATTTCATATGTTTATTTTTTCTCTTACTCCCCTTGTCAAGGGTATATATCTGTAAAAAAACTACTAAGCGTTATGTCTGCAAATATTCTTCCTATATTTTCTTTTAAGAGTTTTATGGTTTCAGATCTCAGATTTAAGTTTTGATCCCTTTTGAATTTATTCTTTTATATAGCATAAGAAAGTGGTCCAGCTTCATTTTTTTACATGTGTCTGTCCTGCTTTTACAGTACCATTTATTGAATAAACTGTCTTACCCCAATGTAACTTTTTCTTTCCTTTATCATAGATTAAATGATGATATAGTCATGGATTTATTTTTGGGCTCTCAATTCTGTTCCATTGATCTATGTGTCAATTTTTATGCCTGTACCATGCTGTTGTGATTAATATAGGCCTTGTAGTATGATTTGATGTCAGGTAGCATGATACTTCCAATTTTGTTCTGTTTTTCTCAAGATCGCCATGGCTATTCAGGGTCTTTATGGTTCCACATAAATTTTAGGATTAAATGGTTCTATTTCTGTGAAAAATATCCTTGGTAGTTTGATAGGAATTATGTTGAATCTATATTGCCTTAGGCAGCGTGGGCGTTTTACCTATATTAATTCTTCCTATCCATGATTAAGGTATGTTTTTCCATTTATTTGTATCCTCTTTAATTTCTCTCTTCAGTGTCTTATAATTTTGTGAGTAAAGGTGTTTTATTTCTTTTGTTAAATTTATTCCTAAGTATTTTATAGTTTTCGCAGCAATTGTAAATGGGAGTGTTTTCTTAATTTCTACTTCTGATAGTTTATCATTGGTGTATATAAATGCAACTTATTTCTGAATATTAATTATGTATCCTGCTACTTTTCTTAATTCATTTATCAGTTATAATAGTTTTTGGTGAAGTCTTTTGTGTTCTGACTATATAGGATCATGTCATCTGTATATAATGACAATTTTACTTCCTCCTTACCAACTTGGATGACTATTATTTCTTTTTCTTGTCTGATTGCTGTGGCTAGAACTTCCAGAACTATGTTAAATAAAAGTGCAGAAAGTGGGCGATCTTGTCTTGTTCCTGATCTTAAGGAGAACGGTTTTAGCTTTTCCCCATTGAGTATGATGTTAGCTGTGGGTTTATCATATATGGCCTTTATTATGTTATGAGATGTTCCCTCTGTTCCCGCTTTACTAAGAGTTTTTATCATAAATAGCTACCGGATTTGGTCAAATGCTTTTTCTGAATTTATTTATATGACCATATGATTTTTATGTTTTATTTTGTTAATGTGATGTATCACATTATTTGATCTGCAGATACTGAACCAACCTTGCATACTAGGAATAAATCCTACTAGAGTGTTGTGTATGATCTTCATAATGTATTGTTGAATTCTGTTTGTTAATATTTTGTTGATAATTTTTGCATCTGTGTTCATTAGGAATATCAGCTGCAGTCTATTTTTTTTGTAATGTCTTTGTCTGATTTTCCGATCAGGGTGATACTGGCCTTGTAAAAAGCATTTGGGAGCCTTTCCTCTTTCTAGATTTTTGGAATAGTTTGAGGAGAATAGGTGATAATTCTTTATTTGAATATTTGGTAAAATTCACCTGTAAAGCCATCTGGTCCAAGGCTTTTGTTTGTTGGGAGCTTGTTGAATACTGATTCAATTGCCCTGGTAGTAATCATTCTATTCAGATTTTCCGTTTCCTCTTGAGTTAGCCTTCAAAGGTTGTATGTTTCTAAAAAATTATCCATTTCTTCCAGATTGTCTAATTTGCAGGCATATAGTTGCTCATACTATTTTCTTATTATTTATTTATTTATTTATTTTTTGTATTTCTGTGGTGTCTCTTGTTACTTCTCTTTCATTTCTGATTTTATTAATTTGGATTCTATTTCTCTGTTTTTTTGATGATTCTGTCTAAAGGTTTGTTGGTTTTGTTTATCTTCTCAAAAAAACAGCTCTTGGTTTCATTGATTTTTTTTTTTTTTGTATTTTTTAACTCTGATCTTTATTATCTCCTTCTTTGTACTCCCTTTGAGCTTGTTTTGTTATTCCTTTTTACATTTCCCTTAGGTGTAAGGATAAACTGTTGATTTGAGATTTTTCTTGTTTGTGTAGGTACACTTGCATTTGTATGAATTTCCCTCTTGGGAATGTT
Source organism: Rhinolophus hipposideros (assembly GCF_964194185.1). Lineage (NCBI taxonomy): Eukaryota > Metazoa > Chordata > Mammalia > Chiroptera > Rhinolophidae > Rhinolophus > Rhinolophus hipposideros. Next base: position 28,917,819 of record NC_138046.1, read on the forward strand.
TTTGATGCAGCCTATAGATTTTGGGTTGTTGAGTTTTCATTTTTGTTTGTCATGACGTATCTTTTGATTTCTTCCTTGATTTTGTTGTTGACCCATTCATTATTTAGTAACATGTTATTCAGCCTCTATGGGTTTGTGTCTTTCCCTTTTTTTCTTGTAATTGATTTCTAATCAATTGTGGTCAGAGAAGATGCTTGATATAATTTCATATTTCTTAAATTTATTGAGACTTGTTTTGTGGCCTAACATGAGGTCTATCTTCGAAAACCTTCTATATGCACTTGAGAAGAATGAATGTTCTGCATCTTTTGGGTGAAATGCTCTAAAAATATCAATTAAACCCAACTGTTCTAATGTGTCATTTAAGGCTACTGTTTTTATATTGATTTTCTGTCTGGGGGATCTTCCCCTTGTTTTCAGTGCTGTGTTGAAGTGCCCTACTCTGATAGTGTTACTGTTGATCTCTGTCTTTATATCAGTCAATATCTGTTTTGTATATTTAGGTGCTCCTATGTTGGGTGCATAGATGTTTACTAGGGTTATGTCCTTTGGTAGGATTGATCCCTTTTATTATTATGCAGTGCCCTTCTTTGCCTTTTATTATATGCTTTATTTTAAAGTCTATTTTGTCAGATATAAGTATTGCTACTCCAGAATTTTTCTCATTTCCATTTGCATGAAATACCTTACTCCATTCTTTCACTTTCAGCCTGTGTGTATCTTTTGATGTGAGGTGAGTCTCTTGTATACAGCATATGCAAGGGTCTTGTTTTCTTATGCATTCAGCCACCCTATGTCTTTTGATTGGTGGATTTAATCCATTTATATTTAAAGTGATTATTGATAGGTACATAGTTATTGCCATTCTGTCCTTTATATTTCTGTTCTTCATTAGTTGAATTGTTTTCAACTTTCTTCTGCTTAAAGAAGCTTTTTAAACATTTCCTGCAATGCTGACTTGGTGGTCATAAATTCCTTTAGCTTATTTTTTTCTGGGAAACTCTTTATCTCTCCTTCAATTTTAAATGATAGCCTTACTGGATAAAACGATCTAGGTTGTAGTCTTTTGATTTTCATCAATTTGAATACCTCCTTCGACTCTCTTCTGACCTGCAAAGTTTCTGTAGAAAAGTCAGCTAATAGTCTTATGGGAGCACCCTTGTAAGTAACTAATGGTCTGTCTTTTGTTGCCATTAGGATTCTCTCTTTGTCTTTAACCTTTTCCATTTTAACTATACTGTGCCTTGGTGTGGGCTTGTTTGGGTTCAGCTTGGTTTGAACCCTCTGCACTTCCTGAGATTATATGTCAATATCCTTCACCATGTTAGGGAAATTTTCAGTCATTATTACTTTAAATATGTTCTTGATGCCTTGCTCCCTCTCTTCTTCTGATATTCCTATGATGTGAATGTTGTTGCGCTTGATGTTAACCAACAAGTCTCTTAAACTGTTTTCATTGTTTTTTATTCTTTTTTTTTCTTTCATTGTTCTGCTTGGGTGATATCTACTATCTTGTCTTCTACATTGCTGTTTCGATCCTCTGCTCTATCTAACCTGCTGGAATTCCTTCGAGTATGTTCTTTATTTCAGTTATTGTATTTTTCATTTCTAAGTGGTTGTTTTTTTATGATTTCTGTATCCTTCTTTATGTTCTCACTAAATACCTTAAAAATTCTTATAATCAGTGTTGTAAACTCTGTCTCTGATAAGTTGGTTTCCTCTATTTCATTTAGTTCCAATTCTGGAGGTTTCTTCTGTTCTTTTATTTGGGAACATGTTTCTTTCTTTTTTCATTCTGGCTCACTATTTGTGTTTGCTTTCATGTATTAAGTATATGCCCTAAGTCTCTCAGTCTTTGCTGAGTAAACTTAGGTAGTATGTGTCCTTTATATTTGAATTGCACTCTCTCACTATTCTCTGTGCATGTATTCCAGAGGTGTCCCTTGTGTTGTGTGTATTTCCTTATTTAAGTTGAGCTGTAATTACTTTTGGTTTGTGAGTGGGTGGGATTGACTCTCAGGCTGACTAGCTGTGAGTCTTGGCTGTGCCCATAGTGTATGAGCTGCTGTGTGAAAGTTGACCCCTCAGATGAGGCTTGGCCCCTATGTGCTCTTGTGCATGTAGAGAATTCCCTTTGGGCATGTCACCTGTACCATGTTTCCTTGAAAAGAGACTAGGTATTATTTTAATTTTTGCTCCAAAAGATGCATTAAGGCTTATGTTCAGGGGATGTCATCTTGAAAAATCATACTAGGGCTTATTTTCCGGTTAGGTCTTATTTTGGGGGAAACACAGTAGGTCAAACATGGTATTGCTCTGTTTCATCTGGAGTTGGCCTCTGGGTGTATAGATTCTTGTGCTTTGCCCTGATTTATGACGATTTCAGAACAAAACAAATAAACAAGAAAAACAACAACAACAAACAAATGCACTCAAACGTAAAAACAACTGACAGCCAACACTCAACACAAGCAAAATTATGAAAAATACAAAAAACACAACCAGAAACAGCAATACCCCCCATAAAAATCAATAAATAAAAATGGAAAGAAGGAGGAAAAGTGAGCAAGGAAAAGAAAAAGGAAAGGAAGAGAAAGAGAAATCGGAATATATATGTCTATTTTGTCTGCTACATACACACACACACACACACACATGTATACATATATATATATACATACATACATATACACATTCATATATATGTATGTATATATATATATGTATATATCTATATCTATATCTACATCTATCTATCTATCTATCTATCTATCTATTTATCATCTATCTATCTATCTATCTATCATCTATCTATCTATCATCTATCTTAAAATTATAATAATGATAAAATAAACAGCACCAGACTTGTCTTAAGTCCATCAAGCTTTCTCCAGGTTATCCTCTGCTGTACAAAAACTCTTCTGTGTCTTGTGGAGACAGAGCCAGCCACCTGGTGCCCAGAGTGACCCTGGTAGTGTAGTTCTAGATGAGTGGGTCTATGGGATGTGGTTGGTAATTTTTGTAAAGTCAGAGCAGTTTCTGCTCTCGCCTGCAAAAAACCGCACTGAGAGCACCACAGCCAGCAACTGGGAGGTGGGCTTCTTCTCTGTCTGAAGGTCTCCTGGGTCTTAGGGCATTTATTCTGTCCAGGGATTTGGAGGATGTGAGATTTATGAGCTGCTGGGAGCCCAGGCTTGCCTCTGCCACCCACTGCTGATTCCTGCGTGTGTCTCAGTAGCTGTAATTGCCCTGCTGTGCGTCACTCAGAAAAGTTGGGGCTGTGTAGGCAGGATTTTTTTCTCCCTGTCCAGCCTCTTCCCTAGGTCACAGCTGCAAAACAGCTTTTTCCAGTTCGTGAGTGCTACAGCTCCTCTGTAATTTGACAATACTCCTCAGTTCTGGGACCCGCTTAACAATCTGGAAAGGCCGGACTAGGTTTGGGAGTGTGAGGGAAGGGCTTGGGTATGGAGATTTTTCTACGTCTTGTCTGACTGAGAGAGCCCAGCTACAGTTCTCAGCTGATGTCTCTGCCTGTAATGTTGGGCACCGCTGTCCTGTATGCTGATCTCTTGGCAAGACTGTGGGGTGCAGGGAAAGAGCCCACAGCCTGGTTGCTGCAATCTCCAGTGTGTTTCCTGGGGCCCTGCATCTCTGTAGCTGTGGATACGGGTCAATTCTCCACACCTCTCCCTTCTCTCTTCCCCCGCTCACCCACCTTAAGGTACACTTTGTGCAAGTGTCTCAGGTATTCTTTGTGATGAGCAGAGAATCCTTTGATGAGTTATAAATGTTCAATTTGTGGTAACTTCCAGGGGAGAATACAAGAAGCCCAACTTACTGCTGCCATTTCTAAAATTGTATTTCTTAACTGTCTTCAACTTTTTCACCTTGGCCCTCCCAACCCCTTCCATCTATCACCCTGAAAAATATACTATTTAAAACCATGTGTAGTTATTAAAATATAATTGACTATATTCCTTATGCTTTATCCAACATCCCCATGACTACTTTGAAACAACCAATTTGTACTTCTTAATTCCTTCCCCTTTATCACCCACTCCCAACCTCCCTCCCATCTGTCAACCATCAAAATGTTCCCTGCATAGACAAAAAACTGAGGGTTGCTAGATGGCAAGGGGGTGGGGATAAGGGGGAAGGCGAGGGAATTAGAAAACAGTCAGTAACCACAAGATGGCCACAGGGTTTTGAAAATTAATTTGGGGAATGTAATCAATAATGTAAAGATTTTGTAGGGTATCCGATGGACAGTTGTCTCATTAGGGAGACCACCTCAGGGATGATGTAGATGCCTGATCACTGCACTGTACACCTGAAGCTGAAGCTGAACAATAATGAATGTCAACTACAAGTTTATATATATATATGTATGTATATACATATGTATGTATATACATATGTATGTATATACATATGTATGTATATATACATATATATGTATATATGTATATGTATATGCTTACAAGAAGCAGAGTGCAGCATTAGGAATAGAGACAGTGGAAATGTAATGGCTCTGTACGATGTCAGAGGGATAGTGGATGCGGGGATGGGCGTTCTCACAGTGTGAGGGACATAAATGATGAATGTCTAAGTATTACTTTGTCTTGTGCACCTGAAACTAATAAAAAAAACTTAAAAAAATATTTTGTTCTTTAAATTCCACATATAAGCAAAATCACATTGCATTTTAATTTTGCTGTCTAACATACTTCACTCAGCACAATACCTTTCTGGTCCTTTCATGCTGCCACTGATGGCAAGAACCCATTTTCTTCATGGCCAAGCGACATTCCATTGTGTATATGAAAAACCTCCTCTTTACCCATTTATCCATGGATGGACACCAATGCTGCCTCCATATATTTGCCATTGTAAACAATACTGTAATAAATATATGGGTGCACATGTTCCATTGAAGTAATGTTTTGAGCTTCTTTGGATGACTAGCCAGATGTGCATTACTGGGTAATTGTTATGGCCTTTGTTTTAAAGTCTATTTTGTCTGCTATAAGTTTTTATACCACAGCCTTTTTGTTTGTTTACCGTATTTGCCGGCGTATAAGACGACTGGGCGTATAAGACGACCCCCTAACATTTCCACTCAAAATACAGAGTTTGTTATATACTCGCCATATAAGACTACCCCCTCTTCCGCACACCTTCCACACACCAAATAAAAGGTAAAACAATATCAGATTTGATTTCAACATTTTAATTTATATTCAAATGCTTATGACATGCAGGAAAACTGTCACAAGGCTGTATGTAATCAAACATATACATAAAACAGTGCAAGTTTATTACCGGTAAACATACCGGTAATTCACTAAAGAAAACACACTCTATAGACTGGTACCGTAGATGCTTCTCAGGAACATAGGCAAGCAGCCCACAACTTAGAGGGACTGTCAATGATAGAAGTAAGATAACAAATAGAGGGAGAGAGCAAGTGCCGGGCAAGTCCCTAGCAAGTTTGCTGGCGTGACAGTTTCCCCTTAAAAGCCTTCAAACTCCTCTTCATCATCTGATATTAAAAGTTCATCAACGACATCTTGGGATACAGTTGCAAGGCAGTCATCGTATGGATCTACCAATTCTGCGTCAGATGATGTGGCCTCAGCTTCAGCTTCCTCTTCATCTTGCCACAAGTACTCGTCCTCCATACCATCTAATGAATTTGATATGCCACACTTCTTGAAAGACTTGATTACCGTTTGCGCATCAATATCATTCCAGGCTTTTATGACAAATTGGCACAAAACATCCAACTGTGGAGCACGCATGTTTCCTCCTTTTGTGTATGACTTTTCGCCGCTAACCATCCATTCATTCCACTGTTCACGAATGCGATCTTTAAACGGCTTGTTTAGGCACACATCCAGGGGCTGTACCAATGATGTCAATCCTGCAGGAATAACTGCTGCATCTGTTTTTATTCTCGCAAGCCTTTCCTTGGTGCTGGGAGTTAAATGAGCCCGGAACATATCCCACACAAGTAGACTACGTTTTTGAAGTAGACCACCTGGTCGTCTGCTCCATACATTTACCAGCCATAGCTTCACACCCTCCTCATCCATCCAACCTTTTCATGCACATGCACAAAACAACCAGCAGGGAACTTGAGTTTTGGCATTGTTTTCCTTTTAAAAATAATCATAGGTTTCAGTTTGTTGCCATCCGCTGTACATGCGAGTACCACTGTAAAACTTGACTTCTCATGTCCTGTTGTTTTTATCAAAATAGTTTTTTCACCTTTTTGATGGATAGTTTTATTTCCAATCATATCAAAATTCATTGGAGTTTCATCCATATTTCCAATATGATTTAGCGCATAGCCATGTTTAGTGCGCTGTTGTATTACATACGTATCGATGGAAACTACCCACTTTGTTATCCAGATCTGAGGGTAATTTTTGAGCAATTTTTGTCTTTTGCCTTAGTACCAGATCATGCCTTGCCATGAATCTACTGCACCAGGATATAGTGGCCTTAAAATTGTTGCTGTGATCTGGGTTAGATTTGGCCCACTGAAGTGCAAACAAGCGTATTGTATTTCGTGTCACCACATAACCGTTTTGGCGATGTTGAGCCACAATGTCTGCTACATGTTTTTCGAGTTCTGGCCAGTGTGGGGTGCCTCTTCTTAATGCACACTTACCCCTTGGCATACTCTTTAATGCTTTCTCATTTGGTTTCTAGTCCCGAACCATCTTTTCTGTTACTCCATATTGTCTTGCAGCAGCACAATTATTATTTTCCTTAGCAAAGTTTATAACTTTCAGTTTAAAATTTGCATCATACTTCTTTCTTTTGGCTGGTGCCATGATAGGGATGATAGGGGTTTGACTGGTCGACATTTTCTATGCTGTACTGTACAATGGTGCAGTATTGTGGTTGGCTGTTGGCTGTATACAAAGCCTGATTTGATTGGTCCCTGCTCCCTGTTTGCCCGCCCTGTCACTATAGCAGTCTGGTCCACCCTTGCATCAGCATCTCCCTGGGACCTCACTAGTGTGCAAGTGCGAGCTCTTCAACATTCTAACAGGCACCATGATAGCGCAAAATCGCGAATCTTCAATACATATGTAAAGAAATATACGATAACACGAATTTACCACACTCGCAAAATCGCACACAGCCGACCATACACCCAGTATGGTATCGCGATTCGCGATTTTGCGCTATCATACTGGGTGTATGCTCGGCTATGTGCGATTTTGCGAGTGTGGTAAAATCGCATAACAGCAAAATCGCATAACAGCCGAGCATACACCCAGCAGCGCTGCTGATGCCTGAACGGTATGTGGAATGAAGTGGGCGGGCATCGGGAGGCCACTATGGCACGGGGCAAGCACTATGGGCAGTCTATCTGAAGTGTACCTGGCGTATAAGATGACCCCCCCACTTGCAGGCATATTTTTCGGGGCCAAAAAATCGTCTTATACGCCGGCAAATACGGTATTTCCATTTTCATGAGTACCCTTTTTCCCCTCCCTTCACTTTTCAGTCTGTGTGTGTCTTATGATCTGAAGTGAGTCCCTTGTAGGCAGCATATATAAGGATCTTGTTTCCTTATCCATTCAGCCACCCTGTCTTTTGATCAGAGCATTTAGTCCATTTACATTTAGAATAATTTTTGATAGGTATGTAGTTATTGTAATTTTATTATATATATATATATGTGTGTGTGTGTGTGTGTATATATATATATATGTGTGTGTGTGTATATATATATATGTGTGTGTGTGTATATATATATATATATATATATATATATAATTATATATATAAACACACACATACATATATGGTGTTAAAGTCATTCTTGTAACATTCCTAGTAATACTGGTTTGGTGATGAAGAACTCTTTTAGCTTTCTTTTGTCTGAGAAGCTGTTTATCTGTCTTTTGATTCTAAATGATAGCTTTGTTGGGTAGAGTAATCTTAGTTGTAGGGACTTGATTTTTTCACTTGAATATTTTGTGCCAATCCTTTGTGGCCTGCAAAGTTTCTGTTGAGACAGCAGCTGATAGTCTTATGGGCTTCCTTGTAGATAACTAACTACTTTACTCTTTCTGCTTTTAAGATTTTCTCTTTGTCTTTAACCTTTGGCATTTTATTTAAAATGTGTCTTAGCATTATAATCTCAAGATCCATCCATGTTGTCACAAATGCCACAATTTTGTCTTTTCTTATGGTGGAATAGTGTTCCATTGTGTATATGTACCACATCTTCTTTACCCAATCATCTATGGAAGGACACTTTGCTTGTTTCCATGTCTTGGCCACAGTAAATAAAGCTGCAATGAAAATGAAGCACATATATCTTTATGGATAAATAAGTCAGACATAAAAAATCAAGAATCATATGATTTCACTGATATGTGATATATATTTAAAACTGAAAACAAAAAAGGAACAAGACAATCAAGAGAAGAAACAAAAACTCATAGACACAGACAATAATTTAGTGGGTACTAGAGTGTAGGAGGGAAGGGGTATGGTCGATGATAGTAAAAGGGATCAAATAAATGGAGATAGGAAGAAAACTGGCTCTATGTGGTGAATAAATAATGTGATATATAGGTGACATATCACAGAATTGTACACCTGAAACCTATGTAACTTCACTAACAATTGTCACCCCAATAAACTTTAATTAAAAAAAATGTGTCTTGGTGTAGCCCTGTTTGGGTTCATTTTGTTTGGAATTTTGTACTTCTTGGGATTATATATCTATTTATGTCACCAGGTTAAGGAAGTTTTTAGTTCATATTTCTTCAAATAGTTTTCAATTCCTTGTGCTCTCTCTTGTTCTTCTGGTATCATTATGATGTGGATTTTGTTATGCTTAATATTGTCTCAAAATACCTTTCAACTCTCCTCATTTTTTTGGATTATTTTTTTTTCCTTTTGATGTGCTGTTTGGTGTTTTCTGCTACCTTGTTTTATAAATTGCTCATTCGATTCTCTGCTTCATCTAATCTACTGTTGATTCCCTGTAATGTCTTCTTTATATTGGTTATTATAGTCTTATTTCTGACTAGTTCTTTTTTGTGTTTTCTACCTCCATTTTATGTTTCCTATCTTTTTGTTGAAGGTCTTCCTGAGATCACTGACCAACCTTACAACCAGTGTTTGGAACTTTGCGTCTGGTAGATTGCTTGTCTTCATTTTGTTTAGTTCTTTTTCTGAAGCTTCATTCAGTTCTTTTTTGTGTGGGAAATGTTTCTTAGTCTCCCTATTTGGCTTCCTCCCTGTATTTGTTTCTATGTAAGGATGCTCTTGTTTCTGGTATTAATACAGTGGTCTTATGTAGTAGGTGTCTTATGGGACCCAATGTTGTAGACCCCCTGGTCACTGGAGCTGTGTACTCTAGGTTTGTCCCTTGTGTGTGTTGTGTGTACCCACCTGTTTTAGTTGAAACTTGATTGTTCTTTGCATATCAATGTGAGGGATTGACCCTCAGTCTTATGGGTTTTGAAGACTGCCTGTGACTACAGTGGAAAAGCTATTGTACAGGGGTTGATGCTATAAGGCAGGGTTTACTACAGTGGGGCTCTGGTGTGTGCTTCGTTTGCATTTTGTGTGTTTTGTCTTTGGAGGTGACTCTGTGATTCTCCAACCTGGTTTGAAGCTGTACACTGAGACTGTCAGTCACTGATATAAAATATTGTCATATACTGCTCCAAATTGTTCTCCAAACTTCAAAGAGATAAGTGGACAGGTCCTAAAAATACAGAACACATTTACAAACTAGAAATTCTTAAACAAATGTATCAAACAGATGAAATTCTTATTTGTGTTTATTTTAAAAATAATGTACCTAGGCAAGAAAGTTTAGCTTAATAACATCAAAAAGTAGCACAATTCTTTCTGGAATATTAAATCCTATTTTACATAACCTAAATATAAAATAATGTATATCTTGCTTGGCTTCACAAAGGAAGGCAATTTTCAAGATAATGGAATTACAATTAATATTTGTCATTTTTGATGGAAAGCTTTCTAATATCTACTCTATACCTTAGTATTCAAAGGAGGGCATCGAACATAATCTAATCATTACTTGATAATTCAAGCTATACATTAAGAACATCTTTTATTGTACTTTGTAAGGGTAAACTTCATGACTATCTTTTAATTATTCTGTTCCTATCCTTGAAGTCACATTTTGCCTTCTTACCTTTCTTGCTGTCATTATAAGTGCCTTTAACAGTTCCCTCTGCTTTCTTCCTGGTTTGCTACTTCTAATCTCTTCAAAGCCAAGAAGTAGATGAACAATCTGTAGGTTAAAGCAAAGTTAATACATATTTGATTGAGAAAAATGCATACCTCAAGGCTAGGATTTTTTTTTTTTGTGACGAGATATTACTAATTCAAAACTAAACTTCTATGATTTAGATTTTGTTTTAGATTGTGTTTTCGAAGACTGAGGTTGTGTTTTAATTTTTTTTCATTCTCAAATGTGTTCTTTTTTTAATTTATTGGGGTGATATTTGTTAGTAAAATTACATAGATTTCAGGTGTACAATTATGTATTACATTATCTATAAATCCCATTGTGTGTTCAACACTCAGAATCAGTTCTCCTTCAATCACCATATATTTGATCCCCCTTACCCTCATCTTCCACCCCCACCCACTCCTTGCCTTCTGGTAATCACTAAACTATTGTCTGTGTCTATGAGTTTTTGTTTCTCATTTGTTTGTCTTTTTCTTTTGTTGTTATTGGTTTATATACCACATATCAGGGAAATCATAGGGTTCTATGCTTTTTCTGTCTGACTTATTTCACTTAGCATTATACTCTCAAGATCCATCCATGTTGTCACAAATGTTCCTATATCATCTTTCCTAAACGCCGAATAGTATTCCATTGTGTATATAGATCACAACTTCTTTATCCATTCATTTTTCGAAGGACATTTTGGTTGTTTCCATGTCTTGGCCACCGTAAACAAAGCTGCAATGAACATTGGAGCACAGGTGTGTTTATGGATAAATGATTTCTTTTTTTTTTTTTTTTGGTAAATACCCAGGAGAGAAATTGCTGGGTCATATGGTAATTCTATTTGTAATTTTTTGAGGAACCTCCACACTACCTTCCATAGCGGCTGCACCGGTCTGCATTCCCACGAACAGTGTATGAGGGTTCCTTTTTCTCCACAGCCTCTCCAACACTTGTCCCTATTTGTCTTGTTGATGATAGCCATTCTGACTGGGGTTAGGTGATATCTCATTGTGGTTTTTATTTGCATTTCTCTGATGATTAGTGATGTTGAGCATTTTTTCATGTCTATTTGCCATTCGTAAGTCCTCTTTGGAGAAATGTCTCTTCAGGTCCTCTGCCCATTTTTCAATAGGGTTGTTTACTTTTTGGTGTTGAGTTTCATGAGATCCTTGTATATTTTAGCCCCTTAATGGTGGCAGTGTTTGTAAAAATCTTCTCCCATTCAGTCTGTTGCCTCTTTATTTTGTCGATGGTTTCTTTTGCTGTGCAGAAGCTTTTAAGTTTCATATAGTCCCATTTGTTTATTTTAGCTTTTACTCCCATTGCCTTTGGAATCAATTTCATAAACTGCCCTTTGAACCCAAGTTCCATAAGTTTAGTACCTATGTTTTCTTCTATGCAGGTCATTGTGTCAGGACTTATGCTTAAGTCTTTGGTACGTTTTGAATTAATTTTGGTACATTGTGACAGATAAATGTCGAGTTTCATTCTTTTGCAGGTGGCTATCAAATTCTCCCAGCACCATTTGTTGAAGACGCTGTCTTGACTCCATTGTATGTTTTCAGCTTCTTTGTCAAAAATTATCTGTCCATATTTATGTGGTCTTATTTCTGGGTTCTCAATTCTATTCCATTGGTCTATGTGTCTGTTTTTCTGCCAATACCATGATGTTTGGATTATTGTAGTTCTGTAGTACAACGTAAAGTCAGGGAGTGTAATACCTCCAGTATTGTTCTTTTTTCTTAAGATTGCTTTGGCTTTTCATGGTCTTTTGCAGTTCCAAACAAATCTGATGATTTTTTGTTTTATTTCTTTTAAAAAATGCCTTTGGGATTCTGATGGGGATTACATTAAATCTGTATATTGCTTTGGGTACTACAGCCATATTAACTATCTTGATTCTTTCAATCCATGAGCATGGAAAGTCTCTCCATTTCATTGTGTCTTCTTCAATTTCTTACAAAAATGTCTTATATTTTTCAGCATATAGGTCTTTCACATCCTTGGTTAAGGTGATTCCTAGGTATTTTATTCGTTTTGCTGCAATTGCAGAGGGAATTGTTTTTTGTATTTTTTTTTTTGAGATTTCATTGTTAGTATATAGGAATGCAATGAACTTTTGTACGTTGACTTTTTAGCCAGCAACTTTACTGAATTTGTTGATTGTTTCTAATAGCTGTTTGGTGGAGTCTTTAAGGTTTTCTGTATATAGAATCATGTCATCTGCAAAGAGTGATAATTTAACTTCTTCTTTCCCAATTTGGATGCCTTTTATTTCTTTCTCTTGCCTGATTGCTTTGGCAAGGCCTTGCAACACTATGTTAAAAATCAGAGGTGATAGGGGACAGCCCTGTCATGTTCCTGAGCATAGAACAAAGGGCTTCAGTTTTTCAACATTAATTATGAGATTAGCTGAGGGCTTGTCATATATGGCCTATAATATGTTAAGGAATTTTCCTTCTATTCCTATTTTATTAAGTGTTTTAATCATAAATGGATGATGTATCTTGTCAAATGCTTTTTCTGCATCAATTGATAGAATCATATGATTTTTGTCTTTTATTTTGTTTCTGTCATGTATCATATTGATGGATTTGCAGATGTTGAACCATCCTTGTGCCCTGGGGATGAAACTCACTTGGTCGTGGTGAATAATCTTTTTAATGCATTGTTGTATTCGATTTGCTAGAATGTGTTTTAGATTTTTTGCATCTGTATTCATCAGAGATATTGGTCTCTGGTTTTCTTTATTTGTGTTGTCCTTACCAGGTTTTGGTATCAGGGTAATGTTGGCCTCATAAAAAAGAATTAGGGAGTACTGTTTCTTCTTCAATTTTTTTGGAAGAGTTTGAGCAGGATTTGTATTAGATCCTTCTTGAAGGTTTTGTAGAATTCACTAGTGAAGCCATCTGGTCCAGGACTTTTGCTTTTGGGGAGGTTTTGGATGAATGATTCAATTTCGTTACTGGTGATCGGTCTGTTTAGATTTTCCAGTTCTTCATGGTTCATCCTTGGAACACTAAATGTTTCTAAGAAATTGTCCATTTCTTTTAGGTTATTGAATTTGGTGGCATATAGTCCTTTATAGTTTTCTTGCATGACCCTTGGTATTTCTGTGGTGTTCGTGATAACGTCCTTTTTTTATTTCTGATTTTCTTAATTAGTGTCTTCTCTCTTTTCATCTTAGTGAGTCTAGCCAAGTGTTTGTCAATTTTGTTAATCTCTTCAAAGAACTGCTCTTTGTCACATTAATTTTTTCTATTGTCTTTTTGTTCTCTATTTCATTTACTTTTGCTCTGATTTTTGTTATCTCCTTTCTTCTGCTGACCTTGGGTTTCGCTTGTTCTTATTGTTCTAGTTCTGTAAGGTGTAACATGAGGTTATTTATTTGGAATTTTTCTTGTTTCTTGAGATAGGCCTGTAATGATATAAATTTCCCTCTTAAAACTGCTTTTGCTGCACCCCAAAGATTTTGGAAGGATGTGTTTTCATTGTCATTTGTTTCTATGTATCTTTTCATCTCTTCTCTAAAGTCATTCTTTAAAAGTATGTGGTATAATCTCCATGTATTTGTGGTTTTTTCCTGCTTTCTTTCCACAGTTGATATCCAATTTCAAAGCTTTGTGATCAGAAAATATGCTTGGTATGATTTCAGTCTTCTTAAATTTGATGAAGCTGATTTTATGTCCCAATATATGGTCTATCCTTGACAATGTTCCGTGTACACTCGAAAAGAATTCATAGTCTGATGTTTTAGGATGAAGTGCTCTATATATGTCAATGATGTCCATTTCATCTAATGTGTCATTTAAGGCTGCTATTTCGTTATTTATTTTCTGTTTGGATGATCTATCTATAGCTGTCAATGATGTTTTTAAGTCCCCGAGTATAATTGTGTTTTGGTCAATTTCTCCCTTTAGTTCTGTTAGTTGTTGCTTGGTATATTTTGGTGCTCCCTGATTGAGGGCATAAATATTGATGACTGTTATGTCTTCTTTTTGTATAGTCTCCTTTACCATCATTAAATGATCATCTTTGACTCTTGTTATCTTTTTCACCCTGAAGTCTCTTTCATCTGATATCATTATGGCTACACCTGATTTTCTCTGGGTACCATTTGCTTGGAGTGCCAATTTCCACCCTTTCACTTTGAGTCTATGCTTGCCCTTGTAGCTGAGATGCGTCTCTTGGAGACATCATATCGTTGAGTTTTGTTTTTTGATCCAATCTGCTACTCTGTGCCTTTTAATTGGTGAGTTCAGTCCATTTACATCCAGGGTGATTATTGATATGTGAGGATTTCCTGTCATTCTATCTTTAGTTTTCTGGTAAGGCTGTGTCTCCATTGTCTCTTTGCCTTTTTTTCTTGTTGTTGTTGTCTTTTTTTTGTGTGGTGGTATTCTACGATGTTTCCCTCTGTTTTTTTCTTTTATTACAGTATATATTTCAGTTCTGGATTGTTTTTGAGTGGTTACCCTTAAGTTTATATAAAATAAATTTTGATATTTAGAGTATTCCAGTTTCTTCAGCATGCTTACTTTCTTCATTCCCATATTCCGGTTCTGGCCTTTAGTCTCCCCCTATTTATTTTGCCACAAATTGTCCCTGTTGATGGTGGTCGAATAGCCTACTTTAATATTTCTTGTAGTATAGGTCATTCATTAGAAAATTTCTCCCCTTCTGTATGTCTGGAAAGGTCTTTATTCCTCCTTTATACATAAGGGACATCTTTACTGAATGTATGATCCTTGGCTCATAGTTTCTCTCTTTTAATAGTTTGAATATTTGGTTCCTCTCCCTTGTAGCTTGTAGAGTTTCTCCTGAAAAATCTGATGTTAATCTCATGAGCTTTCCTTTGTATTTTACCATCTTCTTTTCCCTGGCTGCCTTGAATATTCTTTCTTTGTCATTGATTTTAGACAGCTTCAATACAATGTGCCTTGGAGAAGTCCTCTTGGGATTGAGGTAACTAGGTGTTCTATTTGCTTCTTGTATTCGAGGATCCAGTTCTGTCCACAATTTTGGGAAGTTCTCATCAACAATTTGTTTGAATATATTCTTTGTTCCCTTCTCTCTTTCTTCTCCTTCTGGTATGCCCATTATTCTTATATTGCTCTTTCTGGTAGAGTCTGAAAGTTCTTGTAGAGTTGTTTCATTTCTTTTAATTCTCAAGTCTCTTTCTTCTTCCATCTGTGTAATTTCCAGGTCTGTATCTTTGATGTCACTGATTCCTTCCTCCATCTGGTCAACTCTACTACCTAAGCTTGTTATTTCATTCTTAATTTCTTCTATTGAGATCTTAATCTCCAGAAATTCCATTTCATTCTTTTTTAAAATTTCAACCTCTTTTTAAAATTCTCATCTTGTTCTTTGATTGCATATCTTAGTTCATTAAATTGCCTTTCTGTGTTTTCTTGCATCTCACTGAGGTTTTTCAGAACTGCAATCTTGAATTGTCTGTCATTTAAGGCACATATTTCCATATCTTTAAGTTCCTTTTCCGTAGACTTTTCACTTTCTTTCTGAGCTGTCTTGTTGCCTTGGTTATTCATGGCAATTGCTGATTTATTATTTCTCTTCCTAAACATCTACAGGAGTTGCTTCTGCAACAGGTTGATAGGAAGAGGTCTTTCTTCTGTTTTCCAATACTTGTTGGTAGAATGTTTTATTTTCTTTCTGACTGCTACCTTTGTTTTCCTGTCTCACACAGTAGTGCTGTGTTTTCTCTGCACTGTTCCAGCTTTTCCCACCATGGGTGGATTCCCTGGGAAATGGGTTCCTCCTCTGTTAACATTTTGCCTGGGTCATAGTGCGCCAAGTCCCTTTTGGTGTATTCAGTAGTGGGCCTCTTCGTCTTGCTTGTCTGCTGTGCGGGGAGTCCTTTGTGGAGTTACTGTTTTTGATTAGTTTTAAATTCCAGCGGAGCTTACAGAGGCTCACCTCATGCCGCCATTTTGATGACGTCCCTCTGTTTTAATTTCTTTTGAACATTTATGTGAGGTATTCTGGTAAATTTGTTTATTAGACTGTTTTATTTAAAACAAAGCAAGTCTAGCACTCAAAAGAAGTGTTCATTTTGGAAATTTTACATTATAAAAGTCAATAATTAAACTTTGGAGGAAAAAACAGAACTGTAATGATTATTTGTTTCTATCAGAAGATTGAATTATCCTTCAAAGCTGAATGGATATAATTTACCACCATATAACTCTTTTGACAAATAGTGCCTTCAGGTATTGTGTTTGTAATAATTGTTCAATTACATATTTTTTGCTTTCAAATGTCCAAGACCATTTTTATGCATCACAATAATAGATAGAAATGCATATTTTAAGCACATGGAAATTTTTTTTTTTAAATATGATTTTAACTTTGAAATTAGCCTGGATACAATTACCTATAATCTTTGATAATTTAACTCCTGCTAATCTAATAATGATGATTACTCTCTAATCAAATAATTTTAACAAATGCAATCTCTATCAACCAAATAAACTGTAAGAATGCTGCTCCTTTTTAAATTCAATAAATCCTATAAAAAGCTTTTTTGTTAAAATAAAAGATGTGTATTTCAACATACCACATATAGGAATTGAAATGTGTTTATTGCATCTGGGGTAGTCTGAGTACAGAAAAGTTCAAAGTACTTGAAATATTGGTACTCTTATAAACTCACTTTATTGACTGCATAGATTTTTGTTTGTAAAATTATATGTAAATCTATAAATATATACTTAATGAGAAATATTGTTACACCAAGATTATTTTTGTTTTATTTATCCTTTATTTATAGAAAATGGAAGAGTCTATTTCCCATTCATTATACTCTCATTAGAAATATTATGTTGGTATACACCACTATAACACAGAGTCATAAAAATGCCAAAAGTAAATTGGAACTGAAGTAAGAAGCTTCAGTTTTTTTTTTAATTAAAATTTATTGGGGTGACAATTGCTAGTAAAGTTACATAGGTTTCACGTGACAATTATGTAATACACCATCTGTATATCATGTTGTGTGTTCACCACCCAGAATTAGTTCTCCTTTCATCACCATTTATTTGATCCCATTTACCCTCATCTAAGCAAATGAATCTGAAAACCTTTATCAGTAAAGGTATATGTGCTCTGGTGTTCATTGCGGCTTTCTTTATGGTGGCCAAGACATGGATATAACCAAATGTCCTTTGATAGATGATTGGATAAAGAAAATGTGGTATATATTTACACAATGGAATACTATTCTACCATAATAAAAAATGAAATAGTGCCATTTGCATCAAGATGAATGGATCTTGAGAGTATCATGCTCAGCGAAATAAGTCAGACAGAAAAAACAGAGAACCATATGATTTCACTGATATGTGGTATATAAAACTGAAAACAACCAAGGAACAGGACAAACAAATGAAAAAAAAAATCATTGGTTTCTTAATAGGGGAGAGGCTTTATATCTGGGGCTATCAAGCCCCAGAGACAGTCTTTATTTATTTATTTTTGAGCAAAATGAAATGTGAGTATTATCTGAAAAACCCTGACTAATACTTCATTTGACTCCTAGATTCTAAAAGAATTTCAGTGGGAATATCCAGGAAAATGAGAAAAATATGTATTTTCATTTTTTATTTATAGATTTGTGTCAATTGTATGTGCAGTGCCTCCATTTATTGACCAGTTATATTAATACACCACACATTTTAAATACATTAAAAACCATTTCCCCTCTACTATGTCGCTTGAAATATATGATCATTTCTGCTCCCTCAGATTTAAAACTGTGAAATTCGATTGGGTTTATAACGCTAGTTTGGTTCATTAGCAACATTTTCTCCTGAAATGTAGGTAACAGCCCTTCAGTTTTAAATGGAACACATTCAAGACTTCTTTGGAATGTGTTGAGGTGGGTGAGTCACAAGATGGAGAAAGGCCAATTCCATTCTAAGAAAGTGATCCTCGTATTTCTTGTCTGATCAAAATATTAAAGTGTGAAACTGCTTTTATTTAAAAAATGCAATCCCCATCTTAGACTGATTGCTAAATGAATATAAAATAATTTCACATATATATGCAAAATTCACACGCACACAAACATTATGAGTTGTTTCCTTAAAAGTCATATTTTGATTCCCTAACCACTAGTACTCAACATTGGGAGATAGGTTTAAAGAGGTAAATAAGTTTAAAAGCAGTCATTTATGGATAGGCCTTAAACCAATCTGACTGGTAGTCTTATAAGAAGATGAAATTTAGACTCATAAAGAATCACCAGTGTTGCATGAACACGAAAGGAAGGTGTTGTGAGGATGCACAAAGAAAGTAACCATCTGCAAGCTAAAAAGGACAGCCCTGAAAAGAAACTAAACCTCCAGAACTGTGAAAAATCAATTTCCGTTGTTTGGGCCAACCAGTCCATGTTACTTTGTCATGGCTGCTCTAGCAGTGTATGTATGTGTGTGTGTGTGTGTGTGTGTGTGTGTATGTATATATATATACATATATATGTGTGTGTGTATATATGCATATGTGCATATGTATATGTATATATACACACACATACACACACGCACACACACACACATATGTATATCTCTCCCATGTAACACAGAGCCTCCATAACACAGTTTTGCTCTAACACAGTTTGAGAATTGGGAAAAACCCTCATACAACAAGGCACCCTGGAACACGGTTTCACTCTAACATTGTTTGAGAATTAGAGAAATCCCCGAACAACACTGAGCATAATAAGAGCTTTTAAGAACAAAAGAGATCTCATTTGAAATTAGGGAAATCCCCGAATGACACAGAACATAATCAAAGCTTTTAAGAGCAAAATATGTCTCATTTGAAATTGTTCATTCAAGCATGGATGTTGTATCAGATTTGACTGCAGAATTTTAAAATTTATTAGAATTTTAAATTCATTTTGTTCATGGAGTATTAAGTTCAGAGGGTGAAGATATCTTGTCAAAAAGAAAATGCCCTTAGTTAATGGTGCTTAGTAGTGATGATGAAGAAAACGTTATTTAATATGTATTAATTAATATGTGTTACTTTGGTGAAAATTGCTTTAATAAAAATATTTCTCTTAATTATAAAAATATAACATTATTATGTTTTTCTAAATTTTTGGAACCTAACCCCCTTTTTTGTACTAGTTTTTGTTTCCTATAACACTGTTTCGCATAACACGTCATTTTGGAGGAGATTAACAACCATGTTATACGGGGCTTGGCTATATATATATAGCCAAATATTATATATATGTTTTGCCATGTTTAATGCACTCCCATGTATAATGTGTACCCATAGAGATGACCTAAACTTTCAGGGAAATAATATTTGTTTTAATTTTTTAATTCAAATTTTTATTTGTTTATATTTAGGTACTTGGTTTTTGTATTATAAAGGAATTTTATCATTTATTTTTAACATATTATGGTACAAGAAATTTTATGTACAAAATAATTACAAAACATAAGAACATTTACAAGATACAAGAAATTTTATGTACTGGTAACAAACATTTTTCCAGATTATTTTACTTTATTCAACTTTTTTATTAGTTTCAGGTGTACAAAACAATGTAATAGTTAGACATTTATACCCCTCACATAGTGATAATGCCCCCTCCCCCAATGTACTACCCCTCTAACATGGTATATAGCTGTTACAATTCTATTGACTATATTCCCTATACTGTATTCCACATTCCATGATATATGTATTGGTCACATCCCTTGATATATGTATATTTATAGTTGACATTCAATATTATTCAGCTTCAGCCTCAGGTGTACAGCACCGTTGTTAGGCATCTACAAAGTCCACGAAGTGGTCTCCCTAATAAGACCAGATCCCATCTGACACCCTACAAAATCTTCACAACATTATTGATTATATTTCACAAACTGTTTTTCATATCACTGTGGCAATATTGTGGCTACTAATCTGTACTTATAATCCTTTTGCCTTCTACCCCATCCCCACCCCCTTCCCATTTTGCAACCATCAGTTTTTTCTCTATATCTCTGAGACAATTTCTGTTTAGTTTGCTCATTTATTCTGTTCTTTAGATTCCACATGTAAGTGACATCAAACGATATTTGTCTTTCTCTGTCTGACTTATTTCACTTAGCATAACATTTTCTAGGTCCATCCATGTCATTGCAAAAGATAAGATTTTATTCTTCTTTATGGCTGAGCAATAAATATTGCATAAATATAATACACCACAGTTTCTTAGTCCAGTCATCTACTGATGGGCATTTCAGTTGTTTCCATGTTTTGGCTATTGTGAATAGCACTGCAATAAGCATAGATATATATATATATATATATATATATATTTTTTTTTTTCAAATTAGTGTTTTGGATTTCTATGGATAGATATCCAAGAATAGAATTGTTGGGTCATAAGGTAGTTCCATTTCCAATTTTTTGAGATAACCTCCGTATTGTTTTCCATAGTGGCTGCACCAATCTGTAATTCCACCAACAGTGCATGAGGGTACCCTTTTGTCCACATCTTAGTAGCACTTGTCGTTTGTTGGATTATTGGTGATAGTCTTTGTGACAGGAGAGAAGTGGTATCTCATAGTGGCTTTTATTTGCATTTCTCTAATTATTAGTGATGTTGAGCATTTTTTCGTATGTCTGTTGGCCATCTGTATATCCTCTTTAGAGAAATGTCTCTTCATGCCCTCTGCCCATTTTTTTAATTGGGTTGTTTGTTTTTTAGGTGTTGAGTTGTATGTGTTTTACATAAATTTTGCATACTAACCTCTTGTCAGATGTATCATTGGCAAATATCTTTTCCCACTCAGTAGGATGCCTTTTTGTTTCATTGATGGTTTCCTTTGCAGTGAAGAAACATTTTAGTTTTGTGTAATCCCGTATGCTTATTTTTACTTTTACTTCCTTTGCTCAAGGGATTATATGAGCAAAAATATTACTAAGGGCAATACCTGGAAATTTACTCTCTATATTTTCTTCTAGGAATTTTATGGTTTTGGATCTTACATTTAAGACTTGAATATATTTTGACTTTATTTTCATATATGGTGTAAAGAGGTGGTCCAGCTTCATTTCTTTGTGCGTGCATGTCCAGTTTTCCCAGAACCACTTTTTTAATAGACTGTCTTTACCCCAATGTAAATTCTTGCTTCCGTTGTCATAGATTAAATGACCATATAGGTATGGATTTATTTCTGGGCTCTCTATTATGTTCCTTTGGTCTATGTGTCTGTTTTTATGTGGTAACAAATTTGTGATATTTATGCATCTTAGAAGGCCAAGAACTCTTCTTCATTGCGAGTTCATTGTAAGTTCAACAAAACCAATTATCATACTGCAGGGTATTATTTTGTATGTGGATATTGCTATTGATTTCTAGAGTTACACTTTTAACTCATAAGTATAAATAAAAAATTAAAATTTATATAGATACAGAATTAGTGCCACACATGTGTAATGGGCATCCTTATTTTTCCACACAAATTTGGACAAACAAAGTGTGCATTATACAAAGCAAAATACTGCATGTATCTAACATTTAACAGCAGTGTGTATCCTCTTGCCAAATGATTATGTAACATTATTAAAAACATTTTAATACCAATGTGTCACTGATGATAGTTTGCATTAACATAAGTTCTTCAGAAGGCAATATAGTATCTGGCAAAATTTAAATAAATAAATAAATAAATAAATAAATAAATAAATAAATACATACATACATACATAAATAAATAAACATACACACATATAAACATACATATATACACACACATTTATCTACCATTTCAACTCCTGGGTACATACCCAAGAAAAACTCTTGCACATGTGCACGAGGAGATATTTATATACTGTAATGGCAAAAAACATAAAAATCAGTCTAAATGCCTCTAAATCAATAGACATACATGTAAGAATATTATGATGTATGAATACAGTGGTATACTACTGTACATGTTACAATTAGTGAAATAGGTTTGTATGCATGAACATGAATATATAAAAAGAATTCAATATTAAGTGAAAAAGCAAATTTTACAATGATACAAGCAGTATAATGCCATGAATATATATTTAAAATACACAAATCCCCAAATCCAGTTATATATAATTATAACAAATATTCATAATAGTGATATGCTGTGATGAAGTTGGGAAAAGTGGCCTGAGGAGAAAACAAAGGAGTTTAAACAGCATTCCCCATGTTAAATACATATACAGCATGGAATAAAAAATTTTAAAAAATGTTTTCATTCATTTAAAATAACATTATTAATTTTGGGAAGTGATATCATGGTTGCTTATTTCAGTTTTTAATGTGTTTTTTTCTGAAACTTCTGATGAGTATAAATAAAAAAGTAAACCTTAACAGGCTATTACATTACGTATTTTTAGAATCACTGAAACTTTCTACACCACGACAGAAGAGAAAAATTCCTCTAAGTTTTCAATGATCAGTTTTGTGTGACCTTGTTCTGGACATTTTTATGCTATTAAATGCAATTGACATCAATAAACAATAGCATTAATACAAATGATAAATGTAAATTTGACATTCCTTGAGATAGACCATTTTCTAAAACTGCTTTTTTTGTTTGTTTGTTTCTGAGATCTCATGAAAATAAGGAGTACAATTTATTTTATTTTTTGAACTTATTTCTATTCTGCTCGGATTGTTCTATGAGTATGAAGACAAGCCTGCTGAAATGTATAGACAGACAGGAATTGTTGAGCAGAAGGGTGAGCCCTACTCGGAATTTCACAACTAATTTCTACTAGGTAAGCACATGATCTTCTAAATTTCTTATGGATAAAAGCAATGCATATAATACACCAAGCCTTTCCTGAAGTCTAAAATTAGAGTTGATCTTGCTTAGAATGCAAGATTTGCAATCTTAAAGTAAGGTGGTATTGTAGTAATTTAACCAACGTTTACAAATCGATACATTCATTTCTAACCTATCCAGCTCTCCCAAATTTTGCATTTTTGACATTTTTGCAAAATTATTTCCCTGCATCTCTGTGGTAACTCACATTGATTGCAATGCACTTGATCAGAGACAAAGCAATAAACTGTAAGCCCTGATGCTGCTAAAGTCAGCAAATAAACTAGTTATGGTTTTATTTTATATTTTTGCTCTTTCAAGCCTTTTAAAAAAAGTTTTACATCAGGGAATTGTTGTGCTCTGGATCTTAGGAACCATCATCCCACCAGGCTTGGCTAAATCATCTAAGCTAACTTCATTATCTTAAATGTTAATAATTGCATTTAAATATGGCTTTCATTAAAGAACCTCAAGACACTTAACACACATCAATCAAGATATGTCACACCCCTGTGAAGCAGGTCAGGATTATTATATCTTCTGAGACACAACGATATTACTTTGACTGAAGGTCATGGAGCAAATTATCAGTCAAGTAGGAGACCACAGTTCAAACAAAATTATCTTTTATCTCTTAATATTATAGCTGGTTTCCTAAGTGCTATCTGCATTTCTTTTGTCTTTAATTATAAATGAAGAAAACATTAAATACTTCAAACATTATGAACTTAAAATGCATAGCTATAGGTAGCTTAACCAATACAAACTTACATAAACTAATTAATTGATGTCACAATTTGTAAACATTGTTTGGATTTTATACTTTCTGCTCATGACAAATCATTATTTCACTGCATATTGATTGTAAATATTAATTAAATATACATATTTATGTATAATTTTCTCGTAAATCCCCTCAGTAGAATCATACTTATGTATGGATTAAATAACTCTTTCTACTTCCGACAGAAGCACTCATAATTACACATAGTGAAGAGTTGATCACTGTTATACTCTGGCTGAAGCCAAAATAAATAGTTAATGAATATATAATTGCTTCTTGATGGAGTATTTGGTAGTACCTACTTGGAAAATATCTCACTTTGGCAGGCATTTTATTATGGAACACTAGAGCAGAGTTCAGAGAAACAACTGGAAAAGTTCGGCAAAGGGAAACTAAAATGATGGCATGATTGGTGAGCCAAACAATACTCAGGCAACAATATTAAGATTTGTGAGTCTAGGAAGATGAAAGCTGCAGGATATAGTATGAGAAATGTATTACATGGTATTTAATGTTAGATCATTCAAGTGCTTTATGTATTAGTCCTAAAGCTTTCTATAGATAATCACTATGTTATGTTACTAAAATAGGAACTATCACTGGGAAATCTACAAATACATGTGGACCTTATTTTTATCTCTGCAATATCATTCCTAACGTTTATAGGGCAATGACGTAATTCAGAGCTATGGAAAATTTGAAAATCTTTACTAAGTATAACAAACCCATGTTCATACTTTCTATGGTCTGAATGTTTGTGTTCCCCAAAATGTACATTTTGAAATCCTAATTCCCAATGTGATGGTATTAGAAGGTGTGGTCATTGGGAGTTTCTTGGATCATGAAAGTAGAGCTCTCATGAATGGAATTAATGCTTTATTAAAAGAGACACCACAGAGGTCCATGACCCCTTAATATCATGATAGGACACAGCCAGAGGTCAGCAGTCTACAACCAGGAAGACAACTCTCACCCAACCCTGATAGCACCCTGATCTTAGACTTGTACCTTCCAGAATTGTGAGAAATGAATTTGTTACTTATAGGTTACCCAGTCTGTCTTGTTTTATTACAGCAGCTTGAACAGACTAAGGCAATATTATATAGAGAATTATTCCTGTAGAGATGTATTTTAAATGTGTCAAAATAACCATGATTCTCCAATGTTATTTTCCTTCACTGGGAACTACAGAGAGTTTCTATTACAAGTAGTTCTATATAAACTATGGCATATTTTTCTACAAATAATATACACTCAATACCTAATCTTTAATATTAAGAACGGTGGTTGAAATAGTCATGCCTGAAAAAAGAAATTCTGTGATAGTATCTGAATAAAGTATATTACATAATTTCAGACTCATGAAACTATAACTTTTTCTTTCTTTGGGTTACAATTCTTAGAGAAAATCACTTTGAAATTACCTTTTTCACGTATAATGTTCTTTCAGCATTTATGTTCTCTTAATTAGTCAATTATGTGTTTTGAAGGGTTTTTTAACCTTTCTTTTATGTGGTAGTGTTGAAAAAAATGGAATAACTTATTTTTTTAAATATATTCCCCAGCCCACTCACCTTCTATGCTACATTGCTTGAAGTTAAAAACCTGTTTGACTTTAAAATATGCAGCTGTATGATTTCCCATTCTCAGTAATGTTATTTTCCTCAATAATATTATTCCCAATCCTAGAAAGATTGAATCAATGTTATCTTAACACACTAAAATGATAATCTGAGTACCTACATGATTAATAGAATAGAATGTGCATATATGTTTGTGTGTGTGTATATATATATATATATATATATATATATATATATATATATATATATATAGAGAGAGAGAGAGAGAGAGAGAGAGACAGTGAGACAGAGAGACAGAGAGACAGAGTGGAAGAGAGATAGAGAGAGAGACAGATAGAGAAGGAGGGGGCAAGAAATGTACACACGTTTTAAGAAAGGAAAAAACTGTACTAAAATTGAAATAATCAACATATTTCCAATAACAAAAGATGAATACAAGTCATGTGTATACATGTTTTGGCACCTCCAGTATGCATATGACTTAAATGCATATGCATATGCAGTTTATATTCTTAAGCTGTGTAAAGAATTCAAGAAATAATAAAATGATTAAGGCAGCCTTGCCTTCACTGTCCCCTTCCATGCTGCAGTTGGGAATGGTAGATTTCTCTCCTGTACTGTTTACGTCATGTAGTAGTAAAATCTACTAGAAAGTCAGAGAGGAAGATTTGAGATGAGTACATTTCAGTGGTATACTGGAGCCAACTCAAACTCTCTTACAAATGCTAGTTGTGTGCTTCTATTCCCAACTCCATGTTTTGGTAGCATGAAATTGACATGGTAAGAATATATACCATGGAAACTGGCAAACAGTATAAATCAAATCTTTTATCCCCAGGAGAGCCAGTTGTTAAACATTTACCAGCACGCCACTTTAATTTCTATGTAACGAGTGTTATGCTAGTGAGCCAGCTCTCGAAATGTGTATAATTAGCTTTAGTAATGCAGAGTGAGCCAGCTCCAGCACACCATTGCATATAAATGCATTGACACCATTTATATAAAAATTTTTCAAAGTATATCTATATATTATAAATAAATAAATAAACAAACAAACATTAAAATTTTCAGTGCTCACAAGAATGAACAAGAAATATCACAGCAACTCAAGATTGTGCACAAAAAGGCATATTACTAAGTAAAAAATGCCAATCTGAAGTTTTTCACACTTTATGATTTTAACTATATAATATTCTTGGAAAAGCAAAACTATGCAGACAGTAAAAAGATCAGTGATTACCAGGACAACAGGAAGAGGGATGAGCAGACAAAGCACAGAACATTTTTAGGGAAGTGAAAATATTCTCCATGATATCATAATGATTGACCCAATGTCATTACACATGTGCCCAAACCCATATAACACGAGGTATGACAATTAAGTTCACGAGCTCATCCTAGAAAAAGTGCTATATGCCTCATTGCTGAATATCACTGTGGTCACCTTAGACTTACTCCCCTTAGGAACCTATACATGGATGCCAGCACCTAGTCCACCCTTCAAAGCAATTTTGGAACTTTTTTTTCTGGAATGGCCATCAGAGCTGTTGTCATACTACCCTTGGAGTCCTGAATGTCATCAAAATGTCTTCCTTTCAATATTTCCTTTATCTTCAGGTAAAGAAAAATGTCAGTTGGGGACGAGATCAGGTGAGTAGGGAGGGTATTCCAATACAGTGATTTGTTTACTGGCTAAAAACTCCCTCACAGACAGTGCCATGTGAGCTGGTGCACTGTCGTGATGCAAGAGCCATGAATTGTTGGTGAAAAGTTCAAGTCCTCTAATTTTTTCATGTAGCCTTCTCAGCACTTCCAAACAGTAAACTTGGTTAACTGTTTGTCCAGTTGGTACAAATTGATAATGAATAGTCTCTCTGATATAACTAAAATGTTAGCAACATCCTTTCAACAAGTTCTCAAACTTAATTGTCAGACCTTGTATATAACCCCAGAGTGAACCCCAAGTTAAACTATAAACTTTGGGTGTTTATCACGTGTCAATGCGTGTTCATCAATTGTAACAAATTTACCACGCTGGTGAGGTATGTTGATCATGAAGGGAGGCTATGCATATGTGGGAGTAGGGGATATATAGGGAATCATTCTTGAACAATAAGCTTTTGGACTGGACTGTCCAACTCAGGGCCTCCTTGTCGGGTTGTTGAAGGTTTTTATCAAGTTTCTACATTATTTAAATTATCAACTGTCATTGATAATATCTTTTTAAAGGAATCTTTCTCCATATTAAAAAGGAAAGATCCTGCAAATAAAAAGATAAAGTACATGGCTCTTATAAAAGTCTGGACATTTGAGATCTAAAAATTACTTATGTGTATGTTACATACAAGAATACACACATACGCATAACATAATTAAATAAATAGCACAGGACCACATGAATTCTAGCTAGATTGACTACTTTGACAAAATTGATCAAACAAACAAACAATTCAGTCAAATAAATATATAGGTAGGGAGAAAGAGAGGGACAAACTGAATTTTTACTTTCATTCGTTACTAAAAAGACTGAACTAATGGCCTGAGTAGACATGATTTCTGTTTTTGCCCTTTAGTATGGATATAAGAAATATGTAGGCGTCATTCACCTCTCCACCAAGGAAGGCATAACCTTGACATTTTCTGCTGACTTTCTAAGTTATAGAAGTTGATGACAGTTACACCTCCTCTGTGAGGTGCTGCATTTGAAGATTGCATTGCCCTTCAGTATGACTAAGAATACTGGACAGTGATTGAATGTTGTCTAGTGGTTATTAATATGCATGTTGTCATTTGTCATCTCAGTCATCACTGACACTTTGTCATTTATGTTACTGTAAGCATTATATGGAATCTGAGTTGCTAGATTTCAGGTCCTTCTCTTCCTTGCAAACTCATCAATAATACAGGTTACCATTTTCAAGGTGCCATGCTAATAATAAAAGATGGGTTTCCAATTGTTTGACTCATTTAAACTTTTAATGCAATACAGAAGAGAACTACCAGTTATAAAAGAAAAACAACTACATGAATTGAATAGTCTTTTTAATGGATTGTATCTAATTGTACTGATTACCGTGTGAATAGGTTTAATCTCCTTTCTCAAAGGTAACTAAACTTTTAAAAATAAGATTACCTCTAATTCCAAAACCTCTCATATCTATTATTACTTTTTATTATTATATCTATTTGAATGATAATATGTAAGTAATGTCATTGCTATGTAGGTAAGGAAACTGAGGCTCAGACATTTTTAATGATTTGCCTAAGGACACAGTTTTCTAATGTGAGAACTGACAAGAGAATTCAGACCCCATATATTTTGCCCATTGTTTCTCTTCAATGCATTTTTCTATATCAATGAAGTCTATTATTTCTAAGCATTCTTCTTTGAGATTCGTAACACTTGTTTGAGGTTACGTATCACAACTTGTATGTTGTCTGCTTAACATGTCATGTGTTTCTCATTCTTATGAAAACATGATTGTTTTTATTACTCTCTATCCAGCGTATAATCATATGTTTCAGGGGAAACTGCCTGATCTCTACCTACACATGGTGGATAAAATTTAGATCAATTCACTCATGGTAATTGCATCCTTCTTGCCCGTGATTGCATTAAGAATATCCATGTGATCAATGACACATTAGTGAAGTCCTCTAAGGGGTTTCTGGGAACATTTTCCTCACTCCCAAGGGGACAAAACATGAAAGGTTAGTCATTTTCCCCTGCATATTGCCATATCTAGACTGGTGATGAGAACTTCTATAGCTATCTTACTATGAGACTGGGAATGAACACGTCTGAAGTTCAAAATAAAAAAAACTACAGAGAAGTGAAAGTAGAACACTGAAATACAACATACAAAATCTGTCTTACTTTTAAATCTTGTTATATGACAGTGCATTTTACAATTAAAGCCAGTTTGAACAAAATATATTTTTATTATTTTCATCCAGAACATATTCATGCATTCTATTCAAAGGTATTTTGCCAAATAATAACAATGAGTAATTATTGAGTGTTGCCCGAACTGTTTTGAAATATTACTAAAGAATTGCAGTAAGAACCATAGATTGTGCCTAGAAAGATCATCAGAGAGACTATACTCAACCTGTTTCCAAAGCATGTTCCATTAAAGGCATTTTAAATGCTATTTGGGGATGGACAAAGGATGAGGGATTTCCAGATGAGACACAATTTATAAAAAAGTGGGTAAAATTATCTTAACAGGATCCTTCACTGAGTATATCCTACAGCCATGCAATTGTACATCACAAATTTCCAATAAAAGTTTTAATTTGGAGCATTTTTGCACCTAACCACAGAATTGAGTGTGTGTGTGTGTGTGTGTGTGTGTGTGTGTGTGTGTGTGTGATGTTGTTGGATGGTGTTTTCAGAAATATATTTTAGGAGAAAATAACAAACTTAAATTTAAAATGGATTTGGAACTGATTAACATTTTTAGACCACTTAGTGGTAGATTTGAGATTAGCACCCTGGACAGCTAATTTTCTGGTAAATATTATTTCAGTCACATCATTTTGTCTTTTTAAAAAAAAAACACGTAAAATATGGTTCCTACTCAAACACAGAGTTTTAATTATACATATTTGAATGGCAATAGTGGAATTTTAGGGAGTATTATTAAATAGAAGCCAAAAAATTTAAAAACAGGAGCAGAGAAATATAATGACAAGGATACAGATTTGAATTCATACAGGACTTAGTGACTATACTTATATCTGCCAAAATGTAAGTTAAGTCAAAAATAGTTATGAGACAAAGCAGAACATTGTATAATGATGAATGAATAGAATCAAAACAAAGATTTAATAAATTTAAGTATAAACCAAACATAATAGGATCTAAAGATATAAAGAAAATATTAAGAGGACTAAAGGGTAAAATAGACCACAATACAGTAACAATAGAAGTCTTCAGTACCAAATACTTCAAAAATATCAATCAAATCCATTTACTCTAGTGTGTCATTTAAGGCTGATTTTCTTTCAGGAAGCTCTGTCTGTTAGTGTCAGGGTATTAAAGTCCCATACTATGATTGTATTACTGTTGATTTCTTCCCTTATGCTGGTCAATATCTGCTTTATATATTTAGATGCTCCTATGTTGGGTGCATAAATGTTTACAAGGATCATATCCTCGTGTTTGATCAATCTCTTTATAATTATATAATGTCCCTCTTTGTCTCTTATTTATTTTAAAGTTTATGTTGTCTGACGTAAGTATTGCTACCCCAGATTTTTTTGTTTCTATTCACATGAAATACCTTTTTCCATCCATTCACATTCAGTATGTGTGTGTATTTTGATCTGAAGTGGTTCTCTTGCAGACAGCATATGAGTATGTATGATCTGTATGGATGTAGTTTTCTTATCCATTTAGCTACCTTATGTCTTTTGATTGGAGCATTTAATCATTTACATTTAAAGTGATTACTGATAAATACATAGTTATTGACATTTTGTTATTCATATTTATGTTCTTCCCCCCTTTTCCTTCTTAATAAAGCCCCCTGAACATATAGTTTCTGTTTTGTTTGTTTTGTTTTTTATGCTTGTTATCTCTGTGTAAGTTCTCACTAAGTTCCTCTAGCAATTTTATAAACATTGTTTTGGATTCTGTATCTGGTAGTTTGCTCACCTCCATTTTGTTTAGTTCTTTTTTTCTGGAAATTTCTCCTTTTCTTTCACTTGGGCCATATTTCTTTGGTTCTTCATTTTGGCTACCTCTATGTGTTTGTTTTTATGTATTAGGCAGATCTGCTACAGTCTTGGCTATATGGCCTTATGTTGTAGGTGTCTTGTGGGGCCCTGTGGTGCAGTCTCCTTGATCACCTGGACTGATTGCTCCAGGAGTGTCCCCTATGTGGGTTGCATGTGCCCTCCTGTTGTACCTGAACTTCGATTGCTATTGGCATATCAGTGGGTGAGATTGATCCTTAGGCTGACTGGCTGTAGGATTTGGCCACATCTATAGCTTATAGGCTGCTGTTTGTAGGGGGACAACTTTGCAGAGATGGACTCATCCTCAAAGGCTCTGGTGCTAGCTGAGACCACCCTTTGGATCTGCCACTTGTGGGGTTAATCGGGTAGTGTTCTGTTGTGGTCTGAAGCTGGCCTCCATGTATTTTGGTTCTGACACCTCTTAGGAGGGTCTCTGTTGCAGGCCCAGGTCAGTTGATCACTGTGACTGACCAGGATTACCTGATAGGAGCTACAAATGATCCACAGTTAGTCACTGTCTATGCTGGACCTGGATGTGGGTGGGATAAGTCACACTGCAAACCAG
Source organism: Rhinolophus hipposideros (assembly GCF_964194185.1). Classification (NCBI taxonomy): domain Eukaryota; kingdom Metazoa; phylum Chordata; class Mammalia; order Chiroptera; family Rhinolophidae; genus Rhinolophus; species Rhinolophus hipposideros. Next base: position 28,949,587 of record NC_138046.1, read on the forward strand.
TGATGGCTGCCACCAGTACTGGGCCTGGAGTAACTCCACAAAAACCCCAGGATATCCTGAATCCTGCTGCCACATGCTGGCTCCCCTAATGCTCAGACACTGAAACACCCTTGTGCAGTATGAAAGTTGCATGAGGTGGGTCTTAGGGAGTCACCAGGGTTGGGCGAGTGGTGTTCATGAGGTTAATATAGATTCTGGTTTGGTGCCAGTCCTGAGCCTGGGCTACTAAGCAAAAGGCTCAGCGCATACCAAGGCATGGGTTTTGCTGATTCCTGCGAGTTGTTCAAGATACACTGTAGCATGGGCTGTGGTTGGCTGCTGGTCACAAAATTGCCTCCAGTGGTATGTGAGTTGAGGACAGCTGTATGCTGCTGAAAGAACTTCCTGTGATGTGCAAATTGAGTGGTGCAGGGTCCCAGGGAGTCATCATTGTAAAGCAAGCAGACCTCACCAGTCCAATGCAGATTCATATTTGACAATGTTGGGGGAAGCTCAACACAGGAAAGATAGTGCCTGCTTGTAGTCTTCTCAGGAGAAAGGTTCTACACAGGGAAAATGGTGACTGTCCGTCCAGTCTTTGTCCTTCAGCCACACAACTCAGTCTCTCCCTGTATACTCTGGCACCTCCTGTGTCACTGAATCTCTGCCGTAACCTAGAGTGAGTGCTTGCAAGTGAGTTTGTGTGCTGCTATTTTATGAGGACTCCTGGATTTCCAGCAGCCTTTTGTCTCACATGAATGGGCAGAATCACCACTGTTTTTAATGGCCAGATGTTGTGGGGACCCCTTTTCCCATCACTGGGACTAAGGGTTGGGAAGCTCAATGTGGGCCTGGGGTCCCTCACTCATCCAGGTGGAGATCTGTGGCTGAGATATCCCTCCCAATTCTCAGTGCAGGTTTAGGGTTTGTCTGTTTTATGTCTCTGCTCCTTCCTTCCTGTCTTGATGCAGCTTCTTATTTATATCTTTAGTTATAGAACTTCTATTCTGTTAGTATTCAGATGGTTCTCCAGCTTGATTGCTTTATAATTCAGTTGTAATTTTATTGTAGTCATGGGAGGAGGCAAGCACAGTACTTATCTACTGTGCCATCTTGCTCCCCTCTCTACAATAGCATTTTAAAAAGTAAAATACTTGGGAATAGACTTATCAAAGGAGGCAAAAATTTGTACACTGAAAACTACAAAACATTGCTGAAAGACATTAAAGAAGAAACAAATAAAAATTACATGTTCCTGGATTGGAAGGCTTAATATTTTTTAAATGTCCACATTACCTTAAATGACACACAGATTCAATGCAATCCTGATCAAAATCCCAACGACATTTTTTTCCTCAATAATAATAAAAAACTCCCGAAAGTCATATTTAATCTCATTGCATCCCAAATAGAAACAAAACAAAACAAAACAAAACAAAACAAAAAACAACAACAACAATGACAAAAAAATCCTGACAAGAAAAAAGCCAGAGTATTCACTTCATATTACAAGTCTACAATACTCAAAACAGTTTGGTACTATCATAAAGATGGGCATATACTCCAATGAAACAGAATAGAAATCCTAGAAATAAATTATTGCATATATAGCCAAATGATCATATACAAGGGTACCAAACAACATAATGGGGAAAGGATAGCCTTTCCACCAAATGGTGTTGTAAAAACTGGATATTCACATGCACAAAAATTAGGTTGGATCCTGTCCTTAACCACATATAAAAATCAACTGAAAATGAACTAAAGACCATAATCTAAAATGTGAAACTATAAAACTATGATGAGAAAACATAGACAAGAAGTTTCACGACTTTTGTCTTGGCAAATATTTTTTGGCTATCACACTAAGGGCACAGGCAACAAAAGAAAAAGAAATAGACAAATGGGACTACGTCAAAGTTTAAAACTTCTTCTTGTCATAGAAAACAATCAACAAAGTGAAAATGCAACCCACAGAATGAGAGGAAATATTTGCAAACCATATATCTGATCAGAAATTAATAACCAGAATACATAAATATCTCCTACAACTCAACAACAAAAATCAAATAACCAGATTTTAAAATGTGCAAAGGGCTTGAATAGATATTTCTCCAAAGATATACAAATGACCAACAAACATATGAAAAGATGCCTAACTCATTAATTATCAGAGGAATTCAAATTTAAATAACAAAAAGTAATTATCTCACAGCAGTTAGAATGGACACTGTAATTTTTTTTTAGAAAAGAAACAGAAAATAGCAAGTTATGACTAGGATTTGGAGAAACTGGCTTCGTTTTGCACTGTTGATGGGAATATAAAATGGTGCAACCACTTGAAAAATAGTATAGAGATTCTTCAAAAATTAAAATTAGAATTACCACATGATCCAGCAGCTCCACTTCTTGAAAGTATACAAAGGAATTTAACACAGGATCTCAAAGAGAAATTCACACACCTGTGTTCATTGCATCATCTTCACAATAGCCAAGAGGTGGAAGCAACCCAAATGTCTATCAATGGATGAATTGATAAGAAAATGTTGTATATGTATACAATGGGATATTATTCATCCTTAAAAATAAATTAACCCTGCCATACGCTATAACATGGATGAATTTTGAGGACATTTTGGTAAGTGAACTAAGCCAGTAAGAAAAAGACAAACACTGAATGAATATATTTGTGCAACATATCTCTCTCTTTCTTTTTGGGCTGCTACCATAAAAATTCCATAGACTGTATAGCTTATAAACAGAAATTTATTTTTAACAGTTCTGGAGTCTGTTAAATACAAGATCAAGGTACCGGTAGGTTCAGTGTCTGGTGAAAGCCTGCTTCATGGTTTATAGATGGATGTCTTATTGCTGTGTCCTCACATGGCAGAAGCTAAGATAAAGCTTTCTAGGTTCTCTTTTTATAAGGATACTAATCTCATTCATAATAGCTTCCCCCTAATGATATAATGACTTTCCAAAGGCTCAATTTCCAAGTGCCATCACACTGGGAATTAGGTTTCAACATGTTGATTAGGGGAGAGACATGAACATTCAATCTATAGCAGTATCTGAATAATCAAACTCATAGAAATAGTAAATATAAAGTGATTACCAGGAGCTGGTGGAGTGGAGGAGAAAATGAGGAGTTTTTCATTAAATATTGTGTTTTAGTTTTAAAATGAAAAATGTTTAAGATATCTACTGCACAACAAACTGCATGCCGTTAATGCTACTACACTGTACACTTAAAATGATTAAGATAGTAACTTTATGTAATGCGTGTAACAAAAATTTGGTGTACTAAGTAGTACATTTGAAAGGCAAAGATTGTCAGACTGAGCAAAAAAACAAGATCCAAGTATACGCTGAACACTTCATATTCAAAGATACAAATAGGTTAAAAGTAAAATGATGGAAAAAGTTGTATGATGCAAACAGCAACCATAAAAAAGTTGACATGACTAAACTAATATCAGACAAAAATATACATTAAAAAAGTTGCTGGAGATAAAAAGGGAAAGCAATAATCATATATAAACCATTTGGAAGATATAACAATTATAAATATATACGTGACTAACATCAGATTCTCAATATACATTAACAAAAAAACTGACAGAATTGTAGGGAAAAACATGCAGTTTAACAACAATAATAGTTGCAAACTTTAATATTTCACTTTCAGTAACGGACCAAATAGCTAAGCATTAGCTCAATAAGAAACAGAAAACTTGAAGAATACTGTGAACCAAGTAGAAATAGCACATATTTATAGAATGCTCTATCCATTAATAATAAAATCATATTTTTCTCCTCATGTGCTCATTGTATACTTACAGAGTACACTGTATGACAAGTTTCAATAAATTTAAAATGATTGAGGTAATAAAAATATATTCCTTGAACACATTGAAGTGAAATTATGAACCCAATTATAAAAAATGGAAAATGCACAAATATAAAACTATTAAGCAAAATGTTTTTAAATAACCAATGAGTCAAATAGGAAAGCACAGGAGAGATTAGAAAATACATTAAGATGGTTGACAAATAAGATACAACAGATTAACTCTTAAAGGATGTTGATGAAGTGGTACTAAAAGGGAATTTTATAGTTGTAAATGCTCATATTAAAAACAAAACAAAACAAAACAAAAAACACTCTAATCAATACCCTAAATTTCTCCATGAGGACACTGGTGAAACAACAACAACAACAACAACAACAAAAAAAAAAAACACAACAGCAGACCATACCAAAAGCAAGTAAAAAGAGGTAAATAATAAATATTAGTGAAAATAAATAAAAAAGAGTATAGAAAACATTACAGAATATTTTTAAATAAAAAATTGTTTTTAAAAAGATCAATGAAAGAGACAAACATTTAGGTACACTGATGAAGAAAAAAAGGAACTGAGTCTTACATTGGTATAAATGACTACGAATGTGAGACATTGCAGTCAATTTTATAGAAATAAAAAGGATGTTACCGATATATTTTGAAACATTATGCCAAAAATTGGACAACTTTGAAAAACTATACATAATTTTACTTTATTTCTCATTTATTTATTTATTTATTTATTTATTTATTTATTTTTTTTTTTTTTATAAAACCTTAAAAATTCACTCATAAATACTTAGAGTTAATAGACATGTTCAGCAAGCTTGGAGGATACACAATCCATAAACAAAAATCAATTGTATTTCTAAACACCTGAAATGAAAAATGTGAAAATGAAATAAAAACTATTTCATATACAATAGCTTAATACTTAGGAGTAAACAACAGAAAAATTAAAAACTGTACTGTAAAAACCATAATACATTATGGAAATAAATTAAAGAAGGTCTAAATATTTAGAAAGATAGCTCATGTTCCTGAATCAGAAGATTTAATATCATTAACATGATAATATTCCCCAAATTTATCTATGGATTCAACATGTTTCATAAGAAAAATCCCAGTTGGACTTTTTGCAGAAACTAACAAGTCAATCCATAATTAATATGAAGTCCAAGGGACCCACAGCAAAACAAAACAAAAATTCATGAAAAAAAAGACATTGAAAGATTTACTTGCCAATTTCAAAACTTACTATAAGTCTCTGGTCATAATGGACGAATAGGTAAATACTGTGCTCACCTCCTCCCATGACCATGTCAAAATTACACCTAAATTGTAGAGTAACCATCATTGAAAACAACATGAAGTCTAGCTGAACAGAGGTCCTATAACTAAGGACATATTAAAGAAGCCACATCAGGACTGGTAGGAGGGTTGGAGACATGGAATATGTTGGTCCCACACCCACATGTGACTATTAAAAATTGGGACAGCTGTCTTGACTGTGGAGGTGCTCCCTGAGGAGTGAGGGGTCCCAGTCACACGCCAGACTTCTCAGCCCAGGGTTCTAGTTTTGGGAAGATAAGGCCCCATAACTTCTTGCTATGAAAACCACTGGAGATCTTAGCTGAGTTAGACAGAGAGCTGCTGGGGACCAAGGTGTTTCTCTTTTTCTAAAAAAAAATAAAGTTTATTGGGGTGACAATTGTTAGTAAAATTGCATAGGTTTCAGGTGATTCTGTAATACACCATCTATATATCACATTATGTGTTAACCACCCACAGTCAGTTCTCCTTCCTTCACCATGTATTTCATTCTGTTTACCCTATATTTCATTCTACGACCCCTCCACCTTTACACTCTGATAACCTCTAAACTGTTGTCTGTCTCTATGAGTTTTTGTTTCTTTGTTTGTCTTGTTCCTTTGTTGCTTTCAATTTTTTTAATTTATTGGGGTGACAGTTGTTAGTAAAATTACATAGATTTCAGGTGTACAATTCTGTATTACATGATCTATAAATCCCATTGTGTGGGAGTTTGGCGGATCAAAATGGTGGCGTGAGGTGAGCCTCTGTTAAGCTCCTCTGCAAATTACAAGTAATTGAACAACAATAACTCCTCAAAGGACTCCCTGCACAGCAGACAGGCAAGATGAAGAGGCCCACTACTGAACTGACCTAAAGGAGGGCAAGTCGTGCGAGCCGGGGAGGAGGGAAGGGAGAAGTGAGGAGACGGAGCCCCGTGGGCATAGGACACAGACCTAGCTCAGTGCTCCAAGCTTGCTGCATCACGGAACTACCGCAGCTGCGGGAGAGGGAAGAACTCAGACTGCTAGGGCTCAGCTTATAGCCCACAGGGTTAAGGGGGCAGCATATAACACAGCTGAACCCAACGCTCACAGCAGAGACCTCAGAGAAAAGACTGAGAGAAGAAGGCTGAAAACGGTGGTTTAAGCCCTCACTGCCCAGCAGAGAACTGAAGCCATAGGCACTGAGACTAGCCGCCCCCTCCCTACCCTCCCAGAGCTTGCCCCACCCCCACCTGCCCAGTGCTAGAAGCAGAACAGTAGCAGTGTCAGATCAAAAGAACAGAATATTTGCTGTTCTGAGAACTGTGGACAGCAGACATGGATTCGCAGCCCAAGTAGTTGCAGCAAAGCGGAGGGAGATGTGGAAGCAGTACTGACTGTGGTCACCACCATTGCTCTGGGCCACCTCTCATAACTCACCCGGCCCTGGCCCCACCTGTCTGGGTGGATCCCTGCAGGAGTAAACAGAACTGCTGAAACATACGGGCTCTGAATCTGGTGCAGGAAGAGCTTTGGAACTTCAAAAAGTCTCCCATACCCACACGGAAACTGCTCCCTGTGTCCCAGGCAAACTATTATCAGAGAAGACACCCATCTCACAGGGAATAATCCCATTGTGTGAGAAGCTGGAATGGTGCAGAGAAAACTTAGCTACCATGTGAGAGAGTAAAAAAGGCTGCAGTCAGAGAGAAAATAAAACATTACAACAAGTACTGGAAAACAAAAGAAAGACCTCTTCCTATCAACCTGTTGCACAAGCCACTCCTGTAGATGTCTGGGAAGAAAAATAATAAATCAGTAATTGCCATGAATAACCAAGGCAACAAGACAGCTCAGAAAGAAAGTGAAAAGTCTCCAGAAAAGGAACTTAAAGATATGGAAATATGTGACTTAAATGACAGAGTATTCAAGATTGCAGTTCTGAAAATAACTCAAGGAGATACAAGAAAACACAGAAAGGCAGTTTAATGAACTCAGAAACACAATCAAAGAACAACATGAGAATTTTATGAAAGAGATTGAAATTTTAAAAAAAGAACCAAATAGAATTTCTGGAGATTAAGAACTCAATAGAAGAAATCAAGAATGAAATAACCAGTTGTCGTGCTGGGTTTCCTGCTGGGTCTCTACTCTTGCTCCCCAAATAAGAATGCAGGATATGGCTAGGCCAAAAAGGAACACCCACAGAGCCATAGGTAAGGAAGTCATACCACTATGGTCTCACTGGAGGCTAGGTTTACACGACGTGAAACCTGCTGTCCACTTTGCTGCCAACTGACCGACTCTCCTTGACTCTCCTTCACTCTCTTCCAGTCTTCTTCACTCTCCTCGGCTTCCCTCCATAGCTGCGGCAGTTATATTAGTGGCCAATGGCTCAATGGTTACAGCTGACGGCCAACCAGCCACAGCTGATGGCCATCTATTACCCGAAGCAGCACCTTTCCACATGAGTCCGAGAACCTGGAAACTGCTCGCTGGGACTCTGTCCCCACTCCACCCTTATAGGTTCTCGCCTCATAATCTACGTGACAAGCATCTTCTGCGAGGGTCCCTGAGCCATATTCGCCTATTGACACCTATGGACGGAAATAAACGGTAGTCTTAGGAACCAGTAATGGCAAATCCCTTCTATCTGGGAGGATACACGCCAGCTTTTTGTTTTGGGAAAGGAGGGTTGCTGCCACTGGCACCTTTCCCGGTTTGTGGTACCAGACTTTTATGGCAGTGTTTGGGATTCCTTGCTTAGTTTCAACATGTAACAGTACAGGGGACCCCATAGTAGGCCATAGTGAGAGCACACAGGTTCCCCACAAAATCATCCCGGTATCGGGACCTCCGTATACTACAGTCACTTGCAGTGGCCACTCAGCCACCACCCCTGGCGTCACTTGCAAATCATGAGTCAAACCAGCCCCCCATAGGGCTATCAGGCCCAACCATCGACAGTGGGGGTTTTTGACCTGCCAGGGCCAAGTCCATTGCTGCTGTTCCCCTGCTTTCAAGCATGTGGGTGCTGGCAGCAAAATGTTTCCATTTTTGCCATAGCCTGGCTTTAACAGAGTCTCACTGGTGGTAACTTGTAATTGAATGGGAGCGGCCGTTCGATGTAGCAGAGCTTCTACTGGTGCCGGTCCTCTCTTCCGTGGTTTCTCATTCAGGACTCTCAGGACATCCCATAGACACGAGGCCCAGTCACGTATTGTGGGAGGGTGTTTTGACACCCAGAGACCTTGCTTCAAAAGGCCATTATAAGTCAGACAGAAAAAGCAGAGAACCCTATGATTTCACTGATATGTGGTATATAAACCAAAAAGAACAAGACAAACAAATGAGAAACAAAAACTCATAGACACAGACAATAATTTAGTGGTTACCAGAGGGTAAGGGGGTGGGGGGTGGGTGATGAGGGTAAAGGGGATCAAATATATGGTGATGGAAGGAGAACTGACTCTGGGTGGTGAACACACAATGGGATTTATAGACGATGTAATACAGAATTGTACACCTGAAATCTATGTAAATTTACTAACAATTGTCACCCCAATAAAATTAATTAAAAAAAAAAAAAGGCCATTATAGCGTTCAATCATGCCAGCTGCTTGTGGGTTATACGGAGCATGAAACAACCATTGCACGTCCATCCTGGCAGCCCAGCGCTGCACTTCTTGCCCCGTAAAATGGGGGCAATGACTTGGGGCGCCCATAGAGGGTGCACAGCTGTGTAAGAGCTATGACTGTATGCCGCTGATCTGCAGCCGGACATGGCCAAGCAAACATCAACCCGTAGCAGTGTCCACTGCTGTAAATGTGTATATCGCATTGCAGGCCTTAGGCAGGGGTCCAATGTAATCCACTTGCCAGCGAGTGAGCGGCACCCTCCCTCGTGTAAACTGCCATGTCTCCCAGGGGAGCCTCTGCCCTTGGGGACTGTCCTGAGCACAGACGTCACAGTCATAGCAGGCATCTGCTATCTCCTGCCATTTCAAAGGCAGACCCCAGCATCTGCTCACCTGCCACATGGTTCGGCTTCCAGCATACTGCAATTTCCTATGCAGCCAATGGGCCACATCAGTGGCAGGAGCTCGTTCTAACCATCGGACCCGTGCTAGGTCATCTGCTTCATCATTACCTGGGGACACTAAAGGGGAGTGACCTGTGACATGTATTAGGGTTACCTCCTTTCTCTGCCCTAGGTCCCAGAAGTTCTGCCACATGGCTTAACCCCACAGTGGACGGTGTCCTACCAACCAGTTTTGGTATTTCCATGTAGGGAGCCACAATGTGAGGCCCCGGAACACCGCCCAGCGGTCAGTACAAATAACTAGGGGCCCAGGCTTATGGCTGATTACCATCCACACAGCCCATAGTTCAGCCCATTGGCTACTCTGGCCCATCCCAGTATCAAACCAAATGGTGTCTGTTTTGGGCTGCACACCAATAGCCGTCCAAACAGCTGCAGCCCCTCGGCTAGAACCATCGGTAAACCAGGCATCCTCAGGTACTGGGAACTGTTCTTCTTTGTAGGGCGAGGGCTCCAAGTCCTCCCCTCTAGGCAGAACGCTTGGTTCAGCCTGGGCTACAAGCTTCACAGGCCCCAAGACCTGTTGTAGCTCTGTGATCAAAGGGCTTGAGCTAAGGGTGCTACGTTGCTCCAAGTAGGCACCCCACTTGGCGAGGGTGGTGGTCTGTGCCACCCCTGTTTTGGGTCCCTGGGTCCACAAACGCACCCACCCCTGGACAGGATAGGTTGTTCGAACCACTACCCGTGCCGTTCCTGTGATGGCTTCTGTGGCCACTAGGGCTGCATACACAGCGGCCAGCTCTATCTCTATTACAGAGTAGCGGACCTCCGCTCCTTTCTATAATTGGGACCAAAATCCCACTGGCAACCGGAGACTCTCCTGCCATTGCCAGAAGCCCCATCTGTACCCTTCTTGGGTTACGTGAACATCAAGTTCAAATGGGCAGCCAGGGTCCACTATTGCAGAGCTTCTGTCTGCTGCACTGCCTGTTTCATGGCAACGAAGTCTTGCTCTGTAGCCTCTGTCCAATCCCATGAGGCCCCCTTTTCATCATATTGTACAGGGGCCTTGCCATTTGTACTAAATGGGGTACAAATGCCCACCAATATCCTATCAGACCCAAATTCATCTGCAGTTGGGAGACCTTGGTCAGCTGGGGAAAGGCTTGTATCTTATTAATAATTGCCTCAGGTATAACCTTTGCCTTACCCGACCACACAACACCCAAAAACTTCATGGATAATCCAGGGCTTTGGAGCTTTTCTTCATTGGCCACCCAGCCGCGTGACTTCAGGTGGTGGAGAAGAGAAGGAGTTGCTTACTCTAAATCAGAAAGATAATCTGATGTTAATAGAATATCATCGACATAATGAAACAAGGCCACAGAGGATGGGCAATCCCACTGTGCCAACTCCTGGTCCACGAGCCCTTGGCGGATAGTGGGGCTGCGCAAGTATCCTTACGGAAGGACTCAAAAAGTCCACTGCCTCCCATCCCAAGTAAAAGCAAACTGCTCTTGACACTCAGGTGCAATGTCAATGGAGAAAAAAGCATTGGCCAAGTCCACTACATAGTGATATGTCCCCAGGCGGACAGTCATACGATCCATTAAATCACGTGTTGAAAGCACTGCAGTGCACTGCAGCGTGCAAGGGTGGTGTCACCTTATTTAACTCCCTATAGTCCACAGTCATTCGCCAGTTCCCATCTGGCTTCTTGACAGGCCATACTGGGGAGTAAAAGGGACTGTGTGTTGGCCTCACAAAATGTGCCTTCTCCAATTCCAATATTGTGCATCCAACCTCATCCTGCCCTCCTGGATGTACTGTATTGTTGCATTGTAACCACGTGCCATGGCTGTGGCAACACTTGAGGATGGTGCTGAACATGCTGGCGTGTCATTGCTTTCACCATTTGGATCCGGAGACGAAACTCTCCTACTGACGTCTGTAAGTTGAGGCCATGTAGCCCATCCATTTCTAGAACGGGGGACACATAAACCTTGTAGGTACGAGGGGGAAGCCTTCCTATACCCAGTGGTAAGGAAATGGCTTTCACAGTCACAATCTTTCCCCCGTAGCCATCAATGCAGATTGCAGGTCCCGGGAACAGCTCTGGGTTCCCATAAACGAGACTGCAGTCTGCGCCAGTGTCAACTAGGGCCAAAACCCTCTGCACATTAGAAGGGGACCAATGTATGGACAGTTCCAAGTGGGGCCTCTGGTCCCTGCTCATCCCCTCTGACCGGGTACCTTGCGTCCACCCCTAATCAAGCTGAAAGGAGTCGGCCTCAAGCGGCTGCATGAAGTCCTGGAGGGACACGGGTAGTGCTTTCCCAGACTTCTCCTTTATGCTTCTCAGGAATTGTTGTTCCAGACGAAACTGTTTCCAAAGTTCCAGCAGGAGTGCATTGGGTTTTTGGTCTATTTTCTCTCGATCGATCCCTGCTGCCACGAGATCATGCCACATCTGTGCACGTGTTACTCTCTGAGGCCCGTGACCTTGCCCCTTTACCTTTGGTTTGGGCTTCCAGGTCTCAACTGTGCAGACCTCCTGTCTTAACGTCCTTCGCCTCCAGCTTTCGACATCCCCTAGGGTGGCCATGGCAGTTGTAACTTCATGGATCTGTCGCCCTACATAAGACGTAAGAATAGAAGCCAAGGATCCAAAAGCACTCGGAGGTGCAGTATCGTGCTGGCTGTAAAATGCTCGTCATCAGCCCCCTGCATGTTAAGATTAAAAATAGCATGTCTCATACCCATTTCATGGATGATTTGCGTAAGTTCCGTATATGACTGCCATTGACTCACAGTGTCTGGCAGCTTGCCAGCCTGCCCCCATGCTGTGCATACCGCAGCAGTGAGCCACTCCATTAGAGAGTGGTTGCCCTGGTAGTGGGCCAAACTATGGCAGTTCTGTAACCTTTGTCACAGGGACAGATGCCACGAAGGCTAGCTTTTCCATCTCGCCTGGGGAGCAGCGAATGTTATCTGCTCCCTCATCCCATAAACATAATAGCCAAGCCAAGACTGGCTCTCCAGGGCTCTGTCTGTACTGCCACCCCAGATCCTGCAACTCAATGGGAGTGTATCAGGTGTAGGTTGTGAACTCAGTCACAGCTGGGTTTGCCAGCAGCAACACTCCCGGGGCCCAAAGGTTGCTCACATTTTGCTCTTTGCTTCAAGATTGGCCGGGCTTGGGGTTTGGGAGCTACATTGTCTCTACTCGCTTCCTCTGTCTCTGCCTCAGAGTCTCCACTGTGGGACCCTTCTTTTAAGAGGTGGACCCAAGCTTCCAGCATTTCCAACCAGGACACCTGGTCTGGCATCTCGGCCATTTTATTAAGCGCATTTTCCTTGTTGAGACGCAAGGCCATGAGGAACATCCAGCCCACGCGGCCAGCTGTTGCCTTCTCCTCCTCTGGCAACCACTCAGCCAGAGCCTGCAGGGCTCTCTTCACACTAGCAGGAGATCCGTCCATGTCCTCACACCCTTCCTTGGGTGTCCAACTCTTGAGAACAGTGGCCAACGGACACCACAAGCTTTGTGGGTGCCACACTTACACCTGTCCAGAGTCAGACACCATTCCTACCTGGTCGGAATCTTGCTCACCATGCCAAGTGTCGGAGTGTGTGGATTCCTCCACTGAAGATGTCCATAACCCTCGGAGCTTAAGAATGCAACAGATCACCAGAATGAAGGCAACGCCAACCATGGCCAAGAAGGTGATGTGCCAGCTGGAGGCTTGAGTCTTCCAGGGAGACTATGCCTCCCTTTCCTGGTGTCACTCCTCATGGGTCTCCCGAAGCTGGGCTCTCACATGCACAAACCGCTCCACCATGCTTTGGCAGGATTTGGCCCGCAACATTCCGTGCTTACAAAAGTGAGCTTTTATACGTGTAAACTGCTCCAGTAAATCCGGGGAATTTCAGCCGACACCACACACTGCTCACTGTACCAATTGTCATGTGGAGTCTCCTGCGGGATCTCTGCTCCCGCTCCCCAAATAAGAACATAGGATATGGCTAAGTCAAAAAGGAACACGCACGGAGCCATAGGTAGGGAAGTCATACACTATGGTCTCAATGGTGGATGGGTTTACATGACGTGCGACCTACTGTACACTTTGCGGACAACCGACAGACTCTCCCGGACTCCCTTCACTCTCCCCCACTCTCTTACACTCTCCTCAACTCTCCTTCACTCATCTCGGAATCCCTTCATAGCTGCGGCAGTTATATTAGTGGCCAATGACAGAATGGTTACAGCTGACAGCAAACCAGCCACAGATGACAGCCATCTACTACCCGAGTAAGCATCTTTCCACATGAGGCCGAGAGCATGGAAACTGCTCTCTAGGGCTCTGTCCCCACACCAGCTTAGGTAGTAGAGTTGGACAGATGGAAGAAAGAATCAGTGACATAGAAGATAGAAAGCTGGAAATGACACAGATGGAAGAAGAGAGAAACTTGAGACTTAAAAGAAATGAAAGAACTCTACAAGAACTTTCTGACAGCATCAGAAAGAGCAATATAAGAATAATGAACACACCAGAAGGAGAAAAAAGAGAAAAAAGAGAGAAGGGAAGAGAGAATATATTTAAACAAATTGTTTATGAGAACTTCCCAAACTTGTGGAAACAACTGGATCATCAATATCCAAGAGGCAAATAGAACACATAATTACCTCACTCCCAGCAAGCCTTCTCCGAAGCTGTCTAAAATCAACGACAAAGAAAGAATCCACAAGGAAGCCAGGGAAAAGAAGACAGTCACCTACAAAGGAAAGCTCATTAGATTATCATAAGATTTTTCAGCAGAAACTCTATGAGCCAGGATGCCGTGGATCCAAATATAAAAACTATTGAAAGGGTGAAATTATGAGCCAAAAATAATATATCCAGCAAAGGTATCCTTTAGATATGAAGGAGGAATGAAGACCTTTCCAGATATACAAAAGATAAAGAAATTTTCTAATACACGACCTGCACTACAAGAAATACTAAAGGAAGCTATTTGACCACCATCAACAGGGACAATTTGTGTCAACCAAAAAATACAAAAGGGGGAAAGGAAAGCCGGAACTGGAATATGGGAATGGAGAAAGTAAGCGTGCTGAAGAAAATGGAATACTCTAAATATCAAACTTTCTTTTACATAAATTTAAGGGTAACCACTCAAAGAAAATCCAGAAATGAAATATGTACTGTAATAAAAGAAAAAATAGATGGAAACATCATAGAATACCACCATAAAGAAATAATAGACAACAACCAAAAGGCAAAGAAACAATGGAGACACAACCTTACCAGGAATCTAGAGATACAATGACAGGAAATGCTCACATATCAATAAATACTAAATGTAAATGGACTGAACTCAACAATAAAAAGGCACAGAGTAGCAGATTGGATCAAAAAACTATACCCAACCATAGGCTGTCTCCAAGAGACACATCTCAGCTACAAAGAAAGCATAGACTCAAAGTGAAAGGGTAGAAATTGACACTCCAAGCAAATGGTACCCAGAGAAAATCAGGTGTAGCCATAATGATAACACACGAAACAGACATAGGGTGAAAAAGATAACAAGAGACAAAGATGGACATTTCATAATGGTAAAGCAGGCTATACAACAAGAAGACATAACAGTCATCAATATTTATGCCCCCAATCAGGGAGCACCAAAATATACCAAACAACGACTAACAGAACTAAAGGGAGAAATTGACCAAAACACAATTATACTCCTGGACTAAATACATCATTGACAGCTATGGATAGATCATCCAAACAGAAGATAAATAACAAAATCGCAGCCCTAAATGACACATTAGATGAAAAGGACACAATTGACATATATAGAGCAATTCATCCTAAAATATCAGACAATACGTTGTTATCCAATGTACATGGAACATTCTCAAGGATAGACCATACATTGGGACAAAATATCAGCCTTAGCAAATTTAAGAAGATTGAAATCATACCAAGCATAGGCACTGATAACAGCTTTGAAATTGGATATTAACTATAAAAGAATGCAGGAAAAAACACAAATACATGGAGATTAAACAACGTATATTTTAAGAATGACTGAGTAAAAGAAGACATTAGAGGAGAGATCAAAAGATACATAGAAACAAATGACAATGAAAATACATCCTACCAAAATTTTGGGATGCAGTGAAAGCAATTATAAGAGGGAAATTTACATCATTACAAGCCTATCTGAAGAAACAAGAAATATCCCAAATAAATAACCTCATATTACAACTTAAAGAGCTAGAAAAAGAAGAAGAAATTAAACCCAAGGTCAGCATAAGAAAAACAAATAACAGAAATCAGAGTAGAACTAAATGAAATAAAGAACAAAAAGAGAATAGAAAATTTAATGTAACAAAGAGCTGGATCTTTGAAAAGATTAACAAAATTGGCAAACCCTTGGCTAGATTCACTAAGATAAAAAGAGAGAAGACACTAATTAATAAAATCAGAAATGAAAAAGGGGAAGTTATCACGGACACCACAGAAATACAAAGCATCATCCAAGAATGCTATGAAGGACTATATGCCACCAAAGTAAATAACCTAGAAGAAATGGACAAGTTCTTAGAAACATACAGAATTCTAAGGCTGAACCATGAGGAACTGGAAAACCTAAACAGACAGATCACCAGTAACGAAATTGAATCAGTCATCCAAAATCTTCCCCAAAACAAAAGTACAGGACCAGATGGCTTCACTAGTGAATTCTACCCAACCTTCAATGAGGATTTAATGCCAATAATGCTCAAACTCTTCCAAAATATTGACGAAGAGACAGTACTCCCTAACTCATTTTATGAGGCCAACATTACCCTGATACCAAAATCTGGTAAGGACAACACAAAAAAAGAAAACGACAGACCTATATCTCAGAAGAATTCAGATTCCAAAATCCTAAACAAAATTAAAAAAAAACAAAACAAAATACAGCAATGCATTAAAAAGATTTTTCACCACGACCAAGTGGGATACAACCCCAGGGAACAAGGATAGTTCAACATCCCTAAATCTATCAATGTGATACATCACATAAACAAAATACAGGACAAAAATCACATTATTTATCAATTGATGCAGAAAAAGCATTTGATAAGATACACTATTCATTTATGATTAAAACACTTAATAAAACAGGTATAGAAGAAAAATATCTTAACATAATAAAGGCTATCTATGACAAGCTGTCAGCTAATCTCATAATTAATGGTAAAAACTGAAGCCCTTTGCTCTACGCTCAGGAACACGACAGGCCTGTCCCCTGTCACCTCTGCTTTTCAACATAGTGTTGGAAGTCTTTGCCAGAGCAATCAGGCAAGAGAAAAAAACAAAAAGTACCCAAATCGGTAATGAAGTAGTTAAATTATCACTCTTTGCAGATGACATGATGCTATATATAGAAAATCTAAAGACTCCACAAAAAAGCTATTAGAAACAATCAACGAATACAGTAAAGTTGCTGGCTACAAAATCAACGTACGAAAATCCATTGCATTCCTATATAGTAACAATGAAATCTCAGAAAAAGAAATACAAAAAACAATTCATTTTGCAATTGTAGCAAAAATAATAAAACACCTCGAAATAAAACAAGGATATGAAGTACATATATGCTGAAAACTATAAGACATTTTTGAAAGAAATTGAAGAAAACACAAAGAAATGGAAAGACATTCCATGCTCAAGATTTGGGAGAATCAACATAGTTAAAATGACCGTATTACCTAAAGCAATATACTGATTTAATGTAATCCCCATCAAAATCCAATGGCATTTTTTTAAAGAGATAGAACAAAAAATCATCAGATTTGTTTAGAACCTCAAAATACCCTGAATAGTCAACGCAATCTTAGGTAAAAAGAACAATACTGGAGGTAGCAGACTTCCTGACTTTAGTTTGTACAACAGGGCTACAAAAATCAAAACAGCATGGTATTCACAGAAAAACAGACACATAGATCAATGGAATAGAATTGACAATCCAGAAGTAGAACCACATACATAAAGACAGATAGCTTTTGACAAAGAAGCCAAAAACATACAAAGAAGGAAAGGCAGCCTCTTCAATAAATGATGCTGGGAGAATTGGATAACCACGTGCAAAAGAATGAAACTGGACTGCTATCTGTCACCATCTACCAAAATTAGTTCAAAATGGATCAAATAATTAAGGATAAGACCTGACATAAAAAAACTGCATAGAAATAAACATAGGTACTAAACTTATAGACATTGGGTTCAAAGAACATTTTATGAATTTGACTCCAAAGACAATGGAAGTTAAATCTAAAATAAATTAATGGGACTATGTGAAACTTAAAAGCTTCTGCTCAGCAATAGAAATCATCCACAAAATAAACAACCAACTGAATGGGAGAAGATTTTTGCAAATAGTGCCTCTGAAAAGGGGATAATATCCAAAATATACAAGGAATTCATGAAACTCAACAACAAAAAAACAAACAATCCAATTGAAAAATGGGCAGAGGATTTGAAGAGACATTTCTCAAAGACGACATAAAAATGGCAAATAGACATATGAAAAAATGCTCAAAATCACGAGTCATCAGATAAATGCAAAGAACAACCACAATGAGATATCACCTCACTCCAGTCAGAATGGCTATCATCAACAAGACAAATAGTAACAAGGGTTGGAGAGGCTGTGGAGAAAAAGGAACTCTCATACACTGGTGGTGGGAATGCAGATTTCTGCAGCCGTAAAGGAAGGCAGTGTGGAGGTTTCTCAAAAGATTACAAATAGAATTACCGTATGACCCAGGAATCCCTCTCCTGGGTATCTGCCCAAAAAATCTGAAAACATTTATACATAAAGATATGAGTGCTGCAATGTTCATTGCAGCCTTGTTTACGGTGGCCAAGACATGGAAACAACCAAAATGTCCTTCAAGAGATGAATGGATAAAGAAGTATTGGCATATATACACAATGGAATACTATTCGGTGATAAGAAAAGATGACATAGGAACATTTGTGACAACATGCATGGATCTTGAGAGTATAATGCTAAGCGAAATAAGTCAGACGGAAAAAGCAAAGAACCATATGATTTCACTGATATGTGGTATATAAACCAAAAAGAACAAAAGAACAAGACAAACAAATGAGAAACAAATACTCATAGACACAGACAATAGTTTCGTGTTTACCCGAGGGTAAGGGGGTGGAGCCTGGGAGTTGATGTTAAGGGGGATCAAATATATGGTGATGGGAAGAGAACTGACTCTGGGTGATGAGCACACAATGGGATTTATAGATGATGTAATGCAGAATTGTACACGATATATCGATGTAATTTCACTAACAATTGTCATCTCAAAAAATTTAAATCAAACAAAAACAAAAACAAAAAAACAAAACAAAAAAAAAACAGAATAAAAATCCCATTGTGTGTTGACCACACAGAGTCAGTTCTGCTTCCCTCATCATATATTTGTTCCCCCTTACCCTCATCTCCCACCGGCCATCCCCCTTACCCTCTGGTAAACACTAAACTACTGTCGGTGTCTATGAGTTTTTGTTCTCATTTGTTTGTCTTGTTCTTTTGTTGTTTTTGGTTTATATACTACATATCAGTGAAATCATATGGTTCTCTGCTTTTTCTGTCTGACTTATTTCGCTTAGAATTATACTCAGAAGATCTATCCATGTTGTCACAAATGTTCCTACATCATCTTTTCTGTCTTTCTGTGCAGAAGTTTTTCAGTTTCATATAGTCCCATTTGTTTATTTTTGCTTTTACTTCCATTACTTTGGAGTCAAATTCATAAAATGGTCCTTTGAACACAAGGTCCATAAGTTTAGTACCTATGTTTTGTTCTATGCAGTTTATTTTGTCAAGTCTTATGCTTAAGTCTTTGTTCCATTTTGAATTAATTTTTGTGCATGGTGACAGAAAGCAGTCCAATTTCATTGTTTGCACGTGGCTATCCAATTCTCCCAGCACCTATTATTGAAGAGGCTGTTTTCCTCCATTGCATGTTTTTAGCTTATTTCTCAAAAATTATCTATCCATATTTACGTGGTTTTATTTCTGTGTTCTCAATTATATTCCATCGGTCTATGTGTCTGATTTTCTGCCAATACCATGCTGTTTTGATTATTGCAGCCCTGTAGTACAAACTCAAGTCAGGGGGTGTGATACCTCCAGTATTGTTCTTTTTTCTTAAGATTGCTTCGGCTCTATGGTGTCTTTTGTGGTTCCAAACAAATATGATGATTTTTTTGTTCTATTTCTTTAAAAAATGTCATTGGGTTTTTTATGAGGATTGCATTAAATCTTTATATTGCTTTGGGTAGGTAATATGGCGATTTTAACTATGTTGATTCTTCCAATCCATGAGTACAGAATGTCTTTCCATTTCTTTGTGTCTTCTTCAATTTCTTTCAAAAATGCCTTATACTTTTGAGCTTATAGTTCCTTTACATTCTTGGTTAAGTTTATTCCCAGCTATTTTATTCTTTTTGCTGCAATTGCAAAATAAATTGTTTTTTGTATTTCTTTTTCTGAGATTTCATTGTTAGTATATAGAAATGCAATCTACTTTTGTAAGTTGATTTTGTAGCCAGCAACTTAAATGTATTTCTTGATTGTTTCTAATAGATTTTTGGTGGAGGCTTTCGTATTTTTTATGTATGGAATCGTGTCATCTGCAAAGAGTGACAGTTCAACTTTTTGATTCTCAATTTGGGTGTTTTTTATTTTTTTCTCTTGCGTGATTGCTATGGCAAGGCCTTGCAAAACTATGTTGAAAAGGATAGGTGATAAGGGACAGCCCTGTCATGTTCCTGAAAATAAAGGGAAGGGCTTCAGTTTTTCACCATTAATTATGACATTAGCTGAGGTCTTGTCATATATGACCTTTATTATGTTAATGTATTTTCCTTGTATACCTATTTTATTAAGTGTTTTCATCATTAATGGATACTGTATCTTGTCAAATGTTTTTTCTGCATCAATTGATATAATCATGTGATTTTTGTCCTTTATTTTGTTTATGCGACGTATCACATTGAAGGATTTGCGGATGTAGAAACATACTTGCCCCCGAAGAATGAACCCCACTTGGTCGTGTTGAATAATATTTTCAGTGCATTATTATATTTGATTTGCTATAATTTTGTTTAGGATTTTTGCATCTGTATTCGTTAGCGATATTGGTCTGTAGTTTTCTTTTTTTGTGTTGTCCTTACCAGGTTTTGGTATTGAGGTAATGTTGGCATCATAAAATGATTGAGGGAGTACTATCTCTTCTTCAATTTTTTGGAAGAGTTTGAGCTGGATTGGTATTAGATCTTCTTTGAAGGTTTCCTAGAATTCACTAGTAAAGGCATCTGGTCCAAGACTTTTGCTTATGGGAAGATTTTGCATGCCTAATTCAATTTTGTTACTGGTGATTGGTCTGTTTAGATTTTCCATTTCTTCATGGTTCAGCCTTGGAAGGCTATATGTTTCTATGAATTTGTACATTTCCTCTAGGTTATTGCATTTGGTGGCATATAGTCCTTTATAGTATTCTTCCATGATCCATTGTATTTCTTAGGTATTTGTGATAACTTCCCCTTTTCAATTTCTGATTTTGTTAATTACTGTCTTGTCTCTTTTTACCTTAGTGAGTCTACCCAATGGTTTGTCAATTGTGTTAATCTTTTCAATGAACCAGCTCTTTGTCACCTTAATTTTTTCTATTGGCTTTTTGTTCTCTATTTCATTTAGTTCTGCTCTGATTTTTATTATTTCCTTTTTTCTGCTGACCTTCGGGTTATTTGTTCTGCTTTTTCTAGTTATTTAAGTTCTAACATGAGGTTGTTTATTTGGGATTTTTCTTGTTTCTTGAGATAGGCCTGTAATTACATATATTACCCTCTTAAAACTGCTTTCGCTGTGCCCCAAAAATGTATTTTTATTGTCATTTGTTTCTATGTATCTTTTGATCTCTCCTCTAATTCCGTCTTTGACCCAATCATTCTTTAAAAGTATCTTGTTTAATCTCCATGTATTTGTGTTTTTTCCAGCTTTCTTTTTGTAGTTGATATCCAATTTCAAAGCTTTGTGATCAGAGCATAAGCTTGGTATCACTTCAATCTTTTTCAATTTCCTGAGGCTGAATTTATGGCCAATATATGGTCTATCTTTGAGAATGTTCCATGTACACTAGAAAAAAATGTATAGTCTGATGTTTTAGGATAAAGTCCTCTATATATGTCAATTATGTCCATTTCATCTAATGTGTCATTTAGGGATGCTATTTTGTTATTTATTTTCTGTTTCAATGATTTATCCAAAGCTGTCAATGATGTTTTTAAGGCCCCTAGTATAATTGTGTTTTCATTAATTTCTCCTTTTAGTTCTGTTAGTAGTTGCTTGGTATATTTCGGTGCTCCCTGATTGGGGACATAAATATTGATGACTGTTATGTCTTCTTGTTGTATAGTCCTTTTTACCATTACGGAATGTCCATCTTTATTGCTTGTTACCTTTTTCACCCTGAAGTCTGTTTCAACTGATATCATTATGGCTACACCTGATTTTCTCTGGGTACCATTTGTTTGAAGTGTCAATTTCCACCCTTTAAAGTGTATACTTGTCCTTGTAAAGTTTAATATTTGGAGTGCTACATCTTCTTCAGCACGCTTACTTTCTCCTTTCCCATAATCCGATTTAGGCCTTTACTCTCCCCCTTTTTATGTTTTGTTTGCCACAAATTGTCCCTGTTGCTGGTGGTTGAATAGCCTCCTTTAGTATTTCTTGTAGTGCAGGTCGTGTGTTAGAAAATTCCCTCAGCTTCAGTATGTCTGGAAAGGTCTTTATTCTTCCTTCATATCTAAAGGATATCTTTCCTGGATAGATTATTATTGGATCATAATTCGTCTATTTCAATAGTTTGAATATTTGGCCCACTTCCTCGTGGCTTGTAGAGTTTCTGCTGAAAAATCTGATGATAATCTAATGGGCTTTCCTTTGTCGGTTACCGTCTTCTTTTCCCTGGCTGCCTTGAGGATTCTTTCTTTGTCTTTCTTTGATTTTAGACAGCTTCAATATATTGTGCCTTGGGGAAGGCCTGTTGGGATTGAGGTAATTAGGTGTTCTATGTGCTTCTTGGATTCGAGGATCCAGTCGGTCCACAAGTTTGGGAAGTTCTCATCAACAATTTGTTGGAATATATTCTCTTCCCTTCTCTCTTTATTCTCCTTCTGGTATTCCCATTATTCTTATATTGTTCTTTCTGATGGAGTCAGAATGTTCTTGTAAATTTCTTTCATGTCTTTTAAGTCTTGTTGCTTTCTTGTCCCATCTGTGTAATTTTCAGATCTCTATCTTCGATGTCACTGATTCCTTCCTCCATCTGGGCAACTCTACTACCTAAGTTGATTACTTCATTCTTGATTTCTTCTATTGAGTTCTTAATCTCCAGAAGTTCCATTTGGTTCTTTTTTAAAATTTCAATCTCTTTCATAAAATTCTCATGTTGTTCTTTGATTATTTTTCTGAGTGCATTACACTGCCTTTCTGTGTTTTCTTGCATCTCATTGAGTTTTTTTGAAAACTGTAATCTTGAATTCTCTGTCATTAAGTCATATATTTCTATATCTTTAAGTTCTTTTTCCTGGATACTTTTCGCTTTCTTTCTAAACTCTCTTGTTTCCTTGGTTATTCATGGTTATTTCTGATATATTATTTCTCTTCCTAGACATCTACAGGAGTGGTTTCTGCAACATGTTGGTAGGAAGAGGTCTTTCATTTGTTTTCCAATACTTGTTTGTAGAATGTTTTATATTCTCTCCAACTGAAACCTTTTTTTTTTCTCCTTTCTCACATGGTACTTTTATGTTTTCTCTGCACTGTTCCAGCTTCTCACACAATGGAGGGGTTCCCTGGGAGATGGGCATCTCCTTTGTTAACAGTTTGCCTGGGTCACAGGGCACAGTGTCTGTGTGGGTATGCAGAGAGCTTTTGAAGTTCCAAAGCTCTTCCTGCACCTAATACAGAGCCGATATGTTTTAGCACTTCTGTTTACTTTTGCAGGGATCCGCCCAGATATTTGGGGCCAGGGGTGGGGTGAGTTGTGAGACGTGGCCCACAGCAATGGTGTGGACCACCACCACAGCCGGTTCTGGTTCCACAGCTCCCTACCCTATGCCGTGACTAGTTGACAGGCGATTCTTTGTCTGTGATCCACGATTCTCAGAACAGGAATTATCCTGTTCTTTTGATTTGACACTCCTACTGTTCCTCTTCTATCACCGGCAGATGGGGAGGGGACGAGCTCTGCAAGCGTAGGAAGGGAGCCGCTAGTCTCAGTGACTAAGGTTTCCGTTCTCTGCTCAGCAGTGAAGGCTTAGACCACAGTTTTCACCCTTCTTCTTTCAGTTTTTTCTCCAAGGCCTCTGTCGTGAGCATTGGGTTCAGCAGTGTTATATGCTGCTTGCTCAGCCCTGTCGGCCATAAGGGGAGCCCTAGCAGTCCGACTTCTTCCGTCTCCCGCAGCTGCGTTAGTTCCGGGATGCAGTGATTTCGGAGCACTGTGCTGGTTCTGCGTCCTGTGCCTCTGTAGCTCTGTCTCTGCACTTCTCCCTTCCCTCCTCTCCCACTCGTGCGATTCACCCAACTTTAGTTGAATTCATTACTGGGCCTCTTCATCTTGACTGTCTGCTGTGCAGGGAGTCATTTGTGGAGTTATCGTTGTTTGATTAGTTGTAAATTCCAGGGGATCTTTACAGTGGCTCACCTCAGGCCACCATTTTGTTGATGTCACACTCTTTCTTTGTTTCTTTGTTTCTTTGTTTCTTTGTTTCTTTCTTTGTTTCTTTCTTTGTTTCTTTCTTTCTTCCTTTCTTCGTTTCTTTCTTTCTTTCTTTCTTTCTTTCTTTCTTTCTTTCTTTCTTTCTTTCTTTCTTTCTTTCTTTCTTTCTTTCTTTCTTTCTTTCTTTCTTTTTTTTTCCTTTTAGGCATTCAGGTTTTTATTATTCTTTCTACAGCAGTCATGCAACACTTGTTGTTCCGTTATTACTGTGTCTTTGGAACAGTGGCCTGAAATACATGAGTTTTATTTACAATTGTCTGTGGAGAATGTAGGATTGGATATTCCCAGTTGCAACTATTTGTCTTTGGCACTTTAATATATAAAAAAACAGGTATATTTTTACTTATTCATTAAAATCCTTCCTCCATATGCAACCACAGTTCCCTAAATAGAGGATAATGTTTATATAATCTGAATAGATAAGCTAAATGTTAATATCCAAAATACATAAAACACTCATACAGTACAATAACAAGACAACAAACAACCCTAGTAAAAAATGGCCATATGATGATTTGTATAGATGTTTCTCCAAAGAAGATCTACAGATGGCCAACAAGCAAATGAAAAAATGGTCAACATGTCTAATTATTAGCGACATGCAAACTAACATCACAATGAGATATCACCTCACACATGTTAGAATGTTTATTATGAAAAACACAAGAAATTATAAGCATTGGCAAGGATGTGATAAAATGGAACCCTCTTACACTTTTGATAGGGTTGTAAATTGGTGCAACCACTATGGAAAACAGTATGAAAATTCTTCAAAAAATTAAAACGAGAACAATTATATCACCCAGCTATTCCAATTCTGGGTTTCTATCTGAACAGTACAAAAACATGAATTAGAAAAGACATGTGCACCCCTATGATCATTGCAGTATTATTCACAATAAGCAATATATGGCACCAACCTTTCAACATTCAATGCAAGAACGTGGATGGATCTTGAGATTATTATGCTAAAGCAAAAACATTTTTTTAATCAAGCCTTATTGGGGTGACAAATATTAGTAAAGTTACAAAGGTTTCAGGTGTACAATTTTGTAATATATCATCTATATATCACATTGTGTGTTCAACACCCAGAGTCATTTCTCTTCCATCACCATATATTTGATCCCCTTTACCCTCTTTTACAACCTCGTCCCCCCTTACCCTCTGATAACCACTAAATTATTGTCTGTGTCTGAGTTTTTGTTTCAAACAATACCTGTCCTGGGTATTTATCCAAAAAATCTGAAAACATTTATCCATCAATATATGTGCTTCGATGTTCATTGCAGCTTTATTTATGGTGGCGGAGACATGGAAAAAACATAAGTGTCCTTTGGTAAATGATTGGATAAAGAAGACGTGGTATATATACACAATGGAATGCTATTCTGCTAAACGAAAAGATGAAATAATGCCCTTTGTGACAACATAGATGAACCACAAGATTATTATGCTAAGTGACATAAGTCAGACAGAAAAAGTTAAGAACCATATGATTCCACTGATATGTAGTATATAAAACTGAAAGCAACAAAGGAACAAAACAAACAAATGGAGAAACAAAAACAACTAAAAATAAAATAAAATTAATGCATGTAGAACATTAATTTGAACATATACAGAGGGTGACAAAAAACACAAAAACTATATACATTATAAGAAAGGAAAAACCTGTATTAAAATTGTAATGCTCAGTATATACTGATATCAAAGATTAATACAAGTCATAGGCATACATTTTTTTTGGCACTCAGGTATTGCATGTAATTCTTCTTCAATGTTTCCAGCATCAGATAAGTGACCAACAATAATTGCTGTGCAAATCTACATGCAAAACTTTGCACAAATATTCTGCAGATAGGATGTAAAAATATAAAGGTAAGATTGATGATTCCATGAAACTTGCAATAAAAAAGAGATTTAGTATGCATGCAAATGCTCCCATATATTATAACATTAAACGTGAAACTATAAACAATTGCAAACTATTAATAAAAATGACCAAGGTTTATAAAGCTTTCATCCAGTAATAATTTTCCACTGAATTATTGAAGTGAATGTTAGATCTTACTGATACTGAATGATCATGTTTAAGCTGTACATTTCCCACTTAATGAGAGTTGATAGTATATATGCTGCCAGTTTCCATACCATGCCAGTTTTCTGAAGTCTTTTATAATGTTCTAAATAATTTTTGTTAAGTCTGGGTAAAAAAAAAAATGAAAAAATAGATAAATATTTTCTAGGTATGAGTTTTCCCAATGATGAGAAAAAAAAATATTTAACATATCTTAGAATATTCTGAGAAATTATGAATTTCCTTAAACTTCTGTTGTTAATAAACTCTTCATTCTTCTTGTTTTCTGTATCAATATCAAGAAAAAAGTTTGTACCATTGAGATTTTTGCCTTGTGCTGCTTGTAGTCAGCACTGAGCCTGAGACTCAACAGAAGGACAAACAAAATTAATAATTATTTTTTGTTAAGTTCCTGAAAGACATTAAGCATACAAGTTCTGACAATTATTTTCATGAATTTGTTGCAATGACGTTGATAACCTTTTTAGATATATGAGCGATTATCCATTATGAATTTGTGACAAAGAGAAAAAACAGTTAATCAAGTTTACTATTTGAAAATGCTGCATGAGAAAGTTAGACAACCTGAACTTTTCACCAACAATTCTTGGCCCTTGCATCATGACGACGTACCAGCTCACATGGCAGTGCTGTGAAGGAGGTTTTACCCAGTAAACAAATCACTGTATTGGAACACCCTCCCTACTCACCTGATCTGCACCTCAATGACTTTTTTCTTTACCAAAAGATAAAAGAAATATTGAAAGGAAGACATTTTGATGATATTCAGGACATCAAGCATAATATGATGAGAGTTCTCATGGCCATTCCAGAAAATGTGCAACAAAATTGCTTTGAAGGGTGGACTAGGAACTGGCATCAGTGCATAGCTTCCTGAAGTTCACTGTAGTGATATTCAGCAATTAGGTATATAGCAATTAGGTATACTTTTTCTAGGATGAGTGCATTAAATTAATTGTCCAATCCGGTATACAAAGAATACTACTCAGCCATAAAAAGTTGAAATATTGCCATTTACGACAACATAGATGGCTCATGAGAGTATAATGCTAAGTGAAATAAGTCAGACAGAAACGGATAAAAACATAAGATTTCACCCATATGTGCAATAAAAAACAAAAAGTAACAAACAAAATAAACAAAGACAAGCTTATAGATACAGACAACAGAATTGTGGGTTACCAGAGGGGAAAAGGGTTGGGGGAGGACAAAGAGGGTAATTCCATTAGCACATATTATATATTACCAAACCAAATATTTGGTAATGGGAGGAAACTGGATTTCTGGTGGTGGGTACACACTAGACCATGCAGATATTGTATTATATATAACCTTGTACAGCTGAACATTATATAATGTTATTAACAAATGTTATTCCAATAAACCTAATATTATAAATAAATAATAATAAAAGATATGAAGTTTAAAAGGAAAATAAGTTTAATGTTTAAATCCAATGCTATTTTTAAAGAAATATTTAAAAAAAGACAAAAAAAATTTAATGGATCTGCAAGAGACCCCAAATAGCCAAAGCAATCCTAAGAAAAAAAGAATAATGCTGGAGGTATCACCCTCCATGACTTCAACTTTCACTACACAGCAAAAATAAAGAAGTAGTATGGTATTGGAAGATAAACAGATACAAAGACCAACAGAATAGATCTCAAAACCCAGAAGGAAACACACATAAATATAGACAGATAGTTTTTGACAGAGGAGCCAAAGTTACGCTGGAGTAAAGATAGCTCTTTAATAAGTGGTACTGGGAGACTTAGAATGCCACATGCAAAAGTATGAAACTAGACTGCTATCTGTCATCTTGTACCAAAATAAATACTAAAATGGATCAAAGACCTAAACACAAGCTCTGAAAAAATAAACATTAGAAAAAAACATTGGTACTAAACGTATGGACCATGAGTTCAAAAGGATTTTACAGATATGACATCAAAGGCAGTGCAAGTAAAAGCTGAAATAAATGAATGGGACTATATCAGACTAAAAAGCTTCTGCACAACAAAATAAACCATTAACAAAACAAAGTGGCATTCAACCGAATGAGAGAAGATGTTTGCACACAACACCTCCAATAAGGGGCTAATATCGAAAAATATATAAGGAACACATAAAACTCAACAATAAAAAAGACGAAAAATCCCAAGTGAAAAATGGGTAGAAGATCTGAATATACATTTCACCAAAGAGGACATAAAGATGGCCAATATATATATATATATATATATATATATATATATATATATATATATATATATATATATATATATAACATCACTAATCATCAGAGAAATGAAAAGCAAAACCACAATGAGATATCACCACACACTGGTTAGTATGTCTATCATCAACAAGACAAGTAGTAACAAATGTTGGAGAGGCTATGGAGAAAATGAACCCTCATACACTGTTGGTGGGAACTCAGATTGGTGCAGACACTATGGAAAAGAGTGTGGATGTGCCTCAAAAAATTAAGAATAGATTACCAATTTAAGAAGATTGAAATCACACCAAGAATATTCTCTGATCACAGAGCTTTGAAATTGAATATCAACTGCAAAAGAAAGCAGAAAAAAAACACAAATAATTGGAGATTAAACCAAATACTTTTTTAAAGTTTATTGGGGTGACATTGATAGTAAAATTACATAGATTTCAGGTGTACAATTCTGTATTGCATATTCTATAAAACCCATTGTGTGTTCACCACCCAGAGTCAGATCTCCTTCCATCACCATATATTTGATCCCCTTTAGACTCATCCACCAACCAACTCCCTCTTATTCTTTGATGACCACTAAATTATTGTCCGTGTCTATGAGTTTAGTTTCTCATTTTAAGAAACATATTTTAAAGAACGACCAGGTCAAAGAAGAAATTAGAGGAGAGATCAAAAGACAAATGAGAAACAAATAACCATAGACACAAACAATAGCTTAGTGGTTACCAGAGGGTAAGGCGGGTGGGGGGAGGGAGATGAGGGTAAGAGGGATCAAATATATGGTGATGGAAAAAGAACTGACTCTGGGTAGTGAACACACAATGGGATTTATAGATTATGTAATACAGAATTGTACAACTGAAATACATGTAATTTCACTAAGAATAGTCACCCATAAATTAAAAAAAATTAAGAATACAATTACCATATGGCCCAGGATGGGGATGATGAGGGAGGTAGAGAGGTAGAAGAAGATAAAGGAGGTCAAATATATGGTGATGGAAGGAGATTTGACTTCATGTGGTGAAGACATAATGCAATATATAGACGACATATTATAGATCTGTACACTTGAAACTTATATAATATTATTAAACAATGTCACCTCAATAAACTTAATTTTTTTAAAAAAGATACGTAGAAACAAATGACAATGAAAATACATCCTACCAAAATTTTTTGGATGCAGCAAAAGCAGTTTTGTGAGAGAAATTTATATGATTACATGCCTATCTCAAGAAACAAGAAAAATCACAAATAAATAACCTCACATTACACAATAAAGAACTAGAAAAAGAACAAATGAAACCCAAGGCCAGCAGAAGAAAAGAAATAATAAAAATCAGAGCAGAGAAATCATAGGGTTCTCTGCTTTTTCTGTCTGACTTATTTCACTTAGCATTATTCTCTCGAGATCCATCCATGTTGTCACAAATGTTCCTATATCATCTTTCCTTAACGCCGAATAGTATTCCATTGTGTATATGTACCACAACTTCTTTATCCATTCATCTATCGAAGGACATTTTGGTTGTTTCCATGTCTTGGCCACCGTAAACAAAGCTGCAATGAACATTGGCGTACACGTGTCTCTATAGAGAAATGCTTTTATATTTTTGGGGTAGATACCCAGGAGAGCGATTGCTGGGTCATATGGTAATTCTATTCGTAATTTCTTGAGGAACCTCCACACTGCCTTCCATAGTATGTGGTATATATAAACCAAAAAGAACAAGACAAACAAATGAGAAACAAAAACTCATAGACACAGACAATAATTTAGTGGTTACCAGAGGGTAAGGGGGTGGGGGGTGGGTGATGAGGGTAAAGGGGTCAAATATATGGTGATGGAAGGAGAACTGACTCTGGGTGGTGAACACGCAATGGGATTTATAGACGATGTAATACAGAATTGTACACCTGAAATCTATGTAAATTTACTAACAATTGTCACCCCAATAAAATTAATTAAAAAAAAAATCAGAGCAGAACTAAATGAAATAGAGAACAAAAGACAATAGATAAAATTCAGGTGACTAAGAGCTGGTTCTTTGAAAAGATTAACAAAATTGACAAACTCTTGGCTAACTCACTAAGATATAAAGAGAGAAGTCACTAATAAACAAAACCAGAAATGAAAATGGTGAAGTTATCAGAGATGCCACAGAAATACGAAGGGTCATCCAAGAATACTATGAAGGAATACATGACACCAAATTCAATAACCTAGAAGAAATGGACAAGTTCTTAGAAACATAGAGCCTTCCTAAGATGAACCATGAAGAACTGGAAAATCTAAACAGATCAATCACAGTACAAAATTGACTCAACCATTCAAAACCTTCCCAAAAGCAAAAGTCCGGGACCAGATGGCTTTACTAGTGAATTCTACCAAACCTTCAAAGAGGATATAATACCATTCATGCTCAAACTCTTTCAAAAAACTGAAGAGGAAACAGAACACTCTAACTCATTTAATGAGGCCAGTATTGCCCTGATACCAAATCAGGCAAGGGCAACACAAAAAAATAGAATTACAGACCAATATCTCTAACAAATAGAGATACAAAAATCCTAAATAAAATTCTAGCAAATCGAATGCAGCAATGCATTAAAAAGATTATTCATCACTACCAAGTGGGGTTTATCCCACAGGCACAAGGATGGTTCAACATAAGCAAATCCATCAATGTGATACATCACAGAAACAAAATAAAGGACAAAAAAATCATATGATTATACCAATTGATGCAGAAAAAGCATTTGACGAGATACAGCATCCATTTATGACTAAAACACTTAATATAAAAGGTATAGAAAGAAAATACCTTAACATAATAAAAGCCATACACAACAAACACTCAGCTAATTTAATAATTCATTGTGGCTGAAACGGTCATCAAAATGGTGGCATGAGGTGAGCCTCTGTAAATCTCCCCTGGAATTCACAACTAATCGAACAACAATAACTCCACAAAGGACTCCCTGCACAGCAGACACACAAGATGAACAGGCCCACTACTGAATTCACCTACAGGTGGGAGCATCGTGCAAGTGGGAGAAGAGGGAAGGGAGAAGTGAAGAGAAGGAGCCACGCGGGCACAGGACATAGACCTGGCTCAATGCTCCTAGCTCGCTGCATCCCGGAACTAACACAGCTGCAGAAGAGGGAAGAACTCGGACTGCTAGGGCTCTGCTTATGGCCCACACGGCGAAGGGGGCAGCATATAACACGGCTGAACCCAACACTCACGGCAGAGACCTAGGAGAAAAGACTGAGTGAAGAAGGCTGAAAACGATAGTTTAAGCCGTCACTGCTGAGCAGGGAATGGAAGCCTTAGGCACTAAAATTATCTGCCCCCTCCCTACCATCCCAGAACTCGCCCCAACACAACTTGCCTGGTGCTAGAAGTGTAACAGTAGCAGTGTCACATCAAAAGAACAGAATATTTGCTGTTCTGAGAACTGTGGACCGCAGACACAAATTCACAGTCTAACTAGTTCCGGGAAAGGAGAGGGCACTGTGGAACCTTGACCCACTGTGGTGGTGGTCACTGCCATTACTCTGGGACACCTCTCACAAGTCATCCCGACCCTGGCACAACCCATCTGGGCAGATCCCTGCAGGAGTTAACAGAACTGCTGAAACATATGGGCTCTGAATCTGATGCAGGAAGAGCTTTGGAACTTCAAAAGTTTTCTGCATCCCCACAGGGACTTGGCGCCCTATGACTCAGGCGAACTGTTAACAGAGGAGAAATCCGTCTCCCAGGGAATCTCCCCATTGTGTGAGAAGCTGGAATAGTGCAGAGAAAACATAGCACTACTGTGTGAGAGAGGAAAGAAAAAGGCTGCAGTCAGAGAGAAAATAAAACATTCTACCAACAAGTACTGGAAAACAAAAGCAAGACCTCTTCCTGTCAACTTGTTGCAGAAGCCATTCCTGTAGATGTCTAGGAAGAGAAATAATAAATCAGTAATTGCCAGGAATAACCAAGGCAACAAGACAGATCAGACAGAAAGTGAAAAGTCTCCAGAAAAGGAACTTAAACATATGGAAATATGTGACTAAATGACAGACAATTCAAGATAGCAGTTCTGAAAAAACTCAACGAGATGCAAGACAACACAGAAAGGCAGTTTAATGAACTCAGAATCACAATCAAAGAATAACATGAGCAATTTACCATAGAGATTGAAAATTAAAAAAAAAAAAAAAACAACCAAGAAGAATTTCTGGAGATTAAGAACTCAGTAGAAGAAATTCAGAATGAAAAAGCCAGCTTAGATAGTACAGTTGACCAGATGGAGGAAATAATCAGTGACATTGAAGATAGAAACCTGGAAATGACACGGATAGAAGAAGAAAGAGACTTGAAACTTCAAAAAATGAAAGAAATCTACAAGACCTTTCTGACTCCATCAGAAAGAACAATATAAGAATAATGGGCATACCACAAGGAGAAGAAAGAGAGAAGGGAATAGAGAGTATATTCAAACAAATAGTCAACAGAACTTCCCAAACTTGTGGAAAGAACTGGATCCTCAAATCCAAGAAGCAACACCTAATTACCTCAATCCTAACAGGCCTTCTCCAAAGCACAATGTATTGAAGCTGTCTAAAATCAACAACAAAGAAAGAATCATAAGAAAGCCAGGGAAAAGAAGACAGTAACCTACAAAGGAAAGCTCATTAAATTATCATCAGATTTTTCAGCAGAAACTATACAAGCCAGGAGAAATGGAAACAAATATTCAAACTATAGAAAGACAGAAATTATGAACCAAGATTTATATATCGAGCAAAGATTTATATATCGAGCATATCCTTTAGATATGGAGGAGGAACAAAGACCGTTCCAGACATAAGAATATGAGGGAATTTCTAATACATGACCTGCACTACAAGAAATACTAAAGGAGTCTATTCCACCATCAGCAACAAGGACAATTGGTGGCAACTAAAACCTAAAAAAGAGGAGAGTAAAAGGCTGAACAGGAACGGGAATGGAGAAAGTAAGCATGCTGAAGAATATGGAATATTCCAAACACCAAACATTCTTTTACATAAACTTAATGGTAACCACTCAAAAAAAAAAAAAAAAGAAAAATCCAGAACTGAAATACATACAGTAACAAAAGAAGAAATGGAGGGAAACATCATAGAATACCACCACACAGAAATAATAGAGAACAACAAAAAGGCAAAGAAGCCATGGAGACACAATCTTACCAGAAATCTCAAGATAGAATGAAGGAAATCCTCACGTATCAATAATCACCCTAAATGTAAATGGACTGAACTCACCAATAAAAAGGCACAGAGTAGCAGATTGGATCAAAAAACTAAACCCAACCATACGCTGTCTTCAAGATACACATCACAGCTACAAGGACAAGCATAGACTCAAAGTGAAAGGGTGGAAATTGACACTCCAAGCAAATGGTACCTAGAGAAAATCACGTGTAGCCTAATGACATCAGATGAAACAGACTTAATGGTGAAAAAGAGAACAAGAGAAAAAGATGGACATTTAATAATGGTAAAGTTTTATAATACAACAAAAAGACCTAATAGCCATCGATATTTATGCCCCCAATCAGGGAGCACCGAAATATACCAAGCAGCTACTATCAGGACTAAAGGGAGAAATTGACCAAAACACAATTATACTAGGGAACTAAATACATCATTGACAGCTTTGGATACACCATCCAATCGGAAAATAAATAATGAAATAGCAGCCCTAAATGACACATTAGATGAAATGAAAATAATTGACATTTATACAGCACTTCGTCCTGAAACAACAGACGTTTTATTTTATTTTTTTTATTATTATTTTTTTTAGTGTACATGGAACATTCTCAAGGATAGAGCATATATTGGGACATAAAATAACCTCAGAAAATTTAATAAGATTGAAATCATACCAACCATATTTTCTAATCACCAGGCTTTGAAATTGGATATCAACTGCAAAATGAAAGCAGGAAAATACACAAATATATGCAGATTAAACAACATACATGTAAGAAAGCCAGGGTCAAAGAAGAAATTAGAAGAGAGATCAAAAGATACATAGAAAGAAATGACAATGAAAATACATCCTACCAAAATTCTTCGGATGCAGCAAAAGCAGTTTTAAGAGGGAAATTTATATCATTACAGGCCTATCTGAAGAAACAAGAAAAATCCCAAATAAATAACCTTAAAGAACTAGAAAAAGAAGAACAAGTGAAACCAAAGGTCAGCAGAAAAAAGGAAATAATAACAATCAGAGCACAACTAAATGAAATGGAGAACAAAAAGACAGTAGAAAAAAACTAATGTGACAAAGAGATGGTTCTTCGAAAATATGAAAAAAATTGGCAAACTCTTGGTTATGCTCACTACATTAAAACGAGAAAAGACAGTAATAAATAGAATCAGAAATGAAAAAGGGGACGTTGTCACGGATGCCACAGAAATACAAAGGATCATCCAAGAATACTATGAAGGACTATATGCCACCAAATTCAATAACCTAGAAGAAGTGGACAAGTTCTTAGAAACATATAGCCTTTGTAGGCTGAACCATGAAGAACTGGAAAATTTAAACAGACCAATCACCAGTAACAAAATTGAATCAGTCATCCAAAACCTTTCCAAAAGAAAAAGTTTGGAGCCAGATGGCTTCACTAGTGAATTCTACCAAACCTTCAAAGAGGATCTAATACCAATCCTGCTCAAACAATTCCAAAAAATTGAAGAAGAGACAGTACTCGCTAAGTCATTTTATGAAACCAACCTTGCCCTGATACCAAAATCTGGCAAGTGCAACACAAAAAAAGAGAATTACAGACCAATATTTCTGATGAACAAAGATGCAAAAATCCTAAACAAAAATTTAGCAAATCTAATGAAACAGTGCATTAAAAAGATTATTCATCCCAACCAAGTGGGGTTCATCCCAGGGGCACAAGAATTGTTCCACATATGAAAATCTATCAATGTGATACATCACGTAAACAAAAGAAAGAACAAAAATCACATGATTGTATCAATTGATCAGAAAAAGCATTTGACAAGAAACAACATCATTTTATGATTAAAACACTTAATAAAATAGGTATAGAAATAAAATAACAACATAATAAAGGCCATATATGACAAACATTCAGCTAATCTCATAATTAACAGTGAAAGACTAAAGCCCTATGCTCTACATTCAGGAACGTGACAGGGCTGTCCCCCATCACCTCTGCTTGGCAACACATTGTTGGAGGTCCGCTCCAGAGCAATCAGGCAAGAGAAAGAAAAGGCAACCAAATTGGGAATTAAAAAGTTAAATTGTCAGTCTTTGCAGATGACAAGATGCTGAATATATGAAAACCTATAGACTCCACCAAAAAGCTATTAGAAACAATCAACGAATACAGAAATGTGGCCGGCTACAAAATCAATGTACAAAATTGCATTGTATTCCTATATACTAACAAGGAAATCTCAGAAAAAGAAATAATAAAAAAAAAATTCATTTTGCAATTGCAAAAAAAGTATAAAATACCTAGGAATAAACCTAACCAAGGATGTGAAGGATTTATATGCTGAAAACTATAAGACATTTTTGAAAGAAATTGAGGAAGTCAAAAGAAATGGAAAGACATTCCATGCTCATGGATTGGAAGAATCAACATACTTAAAATGGCCATATTGTCCAAAGCAATATACAGATTTAGTGCAATCCCCATCAAAATCCCAATGACATATTTTAAAGAAATAGAACAAAAAATCATCAGATTTGTTTAGAACCAAAAAAGGCTCCCAATAGCGAAAGCAATTTTAAGAAAAAGGAACAATACTGGAGGTATCACACTCTCTGACTTTAGCTTGTACTACAGGGCAGCAATAATTATAACAGCATGGTAGTGGCAGAAAAACAGACATGTAGTCCAATGGAATACAACTGAGAACTCAGAAATGAAACCACATAAATATGGACAGATAATTTTTGACAAAAAGCATAAAATATACAATGGGGAAAATGCAGTCTCTTCAATAAATAGTGGTGGGAGAATTGAAAAGCCACATTCAAAAGAATGAAACTAGACTGCTGTCTGTCACCATGTACCGAAATTAATTTAAAATGGATCAAATACCTAAGCATAAGACCTGACAAATTAAACTTCATGGAAGAAAACATAGGTACTAAACTTTGGGACCTTGGGTTCAAAGAGCATTTTATGTATTTGACTCCAAAGGCAATGGAAGTAAAAGCTAAAACAAAGAAATGGGACTATATGAAACTTAAAAGCTTCTGCACAGCAAAAGAATCCATCTACAAAATAAAGGGGCAACCAACTGAATGCGAGACAATTTTTGCAAAAAGTGCCTCCTATAAGGGGTTAATATACAAAATATACAAGGAACTCATGCAACTCAACTGCAAAAAAACAAATAACTCAATGGTAAAATGGGCAGAGGTCATGAAGAGACATTTCTCCAAAGAGGACATACAAATGGCATATCGACATATGAAAAAAATGTTCAACATCACTAATCATCAGAGAAATGCAAATAAAAACCACAATGAGACATCACCTCACCCCAGTCAGAATGGATATCATCAACAAGACAAATAATAACAAGTGTTGGAGAGGCTGTGGAGAAAACGGAACCCTCATACACTGTTGGTGGGAATGCAGACTGGTGCAGCCATTATGGAAGGCAGTGTGGAGGTTCCTCAAAAAATTAAAAATAGAATTAACATATGACACAGCAATCCCTCTCCTGGGTATCTACCGAAAAATTCTGAAAACTTTTATCCATAAAGACACGTGTGCTCCAATGTTCATTGCAGCTTTATTTGCGGTGGCCAAGACATGGAAACAACCGAAATGTCCTTTGATAGATGAATAGATAAAGAAGTTGTGGTATATATACACAATGGAATACAATTCTGTGGTAAGAAATGATGAAATCGGACCATTTTTGACAACATGGATGGATCTTGAGAATATAATGCTAAGCGAAATATGTCTGACAGAAAAAGCTGAGAACCATATGATTTCACTGATACGAGGTATATAAACCAAAAACAAGAAAAGAACAAGACAAACAAATGAGAAACAAAAACTCATAGACACAAACAATAGTTCAGTGGTTATCAGAGGGTAAGGGGGGGTGGGTGGTGGGACTTGAGCGTAAAGGGAATCAAATATGTGGTGATGGAAGAACTGGCTCTGGGTGGTGAACACATGTGGATTTATAGATGATGTAATGCCGAATTGCACACGTGAAATCTATGTAACTTTACTATTAATTGTCACCCCAATAAACTTTAATTTTAAAAAAAGGAACCTTTTACCAAAGGACCTTTTAATCCCTCTCCTGGGTTTATTCCCCAAAATTTTGAAAACATTTGTCCTTAAAGATATATGTGCTCCAATATTCATTCCAGTTTTATTTATGGTGGCCTAGACATGTAAACGACCAAAGTGTCTTTGACAGATGATTGGATAAAAAAAATGGTGTATGTACGCAATGGAATAATGCTACTCTGCCATAAGAAAGATGAAATAGTACCATTTTGGACAACCTGGTTGGATCTTGAGAACCTTATGCTAAGCGGAAGAAGTCAGACAGAAAAAATTCGAGAACCACATGATTTCACTGATATGTGAGATTTGAAATTGAAACCAACAAAAGAACAACACAAACAAGTAAAGAATCAAAAACTCATAGATACAGTCAATAGTTTTGTGGTGACCAAAGTGTAATGGAGAAGGGTATGATAGATGAGGGTAATTAAGGTAAAAAGAATCTAATATATGGTGATGGAAGAACAGCTGACTCTGTGTATTCAACACACAATGTGATATATGGATGATGTATTATAGAACTGTACTCTAGAAACCTATCTAACTGTACTAACCATTGTCACTCCAATAAATGTACATTTAAAAAATAAAAAATAAAAAATGTCTTTGGAATTTTAATGGGGATTACATTAAATCTGTATATTCCTTTGTGGATTATGACCATTTTCACTATGTTGATACTTCTGAAGCATGAGCACAGAATGTCTTTCCATTTCTTTGTGTCTTCTATTTCTTTTGAAAATGTCTTATAGTTTTCAGCGTAGAGGTTCTTGATAAGCATTTTTTCAATTTATTGGGGTGAAAATTTTAATGAAATTACATAATTTCAGGTGTACAATTCTGTATTACATCATCTATAAATCCAATTGTGTGTTCACCACCCAGAGTCAGTTCTCCTTTCATCACCATATATTCGATCCCCCTTTCCCTCATCTCCCATCCCCACCCCCTTACCCTCTGGTAACCACTAAACTGTTGTCTGTGTCTATGAGTTTTTGTTTCTCATTTGTTTGTCTTGTTCTTTTGTTGTTTTTGGTTTATATACCACATATCAGTGAAACCATAGGGTTCTCTGCTTTATCTTTCTGACTTATTTCACTTAGCATTATACTCTCAAGATCCATCCATGTTGTCACAAATGTTCCTATATCACCTTTTCTTCTCGCCGAACAGTATTCCATTGTGTATGTATAACACAACTTCTTTATTCATTCATCTATGGAAGGATATTTTGGTTATTTCCATATCTTTGCCACTGTAAACAATTGTCTGCAATGAACATTGGAGCACACGTGTCTTTATGGATAAATGTTTTCAGATTTTTTGGGTAGAAACCCAGGAGTGGGACTGCTCAGTCATATGGTAATTCTATTCATAACTTTTGAGGAACCTCCACAGTGCCTTCCTAAGGGCTGCATAAATCTGCATTCCCACCACCAGTGTATCAGGGTTCCTTTTTCTCCACAGCCTTTCCAACACTTGTTACTATTTGTCTTGTTGATAATAGCCATTCTGATTGGGGTGAGGTGATATCTCATTGTGGTTTTTATTTGCATTTCTCTGATGATTAGTGATGTTGAGCATTTTTTCATATGTCTATTTGCCATTTGTATGTCGTCTTTGGAGAAATGTCTCTTCAGGTCCTCTGCCCACTTTTCAATTGGGTAGTTTCTTTTTCTGTTGTTGAGTTTCATGTGTTCCTTGTATATTTTGGATATTAGCCCCTTATCAGAGGCACCGTTTGCAAAAATCTTCTCCCTTTCAGTTGGTTGCCTCTTTATTTTGTCGGTGGTTTCTTTTGCTGTGCAGAAGCGTTTAAGTTTCACATAGTCCCATTCATTTATTTTAGATTTACTTCCATTGCCTTTGGAGTCAAATTCATAAAATGCTCTTTGAACCCAAGGTCCATAAGTTTAGTACCTATGTTTACTTCTATGCAGTTTATTGTGTCAGGTCTTATGCTTAAGTCTTTGATCCATTTTAAATTTTGGTACATGGTGACAGATAGCAGTCCAGTTTCATTCTTTTGCACGTGGCTAACCAATTCTCCCAGCACCATTTATTGAAGAGACTGTCTTTCCTCCATTGTATGAGTTTAGCTTCTTTTTCAAAAATTATCTGTCCATATTTACGTGGTTTTATTTCTGGGTTCTCAGTTATATTCCACTGGTCTATGTGTCTGTTTTTCTGCCTATACTATGCTCTTTTGATTATTGTAGCCCTGTAGTACAAGCTAGAGTCAGGGAGTGTGATACCTCCAGTATTGTTCTTTTTTCTTAAGATTGCTTTGGCTATTCGGGGTCTTTTGTGTTTCCAAACAAATCTGATGATTCTATGTTCTATTTCTTTAAAAAATGCCAGTGGGATTTTAATGGGGATTGCATTAAATCTGTATATTGCTTTGGGTAATATGGCCATTTTAACTATGTTGATTCTTCCAATCCATGAGCATGGAATGTTTTCCATTTCTTTTTGTCTTCTCAATTTCTTTCAAAAATGTCTTATAGTTTTCAGCATATATGTCCTTCACATCCTTAGTTACGTTTATTTCTAGGTATTTTATTCTTTTTGCTGAAGTTGCAAAAGGAATTTTTTTTTGTATTTCTTTTTCTGAGGTTCCATTGTTAATATATAGGAATTTAATAGACTCTTGTATGTTGATTTTTAGCCAGC
Source organism: Rhinolophus hipposideros (assembly GCF_964194185.1). Taxonomy (NCBI): domain Eukaryota; kingdom Metazoa; phylum Chordata; class Mammalia; order Chiroptera; family Rhinolophidae; genus Rhinolophus; species Rhinolophus hipposideros. Next base: position 28,989,990 of record NC_138046.1, read on the forward strand.
ATCTTTACTGTATTTGTTTTTGTTTCTAATAGCTTTTTGGTGGAGTCTTTAGTGTTTTCTATATATAGCATCATGTCACCTGCAAAGAGTGATAATTTACCTTCTTCATTCCCAATTTGGATGCTTTTTATTTCTTTCTCTTGCCTCATTGCTCTGGCAAGGACTTCCAATACTCTTTTGAAAAGCAGAGGTGATGGGGACAGCCCTGTCGTGTTCCTGAACATAGAGCAAAAGTTTCATTTTTTCACCATTAATTCTGAGATTAGTTGATGGCTTGTCATATATGGCCTTTATTATGTTAAGGAATTTCATCATAAATGGATGTTGTATCTTGTCAAATGCTTTTTCTGCATATTTTGATATAATCATACAATTTTTATTTTATTTTTTCTTTATGTGGTGTATTACATTGATCAATCTGCATGTGTTGAACCACCCTTGTGTTCCTGAGATGAACTCCACTTGGTCGTGATGCGTAATTTTTTCAATGCATTGTTTCATTCGATTTGCTAGAATTTTGTTAAGATTTTTGCATATGTATTCAGCAGAGTTATTGGTCTGTAATTTAATTTTTTTGTGTGTTATTCTTCCAGATTTTGATATGAGGGCAACGTTGCCCTCATTATGTCAGTCAGGAGTATTTCCTTTCCTAAATTTTTTTGCAAGAGTTTGAGGAAAACAGGTATTAGATCCTCTTTGAATGTTTGGTAGAATTCACCAGAGAAGCCATATGGTCCTGGACTTTTGCTTTTTGAATATATTGGATCATTTATTCAAATTCCTTACTGTTGATAGGTCTATTTAGATTTCCCTTTCTTCCTGATTCAGTTTAGGAAGGTATATGTTTCTAAAAACTTGTCCATTTCTTCTAAGTTATTAAATTTGGTGGCATATAGTCCTTCATAGTATTCTTGGATAATCCTTTGTATTTCTGTGGTGTCCGTGATAACTTCCCCTTTTTCATTTCTGATTTTGTTAATTAGTGTCTTCTCTCTTTTTATCTTAGTGAGTCTAGCCAAGGGTTTGTCGATTTTGTTAATCGTTTCAAAGAACCAGCTTTTTGTCACATTAATTTTTTCTATTGTCTTTTTGTTCTCTATTTCATTTAGTTCTGGTTTGATTTTTATTATTTCCTTTCTTCTGCTGACCTTGGGTTTTGCTTGTTCTTCTTTTTCTAGTTCTTTAAGGTGTAACATGAGGTTATTTATTTGGGATTTTTCTTGTTTCTTGAGATAGGCCTGTAATGATATAAATTTCCCTCTTAAAACTGCTTTCGCGGCATCCCAAAAATTTTGGTAGGATGTATTTTCATTGTCATTGTTTTCTGTGTATCTTTTGAGCTCTCCTCTAATTTCTTTTTTGACCCAGTCGTTCTTTAAAAGTATGTTGTTTAATCTCCATGTATTTGTGTTTTTTCCTGCTTTCTTTTTGCAGTTGATATCCAATTTCAAAGCTTTGTGATCAGAGAATATGCTTGGTATGCTTTCAATCTTCTTAAATTTGTTGAGGCTGATTTTGTGTCCCAATATATGGTCTAACCTTGAGAATGTTCCATGTACACTAGAAAAGAATATATAGTCTGATGTTTTAGGATGAAGTGCTCTATATATGTCAATTATGTCCAACTCATCTAATGTGTCATTTAGGGCTGCGATTTCGTTATGTATCTTCTGTTTGGATGATCTATCCATAGCTGTCAATGATGTATTTAAGTCCCCTAGTATAATTGTGTTTTGGTCAATTTCTCCCTTTAGTTCTGTTAGTAGTTGCTTGGTATATTTCAGTGCTCCCTGATTGGGGGCATAAATATTGATGACTGTTATCTCTTCTTGTTGTATAGTCCCCTTTACCATTATGAAATGTCCATCTTTGTCTCTTGTTATCTTTTTTCACCCTGAAGTCTGTTTCATCGGAAATCATTATGGCTACACCTGATTTTCTCTGGGTACCATTTGCTTGGAGTGTCAATTTCTACCCTTTCACTTTGAGTCTATGCTTGTCCTTGTAGCTGAGATGTGTCTCTTGTAGACAGCATATGGTTGGGTTTAGTTTTTTGATCCAATCTGCTACTCTGTGTCTCTTTATTGGTGAGTTCAGTCCATTTACATTTAGTGTGATTATTGATATGTGAGGATTTCCTGTCATTCTGTCTTTAATTTTCTGGTAAGTCTCTGTCTCCATTGTTTCTTTGCCTTTTTGTTTTTGTCTGTTATTTCTGTGTCAAAATACAGTTTTTCTAACCACATCTGATCAAATTTTCCTAGGATTAAGTGGAATATAGCAATGAATTATGTTCACTTGCATCTGTCAAGTTATGGTATTGTCTCCTAACCCAAAAGAAACACATGCAACAAGATTGAATATGACACAGGGGAAGAGAGCAGTCAGGAAATTTGAAAACTTTGCGATGAGAAATAGGGAAGCAGTACAATTGTAGTCTATTGGTGAAAATGATTGCTAGTTATGCTTAAAAAAAGTTTACTTTCTTCATATCATGGGCAAGAGTGAATATGTAATACAAAAAGAAAGGTCCAGGAGTCAGAAATGTTTTAGTTACTCAGTACAGATATGATTATCAAGTTCCTAACATTTACTAATCTCACACTGTGTCACTTATCATGGTCTTTATTCTTTTATCCTTTGAAGCTAAACCTCTTACCTCTTTGCACCACAGTCTATTCTTCTAATAAAACAACAAATAAACAACTGGGAGAAAACTCTGTGAGTGTAAGTGAAAACAAATTAAAACTTAAAAAAGGTAGGACCTCAGAGGCACCAAAAACTATAAGCAATAACATTAATTTCAGAACATATTATTTTCCTTGATTTTCCATGAGATTTGCATGGACAGTTTTGATGAATATAGTGTACTCATCTATATGCTTTTAATGTCAAGATGATAAAATAAATTTGCATTTCTAGTTGAGACAGCAAAACAGAATACCATGAAAGCTGCTTTTTTTGGCATATCCCTCAAAGAACTATGCATTTCTCTATCTAATCGTGAATACCTTATTTTGTGGATTCTTATGCTCATTAATATATTTCAGTTAATTTGACTCTTCCAAATATCTTTGAATTGTAAAATAGAGATCAGGTCTTTCAGTGAAATTATATAGATTAACCTCTTTGCATAGCCAAATGACATGTAGAATTTAAAACTAAAATATAAGTGTGATGATAATTCACAAAAATTGTAACCCTTAACATAATAATCTCAAGATCCATCTCTGTTGTCACAATTGGCACCATTTCATCTTTTCTTATGGCAGAACAGTATTCCATTATGTATAAATACCACTAAGCATACTGTCAGACAGAAAAAGTTGAGAACCATATAATTTCACTGATATGTGGGATATAAAACTGAAGGCAACACAGGAGCAAGACAAACAAACAAAGAAAGAAAAACTCATGGACACAGACAACATTTTAGTGGCTACCAGGGGGTAAGGGGAGAGAGGGGTGATAGATGAAGGTAAACAGGATCAAATATATGGTGATGAAAGGAGAACTGACTCTGGGTGGTGAATATACAACGTGCCATATAGATGATGTATTACAAAATTCTACATTTGAAACCTATGTGACTTTACTAACCATTGTCACCCCAATGAACTTTAATTTAAAAAAAATGTAGCCCATAACCCCTAATTGGACTTACGCCACACAATTATTAGCAAAGTCAAAGACAAATACAGTACTTAGAATTTTTAAAATGCACTTTAAAATGACATTTCTATCTGACCTTCGCACTATTATTCATAACTGTTTAATGCTTTGTTTTATTTCCTAGTCAATAAATAGGTTGGAAACAGTGGACCTGCCTGCATGAGAGCTTTATAGACCAATGTTTTGCAAACTGCGAGTGGAAATACATGAGTGAGGCTTACAATAAATTAAATGGGCTGCAACAAGGACGTTTTTTAATTAAAATTTATCGGGGTGATAATTGTTAGTAAAGTTACATAGATTTCAGGTGTACAAACAAGGGCTTTTTAATTATTAGTTCGAGGTGTACAAAACAACATAGTGATTAGACATTTATGTATCTCAAAAAAATGATAACCCAAATAAATCTCTTACCCATCTGACACTGTACATAGTTATTACAACACTATTATTGTGTATTCTCTATGCTGTACTTTAAAACCTGTGACTATTTTATAAAAATTATACTTGACATTCAATTATATTTTGCATTAGTTTTAGGAGAACAGCATACTGGTTTGACATTTATATAATTTATGGAGTGATCCCCGATAACTTTAGTACCCATCTGACCCTATACAGAGCTTTTACAGTATTATTGACTATTTTCCCCATACTGTACATTTACATCCCCAGTGCTATTTTGTAATTACCAATGTGTACTTCCTAATTCTTTCACTTTACTCATCCAAACCCCCAAAACCCCACTATCTACCAACTATCAGTTTGTTCTCTGCAACTATGAGTTTCTTTCTGTTTTTTTTTTCATTCATTTATTCTGTTCTTTAGATTTCATATGTAAATGGCAGTATATGGTTTTGTCTTTCTCAGTCCGACTTATTTCACTTAGCATAATACTCTGTAGATCCATTCACATTGTCAGAAATTGTACAATTTCATTATTATGGCAGAGTGATACTCCATTGTATGTATGTACCACAATTTTATTATCCAATCATCTGTTGATGGGCATTTCAATTATTTCCACATCTTAGCTATTGTAAATAGCACATCAGTAGACATGGGGGTGCATATATCCTTGAAAATATAGGAAGAAACTTCATGGACATTACCCGGAGTAAGATTTTCACTGACATATCCCCTCGCGCGAGGGAAGTAAGAGAAAAAATAAACATGTGGGATTACATCAAACTAAAAAGTTTTTTCACAGCAAAGGAAACCATCAATAAAACAAAAAAAGATCCTACTGTATGGGAAAAGATATTTGCCAATGATATATCTGATAAGGGATTAATATCACAAATCTATAAAAAACTTACTCAACTCAACTCCAAAAAAACAAACAACCCAATTAAAAAATGGGCAGAGGACTTGAGGAGACATTTTTCTAAAAAGGACATACAGAAGGCAAGAAGACATATGAAGAAATGCTCAACCTCACTAACCATCAGAGAAATGCAAATAAAAACCACAATGAGATACCACCTCACTCCAGTCAAAATGGCTACCATCAATAAATCAACAAACAACAAATGCTGGCGTGGATGTGGAGAAAAGGGAACGCTAGTGCACTGTTGGTGGGATTGCAGATTAGTGCAGCCACTATGGAAAACAGTATGGAGGTATCTCAGGAATCTGAAAATGGAACTACCCTATGATCCAGTCATTCCACTCCTAGGCATCTACCCGGAGAAATCCAAAACTCCAATTCAAAAATCTGTATGCACTCCTATGTTTATTGCAGCACTTTACACAATAGCCAAGATATGGAAACAACCAAAATGCCCATCGGTAGATGACTGGATTAAGAAGCTGTGGTACATTTATACAATGGAGTATTACGCAGCCATAAAGAAGAAAGAAATCTTATCATTTGCAGCAACATGGATGGATCTAGAGAACATTATGTTAAGTGAAATAAGTCAGAAAGAGAAAGACAAGTACCATATGATCTCACTTATATATGGAATCTAAAGAAAAGACTATGTGAATGAACTAATCAGAAACAGTTTTGGGGACACAAAGAAAAAACCGAGAGTTGTTAGATGGGTGTGGGGGGGGGTTGGGGATAAGGGGAAAGGTGAAGGGATTTGGAAGCAGCTGGTAACCACAAGATGGTCTCAGGGTTTTTTTGAAAATTAATTTGGGGAAGGTATTCAATAATGTTGTAAAGATTTTGTTGGGTATCCGATGGACATGCGTCCTATTTGGGAGAACACCTCAGGGATACTGTGGATACCTGATCATGGCATTGTACACCAGAAGCTAAACATTAATGAATGCCAACTATAATTTTATATATATAATGTGATGGTTCAGTGTGAGGTCGGAGGGATAGTGGATGGGGGGAAGGGGTTCACAGTGTGAGGGATATAAATGATGAACGTCTAAGTATTACCTTGTCTTGTACACCTGAAACTAATAAATAAAAAAAAAAGAAAAAAAATAGTGTTTTGGATTTCTTTGGACCAATAGTCAGGAGCAGAATTGCTGGGTCATTAGGTAGTTCTATTTATGCATTTTTTGAGGAAACTCCATACTGTTTTCCATAATGGCCGTAACAATTTGCAGTCTCAATAGTGCCAACGGTTCCCTTTTCTCCACATCCTCGCCAACACTTGTTTATTTATTCATTGATGATAGCCATTCTTATGGGTAAAGTGATATCTCATGGTGGTTTCAATGTGCATTTCTGATGATTAGTAACATTGAGCAACTTTTCACATGTCTATTGGCCATCTGCTTATTCTCTATAGAGAAATGTCTGTTCCGGTCCCCTGCCAATTTTTTTATTTTTAAATTGACTTGTTTGTTGTTTGGCATTGAGTTGTATGAATATTTTATAAATTTTAGATATTAACTCATTATCAGATGTATCAATGGCAGATAGTTTCTCCCATTCATTGGGATGTTTTCAATTTGGTTGATGTGCAAAAAAATTTTAGTTTGATGCAGTCTTGTTTATTTATTCTTTCTCTTCTTTCCGTTGCCCAAGGAGATATATCAGTAAAAATATTTCTCAGGGTAATGTCTGAGAGTTTACTTTCTATGTTTTCTTCTGGGGGTGTTATGGTTTGGGGACTTATGTTTTTGTCTTTAATCCATTTTTAGTTTATTCTAGTATATGGAGTAAGAAGTTGGTCCATTTTTTGTTTTGTTTTACATGTTCTGTGCAGATTTCACTACAGCGTTTATTGAAAGACTGTTTTTACACCAGTGTATATTCTTGCTTTAGGGGCTTAAGTAACCATATAGACATAAATTTATTTCTCGTCTCTGTATTGTGTTCCATTGACCTAAATATTTGTTTTTATGCTGATACCATGTTAACTTAAATACTATGGCCTTGGAGCTAATTTAAATACTATGGCCTTGTAGTATAGTTTAATATCAGGTAGCATGATACATCCAGCTTTGTTCTTCTTTCTCAGGATTGGCATGGCTATTCCAGGTATTTAATGATTCCATGTAAATTATATGGTTATTTCTTCTAGTTCTGTGAAAAACGTCATTGGTATTTTGATAACAATTGCATTAGATCTATAGATTGCTTTAGGCAGTATGGGGATTTTAACTATATTAATTCTTCCTGTTCATGAGGATGGTATATGTTTCCATTCATTTGCATCATCTTTAATATCTCTCCTCAATGTTGTATAAGTTTCTGGTACTGGTCTTTTACTTCCTTGATTCAATTTATTTCTAAGTTGTTGTTTTTTCTTCTTTATGCATTTGTAAAGAGGATTGTGCTCTTAATTTTTTTCCAATTGTTCATTATTGGTGTATAAAAATGAAACTAATTTTGGAATATCAATTTTATACTCTGCTACCTTACTAAATTCATTTATCAATTCTAGTAGTTTTTTTGGTGGATACTTTCATGTTCTCTATATATAGTATCATGCTATTTGCAAATAATGATAGTTGCACGTGTTTCCCCCCCACACTTGAATGCATTCTATTTCCTTTTCTTGTCTAATTGCTGTGTCTGGGACTTCTACTACTATGTTGAATAAAAGCTGTGAAAGTGGGTATCATAGTCATGTTCCTGATCGTAAGGAGAATGCTTTTAGATTTTCCCCATTGAGTATGATATTAGCTGTGGGTTGTCATATATGGCCTCTATTATGTTGATATATGTGCCCTCTATTCTCACTTTGTTGAGCGTTTTTAACATAAATGGATGCTGGATTTTTGTCAAACAATTTTCCCATGACTTTGTATAATCATATGATTTTTATTTTCATTTTGCTTATGTAGTGTATCATGTTCCTTGATTTGCAGATATTGAACCAAACTTGCATACCAGTAATGTAGTCCACGTGATTAGGATGCATGATTTTTTTTTTAATGTGTTACTGAATTTGGTTTGTTAATACTGTGTTGAGGATTTTTGCATCTATGTTCATCAGGGGTATTGGACTACAGTTTTCCTTTTTGTAATATCTTTGTCTGGTTTTGGATTCAGGATAATGGTGGCCTCGTAAAATGAGCTTAGGAGTTTTCCCTTTACTTAGATTTTTTTAATAGTTTCAGAAAAATAGATGTTTAATTCTTTTTTCAAAATTCACCTGTAACACCATGTGGTCTTGGTCTTTTGTTTGTTGAGAGCTTGCTGATTAGTGATTCAGTTTTGTTAGTAGTAATCAGTTTGTTCAGATTTTCTGTTTCTTTTTAATTCAACCTTGAAAAATGGTGTGCTTCTAGGAATTTATCCATTTCTTCCAGATTGTCCAATTTGTTTGCATATAATTATTTGTAGTATTTTCTTTAATTTTTGTGTATTTCTGTGGTGTCCACTTTGATGTATCCTCGTTCATTTCTGATTTTGCTTATTTGGGACCTTTCTGTGTTTTAGTCTGGTTAAAAGGTTGACAATTTTGTTTATCTTAAAAAACAAACAAACAAATAAAACAACAGTTCTTTGTTTCAAATATGTATATGTTTGCTTCTATTTCATTTATTTCTGTTCTGATCTTTCTGATTTCTTTCCATGTACTCATTTTGGGTCTATTTGGTGTACTATATCCAGTGCCCTTAGGTGTAAAGTTAGACTGGTTACTTGAGATTCTTTTGTTTGTTTCTTTGTTTGTTTCCTATTAAATGTTTCATTTTAGAATAATTTTAGATTTTCATAAAAGTTACAAATGTAGAGAGCTCCCATATACCCTTCACCAAAGACTTCCTCCATTTTTGTTTGTTTCATGAAGTAGGTCTGCATTGCTATGATTTTACCTCTTAGGACTGCTTTCACTGTGCCATGTAGGATTCTATTCATTGTATTTCATTTTTGTTTGTCTCAAGGAATCTTTGATTTCTTCCTTGATCCCATTGATGACACACATATTATTTTGTAGCATGTTATTTAGCCTCTGTGTGTTCGAGTGTTTTTAGTTTTTTTGTAATTTATTTCATGTTTTATATCAATGTTGTCATAGAAGGGCCTTAATATGATTTCAATCCTCTTAAATTTATTGAGACTTGTTTAGTGGCCTAAAATGTCGTTCATCTTGGAAAATATTCCATGTTCAACTGAAAAGAATGTATATTCTGCTGTTTTGGGGTGAACTGTTCTAGAAATAACAATTAAATCTATCAGTTCTAGTAGGTCATTTATGGCCAATGTTTCCTTGTTGGATTTCTGTCTTGAAGGTCTGTCCATTGGTGTTAGTAGTGCGAAAGTCTCTTACTATTATAGTGCTACTGTGGATCTCTAACTTTGTGTTAGACAATATTTGTTTTATATATTTAGGTGCATAGACGTTTACTAGGGTTATGTCCTCTTCTTGGATTGATTCCTTTATTATTACATAATGCTGTTTTTATCTCATTATATTCTTCATTTTAACGACTATTTTGTCCAATACATGTATTGCCACCCCAGCTTTTTCTCATTTCAATTTAGGTAAAATATATTTTTCTTCCCATTTACTTTCAGTCTATGTGTGTCTTTTGATCTGAGTTGGGTCTCTTGTAGTCAGCATATATGTGGGTGTTGTTATCTTATTTATTCAGCTACCATAGGTCTTTTTATTGGAGCATTTAACTGATTTACATTTAAAGTGATTATCCATAGGTAAGTACTAGTTATTGCCATTTTAATATTCATATTTAATATCTTCAATTTTGTTTTTTTCCCCACTTCTTATCAAAGTTATTTTAGCATTTCCTCTTTTTAATTTATTGGGGTGACAGTTGTTAGAAAAATTACATAGATTTCAGGTATACAATTCTGTATTACATCATCTATAAATCCCATTGTGTGTTCGCCACCTAGAATCAGTTCTGCTTCCATCACCATATATTTGATCCCCCTTACCCTTATCTTCCACCCCCACCCACCCTTATGCTCTGTTAACCACTAAATTATTGTCTGTGTCTATGAGTTGTTTTTTTTTTTTTTTTGTGTGTGTGTGTCTGTGAGTTTTTGTTTCTCATTTATTTGTATTGTTCTTTTCTTGTTTTTGGTTTATATACCACATTATCAGTGAAATCATATGGTACTCTGCCTTTACTGTCTGACTTATATCACTTAGCATTATACTCCCATAACCCATCCATGTTGCCACAAATGTTCCTATATCATCTTTTCTTACCGCCGAATAGTAATCCATTGTGTATATATACCACAACTTCTTTATCCATTCATCTATCGAAGGACATTTTGGTTGTTTCCATGTCTTGGCCACCGTAAACAAAGCTGCAATGAACATGGGAGCACACTTGTCTTTATGGATAAATGTTTTCAGATTTTTGGTAGATACCCAGGAGAGGGATTGCTGGGTCATATGGTAATTCTATTCGTAATTTTTTGAGGAACATCCACACTGCCTTCCATAATGACTGCACCAGTAGGCATTCCCACCAACAGTGTATGAGGGTTCCTTTTTCTCCACAGCCTCTCCAACACTTGTTAATATTTGTCTTGTTGATGATAGGCATTCTTAATGGGGTGAGGTGATATCTCATTGTGGGTTTTATTTTAATTTCTCTGATGATTAGTGATGTTGAGTATTTTTCCAAATCTTTATTTGCCATTTGTATGTCCTCCTTGACGAAATGCCTCTTCAGGTCCTCTGCCCATTTTGCAATTGGGTTGTATATTTATTTGTTGTTGAGTTTCATGATTCCTTGTATATTTTGAATATTAGCCCCTTATCGGAGGCACTGATTGCAAAAGTCTACCACCATTAAGTTGGTTGCCTCTTTATTTTGTCGATGGTTTCTTTTGCTATGCAGAAGCTTTTAAGTTTCATATAGTCCCATTTGTTTATTTTAGCTTTTACTTCCATTGCCTTGGAGTCAAATTCATAAAATGCTCTTTGAACACAAGGTCCATAAGTTTAGTACCTATGTTTTCTTCTATGCACTTTATTGCGTCAGGTCTTATGCTTAAATCTTTGATCCATTTTGAATTAATTTTGGTACATGGTGAAGATAACAGTCCAGTTTCATTCTTTTCCACGTGACTAATTCTCACAGCACAATTTACTGAGGAGGCTGTCTTTCCTCCATTGTATGTTTTTAGCTTCTTTGTCAAAAATTATCTGTCCATATTTATGTGTTTTTATTTCTGGGTGCTCAATTCTATTCCATTGGTTTCTGTGTCTGTTTTTCTGCCAATACCATGTTGTTTGGATTATTGTAGCCCTGTAGAACAAGCTAAAGACAGGAAGTGTGATACCTCCAGTGTTTTTCTTTTTTCTTTTGTTTGCTTTGGCTGTTTGGGGTCTGCTGTGGTTCCAAACAAATCTGAGGATTTTTTGCTCTATTTCTTTAAAAAAATGCCATTGGGATATTGATGGGGATTGCATTAAATCTTTGTATTGCTTTGGGTAATATGGCCATTTTAACTATGTTGATTCTTCCAATCCATGAGCACAGAATGTCTTTCCATTTCCTTGGGTCTTCTTCAATTTCCTTTAAAAAGGTCTTATAGTTTTCAGCATATAGGTCCTTCACATCCTTGGTTAAGTTTATTCCAGGTATTTTATACTTTTTGCTGCAAATTGCAAACAGAATTGTTTTTTTTTTGTATTCATTTTTCTGAGACTTCATTGTTAGTATATAGGAATACAATGGACTTTTGTACGTTTATTTTATAGCCAGCAACTTTACTGTATTCGTTGATTGTTTCTAATAGCTTTTTGCTGGAGTCTTCAGGGTTTTCTATTTATAGCATCATGTCATCTGCAAAGAGTGATAATTTAACTTCTTCCTTCCACATTTAGATGCATTTTATTTCTTTCTCTTGCCTGATTGCTCTGTCAAGGACTTCCAACACTATTTTGAAAAGCAGAGGTGATAGGGGACAGCTCTGTCTTATTCCTGAACGTAGAACAAAGGTCTTCAGTTTTTCACCATTAATTATGATATTAGCTGAGGGCTTGTCATATATGGCCTTTATTATTTTAAGGTATTTTCCTTCTATACCTATTTTATTAAGTGTTTTAATCATACATGGATGTTGTATCTTGTCAAATGCTTTTTCTGCATCAATTGATATAATCATATGATTTTTGTCCTTTATTTTGTTTATGTGATATATCACATTGATGGATTTGTGAATGTTGAAGCATCCTTGTGCCCAGGGATGAACCCCACTTGGTCGTGGTACATAATCTTTTTAATGCATTTTTGTATTCGACTTGCTATAATTCTGTTTAGGATTTTTGCATCTGTATTCATCAGAGACATTGGTCTGTAGTTTTCTTTTTTGTGTGTTTTCCTTACCACGTTTTGGTATCAGGTTAATGTTGGCCTCATAAAATAATTTAGAGAGTCCTGTCTCTTCTTCAATTTTTGGGAAGAGTTTGAGCAGGATTGGTATTAGATCTTCTTTGTAGGTTTGGTAGAATTCACTAGTGAAGCCATCTGGTCCAAGACTTTTGCTTTTGGGAAGGTTTTGGATCACTGATTCAATTTTTTTTTACTGGTGGTCAGTCTGTTTAGACTTTCCAGTTCTTCATGATTCAGCCTTGGAAGGCTGTATGTTTCTAAGAACTAGTCCATTTCTTCTACGTTATTGTATTTGGTGGTATATAGTCCTTCATCGTTTTCTTGGATGATCTTTGTATTTCTGTGGTGTCCCTGATAACTTGCCCTTTTTCATTTCTGATTTTGTTAATTAGTGTCTTTTCTCTTCTTATTTTACTGAGTCTAGCCAACTGTTTTTCAATTTTGTTAATCTCCTCAAAGAACCACCTCTTTGTCACATTAATTTTTTCTATTGTCTTTTTGTTCTCTATTTCATTTAGTTCTGGTCAGATTTCTGTTATTTCTTTTCTTCTGCTGACCTTGGGTTTCATTTCTTCTTCTTTTTCTAGCTCTTTAAATTGTAATATGAGGTTATTTATTTGGGATTTTTTTGTTTCTTGAGATAGGCTAGTAATGATGTATATTTCCCTCTTATAACTGCTTTTGCTGCATCCCCAAAATTTTGGTAGGATGTATTTTCATTGTCATTGGTTTCTATGTATCTTTTCATCTATCCTCTAATTTCTTCTTTGACCTAGTCGGCCTTTAAAAGATTGGTGTTTAGTCTCCATGGCTTTATGTTTTTTCCTGCTTTCATTTTGCAGTTGGTATCCAATTTCAAAGCCTTTTGATCAGAGAATATGCTTGGTATGATTTCAGTCTTCTTAAATTTGCTGAGGCTGATTTTTTGTCCCAATATATGGTCTGTCCTTGAGAATATTCCACGTACACTCAAAAAGAATGTGTAGTCTGATATTTTAGGATCAAGTGCTCTATATATGTCAATGATGTCCATTTCATGTAATGTGTCATTTAGGACTGCTATTTCGTTATTTATTTTCTGTTTGGATGATCTATCCATAGCTGTCAATCATGTATTTAAGTCCCCTAGTATAATTGTGTTTTGGTCAATTTCTCCCTTTAGTTCTGTTAGTAGTTGCTTGGTGTATATCGGGCTCCCTGATTGGGGGGCATAAATATTGATGACTGTTATGTCTTCTTCTTGTATAGTCTCCTTTACCGCTATGAATTGTCCATCTTTGTATCTTGTTATTTTTTTCATCCTGAAGTCTGTTTCATCTGATATCATTATGGCTACACCTGATTTTCTCTGGGTACCATTTGCTTGGAGTGTCAATTTCCACCCTTTCACTTTGAGACCATACTTGTCTTTGTAGCTGAGATGTGTCTTTTGGAGACAGCATAAGTTTGGGTTTAGTTTTTTGATCCAATCTGCTACTCTGTGCCTTTTTATTGGTGAGTTCAGTCCTTTTACATTTAGAGTGATTATTGATACTTGAGGATTTTTTCTCATTCTACTTTTTGTTTTCTGGTAAGGCTGTGTCTCCATTGTTTCTTTGCCTTTTTGTTGTTGTCTATTATTTCTGTGTGGTGGTATTCTATGATGTTTCCCTCTGTTTCTTCTTTTATTACAGTGTATATTTCAGTTCTGGATTATTTTTGAGTGGTTAACCTTAAGTTTATGTGAAAGAAAGTTTGATATTTAGAGTATTCCATTTGTTTCAGCACGCTTACTTTCTCCATTCCCATATTCCAGTTCAGGACTTTACTCTCCCCCTTTCTATGTTGCCATAAATTGTCCCTGTTAATGGTGGTCAAATACCCTCCTTTAGTATTTCTTGTAGTACAGGTTGTGTATTAGTAAATTCCTTCAGCTTCTGTATGTCTGGAAAGGTCTTTATTCCTCCTTCATATCTAAAGGATATCTTTGCTGGATATATAATTCTTAGCTTATAATTTCTCTCTTTCAGTAGTTTGAATATTTGGTTCCACTCCCTCCTGGCTTATAGAGTTTCTGCTGAAAAATCTGATGATAATCTTACGGGCTTTCCTTTGTAGGTTACCGTCTTCTTTTCCCTGGCTGCCTTGAGGATTCTTTTTTTGTCGTTGATTTTAGACAGCTTCAATAAAATGTGCCTTGGAGAAGGCCTGTTGGGATTGAGGGAATTAGGTGTTCTATTTGCTTCTTGGATTCTAGGATCCAGTTCTGTACACAAATTTGGGAAGTTCTCATCAACAATTTGTTTGAATATATTCTCTGTTCCCTTCTCTCTTTCTTCTCCTTCTGGTATGCCCATGATTCTTATATTTCAATTTTTGAGAGTCACAATGTTCTTGTAGAGTTCTTTCACTTCTTTTAAGTCTCAGGTGTCTTTCTTCTACCATCTGTGTAATTTCCAGGTTTCTATCTTTGATGTCACTAATTCTTCCCTCCATCTACTAAACTCTACTACCTAAGTTGGTTATTTTATTCTTAGTTTCTTCTATTCAGTTCTTTATCTCCAGAAATTCCTTTTGGTTCTTTTTAAAAATTTCAAATACTTTCGTAAAATGCTCATGTTGTTCTTTGATTGCATTTCTGAGTTCATTAAATTTCCTTTCCGTGTTTGTGCAGCCTCTATGGAAAACAGTATGGAGGTATCTCAGAAATCTGAAAATGGAACTACCTTATGATCCACTAATTCCACTCCTATGCTTCTATCCGGAGAAATCCAAAACTCCAATTCAAAAATTTGAATGCCCTCCTATGTTTATTGAAGCACTATACACAATAGCCAAGACATGGAAACACCCAAAATGCCCATTGGTAGATGACTGGATTAAGAAACAGTAGCAAATGTATACAATGGAGTATTAAGCAGCCATAAAGAAGAAAGGAATCTTATCATTTGCAACAACATGGATGGATCTAGAGAACATTATGTTAAGTGAAATAAGTCAGAAAGAGACAGACAAGTACCATATGATCTCACTTATATGCGGAATCTAAAGAAAAGAATTAGTGAATGAACTAATCAGAAATAGTTCTGGGGACAAAGAGGAAAAACTGAGGGTTGTTAGATGGGTGGGGGGGTGGAGATAAGGGGAAAGGTGAGGATATTAGAAAAAAGTTGGTAACCACAAAATGGCCTCAGGGTTTTTGAAAAACAAATTTGGGAATGTAATCAATAATTTTGTAAAGATTTTGTAGGGTATCTGATGGATATGTGTCCCATTTGGGAGAACACCTCATGGAAGATGTAGATGCTTGATCAATGTACTGTACACCTGAACCTGAACAATAATGAATGCCAACTATAATGTGTATATATATATATATATATATATATATATATATATATATATATAATGTGATGGCTCGGTGCGATGTTGGAGGAATAGTGGAAGGGGGGTTGGGGGGAGGGGGGTCCACAGTGTGAGGTATATAAATGATGAACTTCTAAGTATTAGCTTGTCTTGTGCACCTAAAACTAATTAAAAAAAATCCTTTCTGTGTTTTCTTGCATCTCGTTGAGTTTTTTCAAAACAGCAATCTTGAATTCTCTGTCATTTATGTCACATATTTCCATATCTTTAAGTTCCTTTTTGTCCCAACCCACGGGACACTACACGAGGGACCCCGAAGCACCTAGAAGGGAGGAAAATGGGAGACACAAAGACCGGAGACAAGACAGGAGTTCTGATCAAGTCTCTCTTTATTGCAGCTCAATCCTGGGTTATATACATTCTTTTGCTGGGTGGAGGGGCATTAACATAAGAAGGGTTGCCGCAGGCTAGCATCTTAAGCCATCCAGACACCCCCTACAGAAATGTGGGTGTTATCTAAAGACCCAAGTAACTTCCTCTATCTCATGCTTCTCAGTTATGTGATGGTGCCTTATAGGCACCCGCCCCCTACAGGTCCCCCTTTTCTGTTTTATAAAAAAAGAGCTCTAAGCCCCTAGGGAACTGCGCCTGTCTTAGGTTGGGACAGTCCATCTCTGTGAAACCTGGGACAGTGACAGGTTTTTGATTTTTTATGTTACTTAGAGAGCTGTCCTCTTACCCGTCATTGGCTATCCAGTTCATCTCACAGGGGAGGAGTCCTGTTTTATGACTCCTGTCATTGGAAATAGGGATCTCCTCGCTCTTGCATCTTCAGTCGGGTGTAATGGACCTGTATGGGCTTGGCCTGCAAGGCCTCTATTTGTTGTCTGAGAAAGCGCATGAGTTTATTGAGGAGGATGGGTCCCAGTGATAGTGGGATAAAGCACCCAAGTATGGGGCCAAGCAGGGGTAGTAAGTAGGGAAAAAGTCCATTGAATCCAGAGAGGGTTGGAAAGGAGGTCTCTTCCTTTTTCAAGGTCTTCTTGTCATTTTTGACTCTGTCACGAACAACTCCAGATTTGTTAGCATAAAAACAACATTTTTCTTCCGAGGGCCAGGCAGATGCCCTCTTTTTCTGCAGTAAGTAAATCTAATCCCCTCCTGTTTTGGAGGACAACTTCTGCTAGGGAATCAACCTGATCTTAAAGATCTTGGATAGTTTCTGAGAGTACCTGAACATCTGATATGAGTTGCCCAGATAATTTATGGTATTGTACTAGGGAATGTCCTATCCCTGCGGACCCGGTGGCAAGTGCGGTGGTGATGCTAGGCCCGCTGATAAGGGAATAAAATGGACTGCACGTTTAGTACATCCTGCAATATGTTCAAAAGTCGGGAGAGGGACTGGCTCATCTCCTGGAATGATGGATACATCTGGGAGGAGGGAGCCTAGGGCACAAACTCCTGTCCAGTTTTGTGGTAAATAGGTGTAGACATAATTATTTCCACAAATATATACCGATCCATTGGGTGCACACATAGGAGAGGATACATTAATGAAGGAGGAGCAATTTGTAAAGGAGAGGCTTCTAAAAATAACCTCTGTAGTATATTGTTA
This sequence comes from Rhinolophus hipposideros, assembly GCF_964194185.1. Taxonomy (NCBI): domain Eukaryota; kingdom Metazoa; phylum Chordata; class Mammalia; order Chiroptera; family Rhinolophidae; genus Rhinolophus; species Rhinolophus hipposideros. The sequence goes on from NC_138046.1 coordinate 29,007,364, forward strand.
AAGCCAAGGGGTTGGACTAAAAAAAAAGGGAGAGCTATGTTGCATGAATTAGCAGTCATTTTTGTGCCTGTCGTGAAAGATGGCTTCTCAGGGAGCAGGGCTGTCCCTGGAATGGGGGTTAACATCTATTTGTTTTATAAGTCTCTCGGGAAGCCACCGGGCAGCTTGGGTTTTATTATCGAAAATGCAGACTGATCCTCGTCCCCAAATGAGGACGGGATCTGGGCCTGACCATCGATTTGTTATGGGGTCTCGCCACAAAACGGAGGCAAAATTATCAGCTGTGGATGGATGCCAGAGGTGGTCAGCGGCAGTTTTTGAGTTTTTGTCGAGTTGCAGGAAGTTTAGAATAAAAAGCGCATGAGCAACAACATTTTTGGGGGAATTTTTTATAGTGTACAATTCTCCACTTTTTAACTTATTTATAGTGTTTTTGAGTGTTTGGTGAGCGCGTTCAACAATGCCTTGGCCCTGAGGATTATAAGGGATGCCTGTAATGTGATGAATCTGTAAAGTGGAGCAAAAGGACTGGAAATTTTTTCCTGTGTAGCCTGGCCCATTGTCTGTTTTGATAGTCTTAGGCTTGCCCATTACTGATAGGCAAGTGAGGACATGAGAAATCAATGTCCCCTAAGAAGGAGGCGCAGGCTAATAACCACTGGTCTGTTGTTTGTAAGAGCCAATTAATTTCTGTTTTTGTATAAGGTTGAATGATTATGTCCGGCTCAATATGGGTATGGGAGTGGGTTGGCTTAATGGTATCTGGCGAGGGGTTGGGCATTGATTGGCAAAATGTCCGGGCTGGCCACATGAAAAACAATTGTTTTTGCCTTTAGACGGATTAAATAATGAATCTTTTAAAGCTGCCCCAATAGCAAGGCCCATTTGGTGACCAGGACCAATATCAGTGCATAGGCGAATGTAATCAGAGAGTGAACCCTTTTTTCTAGGGCGGATGGCTGCCTGACAGGCAGAATTGGCATTTTCAAAAGCTAATTGTTTGAAAAAATCACTATCAGTTTCTGTGCTACCAAGGAGTCTTTCAGTAGCGTTGGTTAGGCGACTGATGAAGTCAGCATATGGTTCATCTGGCTTCTGTCTAATACTAGTGAGTTGAGTTGTGGCCGGCCCCTTAGGGAGAAGTTTTTTCCGTGCCTTAGTAGCGGCAAGGTGAATTTGAGAAAAAAGGCCAGATGGATATTGTAGTTGAGCTTCATTTGTATCGTAGGGCTTAAAGCCCCTGAGCTTATCATAGGTCCAATCAGTGCACTCGCCTCCCGCTTCTGCGTTGCGGCGTGCAGTTTCTTTACAGGCCTCAGAAAACTCAGATTTCCAGAGAACGTTATCACCCCCCGATAGGGTGGCATGGGCCAAATAGTGCCAATCGTGGGTGGTTAACCAGAGGTCATCTAGGGATTGTAAAATTGAGTGTAAAGGGGGCCGTGGGGCCATATTCATCCACAGCTTTTTTGAGTTCTTGTGTGGTTTTTAAATCAAGGCGTTTATAGTGTCTGGCGGGTTCTTTATTGTCTCTGTCGGTGTCCTCATCACTATCTGCACTGCCTCCTTCAGTCTTTATTGGGGGGAATTCAATAACAGGGAAAAGATTAAGAGGGGTTTTTTTAGCAGCAGAGGAGAGTTGTGAATCTAACTGTTGAAGTTATTTAAGGAGAGTTAGATGTTGTTTTTTGAGTTGAATGGTTTTTTCTAATTGTTGGACTTGGTGGGAGAGGAGAGTTTGATCAGGATCGTGGATAGGAGCTGAAGGCATTTGGGGATTATAGGGAGGGGGCAATTGATTAGAGGCCAGAGACTGCCAGTCAGGATTAGTGGCAGCTTCTTCTAAATCAGCCTAGTCCTCAGAGCTTAACTGATCGTCCTCAGGTGGGCTCGAATTTATATTAAAATCAGGACAATTAGGTGAGGACTCTTTTAGTCCTGAGATAAACTTGTCATGAACACTAACCTCTTGTCCCATTATGAGAAGGAATAAAGACTCTCCTCACGTAGGCAGTCGGTTGGTACAATCCGCCAACACGGACCCAAACGAGACGGCTCGGATGGTAACAACCCGCAGACGAATGTCTTTTGGGACTAACCGGGCCGGAGCGACGGGGGTGTTGGGATGAGAGGAGAAAAAGCCCTTACGTGAGCAATCGGTTGGTATAATCCGCCAACACGGACCCCGAGAGGCGACGCGGCTGGTAACGACCCTCAGGCGAAAGCCAGTCGGGACTCAACCGGTCGGGAAATCCTCTGGGTGGACGATTGGAGCTCAAAGTAAGCAGGCAAAATCTCGCTCAACCGGTCCCAAACACCTAGAAAACTGTCTCGTTGGTGAACGACTAAAACCCAAAGTGAGCTGAGAGCAGATAAAAAGGGAGACTGGGACAACAGGTTAGGGGAAAGGGGAACCCTAGTCTAAGTGTCTGAGGGGAAGCCTGTAGACTATACATAAGTCTAGAACACAAATATATGTCCCATTTTTTGAAGGAGTCGTCCGCTTACCTGTACAGATCTCCCACAAGTTGGGTAGTCTTATGGTGATCAAAGAAGAAATATGCTGCAGCTCTTTAGACCGGACGAACTCAGGCGTCTCGTCTTCTAGGAGACTTCAGGCCCCACGTTGGGCGCCAGTTGTCCCGACCCGCGGGACACTACACGAGGGACCCCGAAGCACCTAGAAGGGAGGAAAATGGGAGACACAAAGACCGGAGACAAGACAGGAGTTCTGATCAAGTCTCTCTTTATTGCAGCTCAATCCTGGGTTATATACATTCTTTTGCTGGGTGGAGGGGCATTAACATAAGAAGGGTTGCCGCAGGCTAGCATCTTAAGCCATCCAGACACCCCCTACAGAAATGTGGGTGTTATCTAAAGACCCAAGTAACTTCCTCTATCTCATGCTTCTCAGTTATGTGATGGTGCCTTATAGGCACCCGCCCCTTACACCTTTTATGGAGAATTTTCATTTTCTTTCTGAGCTTTCTTGTTGCCTAGGTTATTCATGGCAATTACTGATTTATTATTTATTTTCCTAGACATCAACAGGAGTGGCTTCTGCAACAGGTTGATAGAAAGAGGTCTTTCTTTTGTTTTCCAATACTTTTTGTTAGAATGTTTTATTTTCTCTCTGACTGCAGCCTTTTTTTTTCCTCTCTCACACCGTAGTGCTATGTTTTCTCTGCACTATTCCAGCTTCTCCACAATGGGGAGATTCCCTGGGAAATGGGCTTCTCCTCTGTTCACAGTTCGCCTGCGTCATAGGACGCCACGTCCTTGTGGGGATGCGTAGAGATTTTGATGTTCCAAAGCTCTTCCTTCACCAGATTCAGAGCCAGTATGTTTCGTTTACTCCTTCAGGGATCTGCACAGATAGGTGGGACCAGGGGCAGGGTGAGTTGTGAGAGGTGGCCCAGAGCAATGGCAGCGACCGCCACCACAGCTGGTCCTGCTTCCACAGCTCCCTCCCCTTTGCCTGAACTAGTTGGGCTGTGAATCTGTGTCTGCGGTCCACAGTTCTCAGAACAGCAAATATTCTGTTCTTTTGATCTGACACTGCTACTGTTCCACTTCTAGCACTGGGCAGGTGGGGCGAGGCGAGCTCCGAAAGGGTAGGGAAGAGGCGGCTAGTCTCAGTGCCTAAGGCTTCCATTCTCTGCTCAGCAGTGAGGGCTTAAACCACCGTTTTCAGCCTTCTTTCCTCAGTCTTTTCTCCCAGGTCTCTGCCGTGAGTGTTATGTTCAGTCGTGTTATATGCTGCCCCCTCTGCCCTGTGGGCTGTGAACGGAGCCTTAGCAGTCCGAGTTCTTCCCTCTCCCGCAGCTCCAGTAGTTCTGGGGTGCAGCGAGCTCAGAGCACTAAGCTAAGTCTGTGTCCTGTGCCTGCGGGGCTCTGTCTCCACACTTCTCCCTTCCTTCCTCCCCTGCTCGTGGGATTCTTCCACCTTTAGGTGAATTCAGTAGTGGGCCTGTTCGTCTTGCCTGTCTGCTGCGCAGGGAGTTTTTTGAGGAGTTATTGTTGTTTGATTAGTTGTAAATTCCAGGGGAGCTTTACAGAGGCTCACCTCAAGCCTCTATTTTGATGAATTCTCTATTTAACATTTCTTGTAATCGTGGCTTAGTAGTAATATATTTCTTTAGCGTTTTCTTGTCTGGGAAGCTGTTTATCTCTTCTTGAATTTTAAATATTAGCCTTGCTGATTCGAGTAGTCTTGGTCATATGTCATTGTTGTTGAACAATTTGAATATTTTCCTCTACTGCCTTCTGACCTGAAAGTTTTCTTTTGATAAATTTTCTGATAGTGTAAAGGGATCTCCCTTGTAATTAACTACTTGTCTTTCTCTTGCTGCTTTTATGATTCTCTCTTTGGCTATAACATTTGCCATTTCAATTGCAATGTGTCTTAGTGTGTGTCTGTTTGAGTTCATCTCGTTTGGTACTGTCTGTGCTTTCTGTGTTGGTATGTCTATTTGGTTCACCTGGTTACGTCACTTTTTAGACATTATTATTATTATTTTTTTGAACAGGTTCTTGATCCCTTGCTGCATCTCTTCTTGTCTTTGTATTCCTATGATGCAAATATTGTTATGCTTGTTGTTTGTCATGCAGGGTGTCATGTGGGGTCTCTTGTCCCCCTCCCCACATGAGAACGCAGGACATGGTGTGGCCAAAGAAGAATACCCATGGAGCCATAGATAGGGCAGTCTTACCACTACATTCTCACTGGTGGCTGGGTTGGAGACACAGGAAGCAGGATCCACACGATTCGCAACCTGCCGTCCACTTCTCTGCCCACCAACCTTACTTGCTAGCTGCAATCCGCCGTGCTAACTGCAATCCGCACTTACTAGCTCAGACACCATCTTCTTGCTAGCCCCCATTTTCTGCTAGCATAGCCACGACAGTTATATTAGTGGCCAATGGCTCACTGGTTACAGCTAACGGCCTACTAGCCACAGCTGATGGCCATCTAATCACAGTTGATGGCCATTTACTACATGAGCCAGCACCTTCCACATGAGTCTGAGAGCCTGGAAACTGCACTCCTGGTTCTGTCCCTACAGGAGTTAAACCACTATAGTCTCGCTGACGGCTGGACTGGAGACACAGGAAGCAGGAGCCACACTATCCACATCCTGCCGTCCACTTTTCTCTCTCTGCCAACCAACCAACCCCACTTGCTAACTGAAATCCATCTCTCTGCAATCACACTTGCTAGCTCAGCCACCATCTTCTTGTTAGCCACCGTTTTGCTTCTAGCGTAGCCACAGCAGTCATATTAGTGGCCACTGGCTCACTGGTTACAGCTGATGGCCAACTAGCCACAGCTGATGGCCATCCAATCACAGTTGATGGCCATTTACTACCTGAGCCAGCACCTTTCCAGGTGAGGCCGAGAACCTGGAAACTGCACTCCTGGCTCTGTCCCCACAATGTTGTCTCAACGTTCCCTTAAACTTCCTTTTTTTAAATTATTTTTTGTTTGTTTTGTTTTGTTTTTGTTGTTCTGATAGGGTGGTTTTTGCTATGTTGTCTTCTAAATCACTGATTCAGTCCTCTGCTGCATTAAATCTGCTTTTGATTCCTTCTAGTGTACTCTTCATTTCAGTTATCGTATCCTTTATTTTAGACTGGTTATTTTTTTGTGGTTTCTATGTCCGTCTTTATGCTTACTATCTCTTCGTTGAAGTTCTCACTAAGTTCCTTAAACGTTCTTATAACCAGTATTTTAAACTCTGTCTCTTGTGACTGGTAGACTCCATTTCATTTAGTTCTATTTCTGGAGGTTTCTCCTGTCCTTTCATTTGAGACATGTTTCTTTGTTTTCTCATTCTAGCTTCTTCTCTGTGTTTGCTCCTATGTATTGGGTAGATCTCTTATGTCTCTCAGTCTTTACCAAGTGACCTTATGCAGTGTGTGTCCTGTGTGGTCCAACGGCACACTCTTTCTTATCTCTTGTGCATGTTTTTCTAGAGTGTCTCTTGAGTGTGTTGTGCATGTTCTTTTGTTTTAGTAGATACTTGATTGCTTCTGGCATGTCAGTGGGTAGGATTGACTCCAGGCTGACTGACTGCAAGGATTTGCTACACTTCTATGGTATGAGCTGCTGTGTGGGGGATGACACCTCAGAGGAGGATTCACCCTCCTGGGATCTTGAGCTTGTTGAGACTACCATTTGTGTGTGCCTGTCATGCAGGTTTTCATGAGGGGTCTCTGGTCCCACTCCCACATAAGAGTGCAGGACATGTTGAGGCTAAAAAGGAACACCTATGGAGCCATAGATAGGGAAGTCATACCACTGTAGTCTCACTGTGGCTGGGTTGGAGACACTGGAAGAAGGAGCCACACGATCCGCAATCCCTATTCCACCCTTGCTAGCCCCAATTGTCTGCTCGCAAAGCCACAGCAGTTATGTTAGTGGCCAATGGCTCTCTGGTTACAGCTGATTGCCAACTAGCCACAGCTGATGGCCATCCAATCAGAGTGGATGGCCGTTTACTACCTGAGCCAGCACCTTTCCACATGAGGCCAAGAGCCTGGAAACTGCACTCCTGGCTCTGTCCCCACAGTGCCACTTATGGGTTTAACTGGATAGTGCTTTGGTGTTGTCTCAAGCCAGCCTCTGGGTATGTTGTTTCTGATGTCTCTTGGTAGTGGCTCCCATGCAGGCCAATTTCAGCCTTGATTGTTAACAGCCCAGGGTTACCTTGTAGGAACTACAAAGCTATCTGTGTTTGGTTGTTGTCTCTGTTTGACCTGAAGGTGTGTGAGGTCAGCCTCACTGTGAAACGAGGGCAGCAGCCACCAATATTTCGCCTTGGGAAGCTTAGAAAGAGGCCCAGGGCCCCTTATGCCTGTTTCTACCTGCCAGCCACCCATAAGCCTCAGACATTGAGATAGTTTCTTTAAGTGTGCAGACCAGGCTGTTTGACCCAGTGTTGTGAGTGCCCCCAGCTATGAAGCACTAGCTGGATGCGTTAAGTCCCTGATAGACACAAAGTGTGCCCAGTTGTTTTTACAAGGTTAATGCACATTCGTTTTTTTGTTAAAGTGACTGGCTTGTGACACCCATGCAAAACACGCTGAGAACACAGCAGCCAGCCACTGCTCGCTTTAGACTTACAGATTCCCGACAGCCACCCAAGACGGGCTGTAGCACAAGATAAGCCTTATCACCTAACAATAAAGTGTTTCCAGGCCACTGTATGCTGCCTGCTGCTGTGAAAGTCTTCTGCAGCTTGTGGGGTGGAGCCAGCTGTTCAGGCACCAAAAGTTCCCCTGGCAATGCAACAGAAGGTGGGCAGGGCAGATTTCCAGGGAGTTAGGTGATTTGGCCAGTGGTTTTTACAAAGTTAATGCAGTTTCAGTTCTTGCACTGGTGCCAGACCTGTGACCACTTTTCAAAAATGCCCTGAGAACACCCTAGCCAGCCACCACTCATGTCAGGCCTGCAGGTCTGTGAGAGCCACCCAAGAGAAGTTGCAGCACAGGTTGTAGCTCACTGGCCATCGCCAAAATTTCCCCAGTCTGTTGCAGACCATTCACTGCTGTAAAAGTTCTGCATCTTTTGGGGTGTGGCCAGCTGCCCAGGAGTGGATAGTGCCTCCAACAATGCAGTAGTAGCTCTGTGGGTTAAGGACCAAGGTCATCATCAATGTGGTACACATGTGTGGATTTTACCAGACCAATGCAGGACCAATTTACCAGACCAATTTGGCCGTTAGGGGGAGAGTTCAATGCAGGAAAGGTAGCGTCCTCCTTATGCTACACATAAGGTGTGCTCCACACGGGAATAATGGTGGCTGTTCCTTTAGCCCTCATCTTAGAGCCATACAACTCACTCTTTCCTTATATATCTCTGGCACTTCTCGAGTTCCTACCCCTCCACCAGAGACCAAGTGAGTGTTTGCAAGCTAGTGAGTCTGTGTGTGGGCCCTTAAAAGGCTGTCTTGGTTTCCAGCCACCTCTGTCTCACTGAGATGAAGAAACAGAGTCCTCATTGATTTTAACTGCCAAATACTGCAGGGGCTCCTCTTACTGGCACAGGAACCCTGGGCTTGGGAGCCTGGTGTGAGGCTGGGACCCCTTTTCCTTCTTGGGGGAACTTCACCACTGTGGTGTTCCTCACAGAGTTCAACTACTGGGGAAACTGACCTTAAATTGGTTCCCTGCCACGTGTAACTGAGCTAAAATGGTGGCCCGAGCGGAGAGAGAAATCCCCAGCCTAAGTCCAAGCCCACTTCGGCATAACCCCCTCCAAGCCACACCTTGAGCCAATCACCAGACAACACCTACCACTTCCCCGACTCAAGGAAGTCCCCAACCCATAAAAACCTGCTCAAAACATTGCTAGGGGCTCCGTCTTTTCAGAAGGATCCCACTGAGCCTGTGGCGTAATAAAGCTGACTCTCCTAACTCTCTGAGTGCCGCTTGGGTTCTTTCAGGTCTTGGATTCTGCAACACAACCACTGTCTGTGGATTTGAGGTCAGCCTCTTTTGCATCTATGCTCTCCTACCGGTCTTGATGTGGCCTCTTTTAATATCCTTATTTATAGGGGTTCTGTTTAACTAGTCTTCAGATGATTCTGGACGTTAACTGTTCTATAATTTAGTTGTAATTTTGGTGTGATCCTGGGAGACAGTAGGCATAGTGTTTACTTAATCCCTTGTCCCTATTATTGCATTCCTGTATATTACATCCCCATGACTTACTTATTTTATAATTAGAAGTGTACACTTCAAAATTCCTTTCACGTTTTTCACCATGTCCCCCACCATCTTTCCCTCTGGACTGACTTCCTTTTCAGAGATTTTTTTGTTCTGTTTTGTTTTTTAATATGGGGTTAGATTCTTGCTACAGTTATATTTAGTATCACAGAATTGATTATTCTCCAATAATTTTATGTATGTATGTCTAATAACTCAATTTTTCTTCCTTCTCATGCAACATTCTTAGAACCTCACACAATTATTGGCCCACAATAGAGGTTTTTGATGCATGTAATAATCTGTTTCTAATTCACATGTACTCAGATTGTCATAGATAATATGGCAGGTTGTACACTTATTTACTAATAAGAAGATATAGCAGGAAGGGACCAGTAACCAAACGTTATGATGATTTATTCATCTGCTTTAGGGAATTTTTGAGAGTACTCTTCTGTAATAGAAAGAACACTTATTTTAAGACCTGGCTTGAGTCCCCACAAGTACTATTGAGAAAGCACACCAGACTCACTCAGGGTTGCATACCTAGTCTCTCTCATCCTTCATAGTAATTGAAAAGCCAAAATGAAATAAAACAGGTGAACATACTCAAATGATTGCAGTCTTGTATGTATGTCAGTGGTTATCATTGCCTTAGTTTCTGTATGTGAATCTGCGTGTATTTATCAGATTGCTTGCCTTCTTATGATTCCTTTTTTGTTGCTAAAAACATCATATTTATTTTGCTATTGTTATTTTTTAACATTTTAATTAGTTTCAGGTATGTAAAACAATGTAATAGTTAGACATCTATCATTTATATCCCTCACACAGTGATAACGCCCCTCCCCTATCTGCTATCCATCTGACATCACATACAGCCATTAGAGTTCTATGATTCTTTACTAACATTCCTATGATTCTTTACTAATATATTTTCTTCCTCTAAACTAATGAAGATGACAAGGTCTTAATTAGATTTGTTATTGATTGTAAGACTGGCTGCTGAAAGTCAAATTAAACCAGAAATATGCTAGGATTAAAAAAATAAGTCCAAACATGTTCACATGTATTGCACATTATTGATTTTCAAGTTGATCATATGTAGTTTAGGAAGGAGGTCCTCAAGTGCACCATGATCTCACCAAATTTTAGAAACGCAAGTTGCTCCTTTTGACTGGAACCTTTTCATCTTTCCCATGTGTCATCCCAGAGGAATTAATTAGTGAATCTCTATTCATATTTTAGTTATACACTTAAAAACAATTTCAACATGAAACTTTTCATGACAAATTAAGTATCAGGGGTCTCTTTAATATATTTAATGTATTTTCATATTACCTTGTATTATAATTGTTTGTGTACCGATTTCTATCACTCAATGATACTCTAAACTCTTTAAGGCCAGGCACTCTATCTTTCATACATTTATACAACAAATATATATTGAGTGCATGTACACCAACCGTTAGCACATTGGCTCAGAACATTAGATGTACAGTGAATAAATGAAAATCAAAGTAATACTTTTCTTTCATGGAAATAAAAACAATTTTAAAAATCCCTTGACCAAAAAATTGTCACTTTACTAGCAATGTCTTGAAATTAAAACAAAAAAAATACTATTACTGAGTCCAATTCATAGTGATGTAATATTTACTAATGTTATGAATTAAAGATATATAATTGGTATGCTATGAAATTCCTCTACTAATTACATGACTTACTTTACCATTATTTCCACACTAATGATAATTTATTGCCTTCTTTCACTTCTGGATACAGCTTTTATAAATATGCACATATTTGTAGAAACAAAGTTTTCGGATTGCTATTATTGTGAACAATGTGTTTGCATAAAATTTTTTGTTCATTGCATAAGATAGCTGACAATGGAATAAAAAATGAGAGAAGCCATCCAGATATATCTGGATGGTAGAATATATATATATATATATATATATATATATATATATATATATATATGTATATATATATGTATATGTATATATGTATATATGGTACTATATATGTCTATATATCTATATATATATATACTATATATAGACACATACTATATATGTCCATATATCTATATATCTATATATCTATATATATATCTATAGATATATAGATATATAGACACATACTATATATGTCTATATATCTATATATCTATATATATCTATATATCTATATATAGATATATATAGATATATAGATATATAGACATATATAGTACCATATATACATATATATAGTAACCACTTTGAGCACCTCTTGTAATTGCAGAAATCAAACTTGACTTGTATTAATCTTTTGTTATTGGTATACAGTTAGTGTTACAATTTTAATACAGTTTTTTCCTTTCTTAAAATGTGTATACAATTCTGGGCACTATATGACATCGAACAATTAGGTTCGCGAACTCATCTTAGAAAAAGTGCTACATACATTGCTGAATATCACTATGGTCACCTTTGAAGTACTCCCCTTGGGAAGCTATACACTGATGCCAGCGCCTAGTGGAACCTTTAAAGAAATTTTGGAACTCTTTTTCTCAAATGGCCATCAGAGCTGTTGTCATATTACCCTTGATATCCTGAATGTCATTAAAATGTCTTCCTTTCAATATTTCCTTTATCTTTGTGTAAAAAAATAAATCACTGAGGGTCAGATCAGGTGAGTAGGTAGGGTGTTCCGATACAGATATTTGTTTACTGGCTAAAAAATTCCTTACAGACAGTCCCATGTGAGCTGGTGCATTGTCGTGATGCAAAAGCAATGAATGAAAAGTTCAGCTTGTCTAACTTTCTCATGCTGCCTTTTCAGCATTTCCAAATAGTAAACTTGGTTAACTATTTGTGCAGTTGGTTCAAATTCATATTGAACAATCCCCCTGATATCAAGGAAGGTTAGCAATATTGCTGGAACAAATTCGCAAACTTAATTGTCAGACATCAAATTTACTGTGTGTAATATCAAATTTACAAAACTACAAGTACTTCAGCACTTGAGCCACAAACTCAACAGATGAGATCAGACATTAATATAATAATAGTTCAATACATTTTTCAAAGGATCCTTGAAAGAAATTAAATTGGAAATATTAGTATGTATAAACTATGTTAGAATGCATTTTATTTCTCATAATCTTTGTATTCTATGCTATTGTCTTTGGAAAATTATTTAACAGAAAAACTGAAATAACATTCAATTGTTATAGTAACATTTGACTTACTTAATTCTTCACAATTTTTAGAAATTAATAGTCAATGAATGATTGTGTTGATGCATTTTAACAGAAATATATGTTTCAAAATAAAACTCAATTACTGGCTTTTTAACCAAGGTAGCTAAAAGTTAGAAGAGGATATTTGTGAGATATCTGTATTATTTGCAAGGAAGGAATAAAATTATTTAGTGGAAGCCCAGAAGTGTTCAGGGGTGTGAACATTTTTTTTTCTGTTTCCTTGTCACATTGAGTCAAGAAACTGGAAGGCTTACCAAAGGGATATAATTGCATAATCAATACAATGCTATAATTTACAAAGCACTGTCAAACAGGACATGAACAGTTTTATCCAACAGATATATGTTTTGCAAAACAAGAAGAGCGTTTTTGGCCAGCAAATCTTCCCAAACTAACATATAATATTAAAAGGAAACAAACAAAATAATAATGGATTCAGTAACTTTCTTTCCTGCACCTGGAAAGTAAAACTAATGGCCATATTTCATTTTTTAAAATATTTCTAAATCAAGTCTGCAGACTTGAAAGGAGACAAAACTTAGTAATTTGGGTAAAATTCAGAGGGAAAATGAAGTATTCATTAGATAGGGAAGCATATAAAAAAACATAGTTTAACAATTACACAATAATAATGTCAGTGAAGATGGTCTATACCATGTATTATCATTATTTCCCAAGAAATAGAAAAATGTTTATTTCAGTTGCAAAATAAACAAATAAAAACTTATTCTACATTGCAATGTGCTTATTAAGAGACATAATTTTAACATTGGCCAAAAAAAAATAAAGGATAGGACAAAGAAGTAGATACAAGAATGCTATTTTGAATGGTATCTGTAGGGTATATTAAACTGAATAAAAATATAAATCCAGATGTTGGTTTCATTATAAAAGCATGGTCTGGTCTCAGGTAGAGTCAGTCATACATTTTAGAATATCTGTCCTAAGTAGAAAAACATGGAGTAGATATAAGTCATTTCCTTATTTTCATAGAATGTTAAAATAGTAAAAATAAAGAGAGGTATACAAATCCCTTACTACACATATGAGAAAAATAAATCCCAGGAAGCTAAAGTGCCTTGCCCAATATTAGCCAATTAGCAGAGTCAGGTTTTGAATCCAGGTTTCCTGTCTGCTAATCCAGGCTTTTTCTCCCCTCCATACCAATACACTATCTCTCCATCAGTGTTCACCAATACTCACTGGAAACATGACATTGCCCTAGGCGCTGTGGTAATTATTTTCCTGGCTCATTGACCTACTGCTTAAATCTAGGACAATATAACTCTGATTTCCATTCTCAGCCCTGAATTCTACTAGTAAGTACAGTAATAATTTAACACATAACTTAGTCACCAAATAACCATCAAACTTGCCACTCCAACGTTACATCCTAGTGCCATTACTGACATTTCCTTCCTTTCCTTTCCACCAACACTGCCATCTAGGAATTGGATCATTGTCATTTTTTTTTGTTTGTTTATTTCTGTGCTTGAGTCAGTAACTTGGAGTGTAGATCAGGGTGTGCCTTACTCTAGTCTATCATCTTAAGAACTGGAGTCCGACTTCAACCCCCAGGCTGGACCTCAACTAACCCAAACTCCTCCTGAGTTCCACTACTTGACTGCCTGGATTCATGCTTATTTACTAAATTATCCTTACATAATGTTTTTATATCAGATATTACCTACATCTCTTTGATGTTTCCTACTAGTTTTCCTTAATGGCAATGGCCCATTATTCTGGGATTCCTTGCATTTTCTGATGCTAGATGTGCCCTAACCTGTTGTGTAAATTTCAGTTAATCTGTCAGAATTTTGGTTCTTATTCAAGTTCTGGCATTAGTCATCCACAAACCCTATATTTGAATAAAAAATTACTTGGAGCTATTTAACATTTTTATGGGGTTGTAAGAAGTAGTAAAGTGGGAGAGGAATGCTATTATTTAGATCAGCGATACTTAATATTAACTTGTATGTATTTCTTATTATAGACCATAAAAATGTGCCTTATATCTGTCTGTTTTCAAAGTGCCCAATATTATGTTCACAATAGAGATAGTCAGGGCAATTGATCATTAAATTGAGGCCAGTGCTAGTGTTTTAGTGGGACCCCAAAACCCACCCCATTCTTCTTCTGCACTTTAACTCAATTGAGAGATATATACCGGAGTGAGAAAAACATAACCAAAATGTCAGTATTTTTGCCAATTAAAAGCTCAATTAAAGGATGTGCTTTACAGTCATGACTGCTTGCCAGCATTTAGATTTGCCCACCAAGCCACAGATAGCTCTGAGTATCAAATTACTGTGATGCACCCACTTCAGAAATAGCCATTCTCTCTACATTTATCATGTGACCTAGAGTTGACAGAATGCACTTTTTCTGAAGGCAGGCAAAGCCAGAGAAAAGACAGGACAAAGAACTGAATTAAACGCCCACTCCTCCCGCTAAAGGATTGTGGAATTAGTGACACCCGATAAAAAGATTTCCATTGTTCATGAAAGTAATGTTTGTTGATATGAATAAAACTGTTCCATTAAAAAGGAGTTTGTGCATGATGGCCCTATAGGAAGCAACTTAATTTAGGGATTCTGGAGGCAGGCTGATCTGAGTTCTTATCCGGGTTCTGCCACTTACCAGAGAACTAAAGCTCTGTTAGCTTTTAATTCTACATCTGTGAAATGGGGAAATGTGTATCTATTTTATCAAGTGGTCGTGTAAATAAAAGTAATTATTTGATTTGTCTCTAAAGTACCCATACATGAAAGGGGATTATTACTTTTACAGAATGCCCAAGTGAGGAACTCTACAGCAGAATAAATCTCTAACCAAGAGAGACATACTGATACTCTCTAAATAACTGTCAATATATTTGGATAACTGGATAATGTAGCCATGCCTTACTTGTGTTAGGGCAAAAACATAGATTCTTGTGTGCAATCATTATGCCACATTCAAGTGTCTTTCTTAGACTTCTTTTTTTCATAAACTTTGCTTCCTATCCCTCCAAAAGTCATTAACCAGGCCATTGATTGATGTTTGAAATAGTGTAGGTGCTGCTATTACATATTCATTATTAGTCCAATTATTTATTCAGCCCAGTAAATTCTACATACATCATACAAATCTCCAACATCCCCTCATGTTATCCAGAATATGAACTTTATCATAGGATTATTCAACAACATTTTATTAGGGTTATATGAAATGCAAGTTTTCTAAATTGAAAGTCCCAAGACCCTAGCTTTCCTACTGTTACTTTTTTAAAAATATTTATTTATTTATTTATTTATTTATTTATTTATTTATTTTAATTTATTTTTTTCATTTATTAGTTTCAGGTGTACAAGACAAAGTAATACTTAGACGTTCATCATTTATATCCCTCACACTGTGAACCCCCCTCCCCCCACCCACTATCCCTCCGACCTCACACTGAGCCATCACATTATATATATAAAATTATAGTTGACATTCATTAATGTTTAGCTTCTGGTGTACAGTGCCATGATCAGGCATCCACAGTATCCCTGAGGTGGTCTCCCAAATAGGACTAACACTGGTTCTACTGTTTCACTTTAATGTAATCTCCAAAACTTTTCAAAATAAAATTTTGTTCAGTTTTAAAACATGAAATTAGATTTTAATATGAAGATTCAGACTTTTTTTAAAAATATGTATATTCTCTTGGAATGATGCAGGAACAAAATCTTCAGAATGACCTAGTTTAATGCCCTCAGTTTACAGACAAGAAAATTAGAGACTTACAGAGGAGAACTAACTTGGTCAAGATTATAGTGTGCAAAAGAATCTGGTATGCTGATGTCTGTGTTCTTTCCCTTGTTTTCCAATGTGGTAAGGGTTATTGATTAAGACTTTCAAAAATGGTATTTGTGATGCAGAATTAGCAGGAATACCAATATGCTGATCTTGCCAAGAGAAAGTATTTCAATCTCTATCAGACAAAATTCTCACTGATGAGTTCAATTTGATAAAGTGCATATTAATAAGCACATTGTAAGATGCCTTATGTAAAGTGTTTAATAAAACATTTTGAAGGCAATTGTTCTCCTCTTATGCTGTAGTTGTGTCTCTAATATATAGTATCCCCAAAACATCCTACTATATTGTAAATGCATATGCATGATCACTATATTTTTATCAGGCATAAATATAAATAATATGTTCCTTCTTGAGAAACATCTTAAAGTAATATTTTATGGCAAGTGAATCTGTAGCATTATCTCCATCAATGAAAGAGAGCATGCACTGGAGTATTACATTATATTAAATAATTAATTGAAAAAGTGAATTGAATTTTCAAATTTCTAAAAATAGCTGCTAATTTGCTTGCATAGAACGTAAAACATCATCAGTCTCTCCTTTGTAACTTAATCAACATCCATTGAGACCAGTTTGATTTAGAGCCTATTACTGAGTGTCATGTAGAGACAAAAACAAAATAACAAACACATCTTTTATGCTTATAAAGTATGCTCTTTACTTGTATCTATAGTGCATATATGTGGGGTGGAGTTGAAAGGAAATACACTATAGAACTTTTTTTTTTTCTCATTGAGATTAATGTTTATTTATTTGCAGGATTACTCCTGTTTTTTTTACCTTTAATTAAATCAATGAATTTTACCCTCTCTTAGCTATTTTGTTTACCTGGCCAGGATTTTTTTGATATTCCAAGGCTCAGTAAAAAGTAAGTTAAATACAATCATAATGTTATCTATTTCATTATTACAAAGAAAGAAAAAGGGAGCTAAATATCCTGTTATAATTTACCATCTTTTTCTAACTCTTCTATCCATTGAAATTATAGTCTCAAAAATGACCAGTGACCTTTTAGCCACCTGAGATATTTTATTTTATTGTTATCATTATTAAATATTTAAAATGGAAGAATTATATAGTGTACTATAATGAACAGCCAGGTAGCCAATACACAGAGTTAGAAACATAAACCTCATATAGTATAATTAAATAAGTTAATACATATGGTTCTCTGCTTTTTCTGTCTGACTTATTTCGCTTAGCATCATACTCTGGATGGTGAACACACAATGGGATTTATAAATGATGTAATACGGAATTGTACACCTAAAATCTATGTAATTTTACTAACAATTGTTACCCCAATAAATTAAAAAATAAGTTAATACATATAACAGTGCCTGAGTAATGCTAAATACTGAACAAATATTAATTAATATATTATCTTCATTTGCTGTATTTTCTATTTTGATTTTAAGAAGTAAAACACTACTGTTACAGTTAGTGTTTCTACCATGAACTTTCTAAATCCATGTTTTTATAAATTACCATATATATGTGTGTATTTTCATAAACAATATAAAATGATTTGAAGTTTCAATTTTACAAAAATGATATAATACTGAAATATAATTCTGTATTTTTAAAAATCATCTTTTTTTCCTATCTACACAGATTAAGATGAATAGAAAGGTAAATAATAGATATACATAGATGGCAAATACAGAGTGTATTTATGAATCGTGTGGTATGCTATCTTATGCTTTGGTTTGCTATTGGCTAATATTATTTGTACAATTGTGGTGTTTTTTCCCCATATTTTAGTAGTTTTTCTTTATTAACATATATCTGAATTGTATTTCTACCAGTATTTTAATAAATGGTTTAATAATTTTTACTTGGGATTACTACATAATTGGACTCATTTCTACTATATCGTTTCCTGTGATCTAACAAATTGAGTTTTTATCATTGTGTTTCATACATGTTCCCTTCTACTTGCTTGAATTTATATATTTTTATTTCTATTAGTTTAGTGATTTTTCTTTACTTTTCAACATGTGTATGTAATCAGTGTTTATATCCTCTTTCTCACAAATATCTTAAAATACTTTGACTCAAACATCTACATTTTGTATTATTGTCGTCTAGAACTTTACATGCATATTATCTTTAAATTCTCCAGTAATCATCTTCATTTTTATTATTATTGATTACTTTTTTATTTAGTTACCCATTACTTGTGCAAATTTACTAACATAATTTACCAATTTCTTCCTTCACCATTCTTGCATCCCAACTCTTCATTTCTTTCATACTGATGTATATTCTCTAGTAGTAAGATTTGAAATTTTGTAGGTCTGAATATTTCTTTATTTCAATCTCATTATTGAATGGCACTTTAAATGAGTTTGCTCTTTTAAGTCAAGAGTTATGTTCTCTCAGAACTTGAAAGCATTATTCTATTTACTTCTGACATTTATTGTTGCAGATGAGAAGTTTTATGTTAGTCTGGTTAGAGTTCCATTATACCGGTAGATAGTCTTTTCTTTCTGGTAGGCATTAAGATTTTTCTCTTTGTTTTTGATATATTTCATTTTACCAATTCATGAATCTAGATGTAGGTTTGCTATTTTGCGTTTTGTTCATTACCTAGTATATTCCTTAACGCTAAACTGTTTGTTTTTACTCAATTCTGGAAATTCCTCAGCCAATTATTTTTGAAAGTTCTCTCTCATCTTTATTTATATTTATCTTTTTTTCTGGAACTCTGAGTAGATGCTACTTGATTGGATTTTCTCCTGTATTGTCCTGTATATTGCTTGAATTTCTCCTTTATATATTCTATTTCTTTAATGCCCTATGCTACAATCTGGATAAGTTCTATTTTCTAAGTTTCATATTCAGTCTGGTTCAGATCTATATTCTATTTCACTGTCTTTTTTCAACTATGAGTATGTCTAATCTACTTTTCTCTTTCCCTCAAGTTCTTTATTCAAATGCCTGTATTTTTATTTTAAGAATTTCTATTTGATTATTTGTCATTTTTGCTATAGTGTCTTGATCTTGCCTTCATGGTATCCGTTCTTTCTTTTAACTCTTGATCATTTTAAAACTACTCATTTTAAAGACACTTTTATTTTTATTTCTTTTGATTATCTATAGTTTGCAATGTGTTATTTCTTATGTATATTTTATTTACTTACTCTCTTGTGCTGGTTGGCTTCCATGTGTGGTATGTAATTTTTACTGTAGTCTCATCTCCAAAGTAATTATTTTTACGGGATTCTTTCATGTCCAGGATTGTGCAGACTTGCTTTAAGTAATTTCATATTTACTTCTGTTGAGCCTCTATGGGTTTCAATGTTTCTAAGGATATTATATTAATTTGTTGCTTTGTAATTTTCATTCTCTTTGTACAGTATGAAATGTACAATTTTTTTCTGCATGTGGCACTAGCTTGAGGTTCTGATTCCTTGCAGGTAACTCTTTATTACAAAACTTTCAAGATGGCCAACTTTCGTAATAAAATTTCTAGGCCAGTAGATAGAGATATTCTACTGCCTGTTTTACAGAGATGTGACTTCTAGCTTTTTGCAGGCAACTTAGTTCCAGTTCTTAGCCATTCAGATATCCAAAAAGTTGCCTCTTTTATTCATATAAATATTGAAAGAACTCTGTCTATACAATCTTCCTGGACGTGTTATGTCACTAGTCATTTGAATTCCACTCTCTTGGTCCATATACCTCTGGCCATCTAATTCCCAAACATTTAATTCCAAGCTGAGCTCCAGTCCTACAATTATAACTGCATTCTAGCTATTTCTATGATGATGTCTACCATCACTTTGAAAAATACATTACTAAAATTAAACCATCTCATATGTTAAAAAACTGATTTACATTCCTGAATTTCCTACAGTTAGTCTTTTACTGTAATGTATACTTGAGAAAACATACCAGGGAAAATACGTCACAAGCCAAAATTAGAATTTTATACTACATAAGTGCTTCTGTTCTTAAAGAGAAAAAATAAAAATCCTGAAATGCAACTCTTATTTAGATATACATTTAATTGATACATTTTGCCATGCATTTTTTAAATTAAGTTTTCCTTTCACAGTTTAATATAAGTTTAAATCCAACAAATCTAGACAGATTTTATTCTGCTCAATTTTTATCTTCATCTTGTTTGAATTAATTTTTGAGAACTGTGCTTCCATTACAGTGTTAAAACTTTCTTTTTTTCAGCCCCTCTCTCATTTGACATGAAATGAAATTATAATGTGTTTAAATATTCAACATTGTAACAACAGGTGCTGTTCTACAAACATAGGTGGAAATGCCACTGAAACTAAATTACTGGCTGGCAGGTATTACCAGCATGCAATAATTCATAATTATTATTTGTCAACTGGTATACAAAAATCCAAATTAGACAAAAGAAAGACATTTTAGGATGTTACTGTAAAGTGTATCAAAGTGAGGACTACATGAAGACTAAGTATAACAAAGACCACAGTATTTCTTATTTGGTAGTTATCTTCCTAATTACTCAAGTATAAAGTAAACCTCTGTTTTTCTCTTTTCCCCTGACTCTTCATATGGAATTAGCCAAAAAGCCCTATAGATTTTTGACTGAATGTATTTTCTGACTCCCCATGTTATATCATCCTCACTTTCACTGTTCTAGCTCAGATCTTGTGACTTTTTATATAGTCTTATAACTCATCTCAATGATGCCAAACTATTCATTTCATAGGGCTTAGAACATGCCTCTCATTTCCTCATACCTATGTGTTTTACACCCTGTTCTTCTGAAAGAAAATACCATTTCTCATCATGTCAAACCCTGTCCCAATGATTCTTATCAAAATTATATATTTCTTTGAAACTATTTCAAACTATACCTGTTCTATGAACCTTTTTATTACAATGCTAACTTGAAGTGATCTCTCATCCCACTTAAGTATATGCTACTTGTTTGACATACATCATTATATTGATTTGCATAGTGATGGGTATATGATGATAAAGGTAAAATATCCATGGCAAATTTCGTGGACCACTAGAATTCTCTCAACATGAGAGTTTTTACGAATACTTGGAAGCTGACCTATTGTGCCAGCATATTCAAATTATTTAAAATGTCTACTTATATTTTGAATAGATTGCAGCTGGCAATTAATTTTAGCATTAACAACCTTAGTCTTTAATATGGGCCCCATGATATCTTATGTGACCTACCTCTGTCTCATGCATATTGCTACTGTTTTGAATCTTTAATCATATACCCAGATCTATCTCAACACCAAGCCTTTGTGCATGACACTCTTTCTGCTTAGAACCCATCTCTTCACAGATTCTAATATTCACTTATGTGATTCTTAGTCTGCCTTCAAATTTCTTCCTCAGAGAAACCTTCCATGGATTCCCCAAATCGCTTCATTCTCACTGTCATACACTTTCACAGTATGGTGTACTTTTACTCTACAGTGCATTTCATAATCTGAGTTTATAGACCTGGTGATTAAAATAAATATTATCCAATAAAGAGTACTATTATTTATTCCCCAAAAAATTTAGGGGAGGAAATTAATAAAGATACATTGTCCAAAACAACTCTAAATTGTGCTATCCTCCTATATTCTCTAGTACCTATAATACCTAGAATTGCCTTAGTTTTCTGAACCAACAGAATTTGTTTTATAATCATGCTATTCTATTTAAACATCTTGGTCCCTTGAGTCTTTTTCCCATAGTATGTGCAGCTCTGTACAGTAAGTTTGCTGCCAACATATAATTTACTGCAGTGGCATAATCCCTTGAGAGTATGGTTCTTACTCTATTCTGTAGTCCGGTTGCTTTTCTCTCTCTCTTTTAAATTTAGCACTTAATTGTTATTATTGTTAATTGAAGAACAATTGACAAATAATAAACTTTACATATTTAAATTTACAATTTAAGGGTTTTTGTTTATTTGTTTGTTTTTACAATTAAAGGTTTTTTGTCCCAAATATTCCGCCTCCTAATTTATTTTCATAATTTTTATTAGTTTCAGGTGCACAAAAAATAGTGATCAGATACTTATGTACCTCACAAAGTCATAAACCCAATAAGTCTATTCTGACACTGTACATAATTATTGCAATATAATTGACTATATTGCCTAGGCTGTACTTTATATACTGTGACTATTAATTATAACTGAAATTCATTATTTTTTACATTAGTTTCAAGTATACACTGTAGAGGTTACAAATTTATATAATTTATGAAGAATACACCCAAAGAGTCTAGTACCCATTTGAGTACATACTTTTTGCAATATTAATGGCTATATTCCTTATTATGTACTTTACATCCCCATGACTATTTTGTAACTAACAACTTGTACTTCTTTTTTTTAAATTAAAGTTTATTGGGGTGACAATTGTTAATAAAATTACATACATTTCAGGTGTACAATTCTGCAATACATCATCTATATATCACATTGTGTGTTCACCACCCAGAGTCAGTTCTCCTTCCATCACCATATACATGATCCCTTTTACCTTCACCAATTTGTACTTCTTAATCCCTTCATCTTTCTCACTCAACCCCTGAAACTCCTTCCCATCAACTAACCATAAATTTAATCTCTGTGTCTATGAGTCTATTTTTGTTTTCTTTATTAATTTATTCTGTTCTTTAGATTCCACATATATGTGAGGTCATGCAGTATTTGTTTTTCTCAGTCTCACTTATTTCACTTAGCATAATACCCTTTAGGTCCATCTATGTTGTTGGAAATGGTAAGATTTCATTCTTTTTTGATGGCAGGATAATACTCCATTGTATATATGTACCACAATTCCTTTATCCAATAATTTATTGATGAGCATTTTGGTTGTTTCCATATCTTGGCTATTGTAAATGGTGATGGAGTGAACATATGTGCATACGTCATTTGAAATTAGTGTTTTACATTTCTTTGGATAAATACTCAGGAGCAAAATTGCTGGGTTATAAGGTAGTTCTATTTTAAGTTTTTGAAGAATCTCCATACTATTTTCCATAGTGGCTGCACCAATTTGCACCATCAACAGTGCACAGGGTACCCTTTTATCCACATCCTTGGCAACACTAGTTGTTTGTAGATTTATCGATGATGACCACTCTGACAGGTGGAGGTGACATCTCCTCGCAATTTTAATTTGTATTTCTATGAGTATTAGTGATATTGACCATCTTTTCATATGTCTATTGGTCATCTGTATATCCTCTTTTTACAAATGTCTATTCAGGTTCTCTGCCCATTTTCAAATGAATCTTTTCTTTTTGGTGTTGAGTTGTATGAGTTTATCTTTTTATAATTTTGAATATTAACCTTTCATCATGTATATGATTAGCAAATATCTTCTCCCATTCAATACAATGTATTTTACTTTTGTTGATGATTTCTTTTGCAGGGCAAAATCTTTGTAGATTTATGTAGTCACATTTGTTTATTTTTTCATTTGTTTCACTAGCCTGAGGAGATATATCAGTAAAAATATTGCTAACATGTTAAGGGAAATATATTTTTTTTTAATTAAAGTTCATTGGGGTGACAATTGTTAGTAAATTTACATTGGTTTCAGGTGTACAATTATGTAATACATCTTCTATATATCACATTGTCTGTTCACCCTCCAGAGTCAGTTCTCCTTCCATCACCATATATTTGATCCCTTTTACCCTCATCTACCATCCCCCGCCCCTTACACTCTGATAACCATTAAACTACTGCTTGTGTCTATGAGTTTTGCTTCTTCATTTGTTTTTCTTGTTCTTTGTTGTTTTCAGTTTTATATACCACATATCAGTGAAATCATATGGTTCTCGATCTTCCCTGACTGACTTATTTCGCTCAGCATTACAATCTCAAGATATGTCCATGTTGCTGCAAATGGCATTATTTCATCTTTTCTTTTGGAAGAATAGTATTCTACTGTGTTTATATACCACAATTTCTTTATCCAGTCATCCATGGAAGGACACTTTGGTTGTGTGCATGTCTTGGCCACCGTAAATAATTCTGCAATGAACATCAGAACACATATATCTCTACAGATAAAAGTTTTCAGATTTTTTGGGTAGATACCAAAGAGAGATAACTGAATCATATGGTAATTCTATTTATAAATTTTTTGAGGAATCTCCACACTGTCTTCCACAGTGGCTGCACCAATTTACATTCCCACCAACAGTGTATGAGGGTTCTTTTTTTTCCACACTCTCTCCAATATTTGTTATTATTTGTGTTGTTGATGATAGCTATTCTAACTGGTGCAAAGTGACTTCTCATTCCGGTTTTTATGTGCATTTCTCTGTGATTAGTTATGTTGAACATTTTTCAGATGTCTATTGCTCATTTGTATGTCCTCTTTGGAGAAATGTCTCTTCAGGTCCTCTGCCCATTTGTCAACTGGACTGTTTGTTCTTGTTGTTGTTGTTGTTGCTGTTGTGGATTTGTAAGAGTTCCCTATATATTTTGGATATTAGTCCCTTATTAGCAAATATTTTCTCCCGTTTAGTTGTTTGCCTCTTTATTTTGTTAGTGGTTTCTTTTCCTGTGCAGAAGCTTTTTAGTTTGATATAGTCCCATTCATTTATTTTAGCTTTTACTTCCTATGACTATGAAACCAAATTCATAAAATCCTCTTTGAACCCAAGGTCCATAAGTTTAGTAAATATGTTTTTTTCTATGCAGTTTATTGTTTCTGGACTTATATTTAGGTCTTTGATCCATTTTAAGTTAATTTTGGTGCACAGTGACAGACAGCAGTCTAGTTTCATTCTTTTGCACTTGGCTTTCCAATTCTCCCTTCACCATTTATTGAAAAGGCTGTCTTTTCTCCATCGTGTTTTCGGCTTCTTTGTTGAAACTTATCTGTCCATATTTATAAGGGTTTATTTCTGGGTTTTTGATTCTATTCCACTGGTCTGTGTGTCTGTTTCTCTACCAATACCATACTGTTTTCATTATTCTTGCCCTGTAGTACATGCTGAAGTCAGGGAGTGTGATACCTCCAGCATTGTTCTTTTTTTCTTAGCATTGCTTCAGCTATTCACGGTTTTTTGTGGTTCCATACATATATGATGATTTCTTTAATTATATTTATTTAAAAAATGCCACTGGAAATTTGATGGTGCCTGAATTAAATATGTACATCGCTTTGGGTAATATGGCCATTTTAACTATATTGATTTTTCCAACCTATGAACATGTAATGTCTTTCCATTTCTTTGTGTCTTCTTCAATTTCTTCTGAAAATGTCTTATGGCTTTCAGTGTATAGATCTTTTACAACTTTGGTGAAGTTTTTTCGTAGTCATTTTGTCATTTTTCTTGTAACTGCAATAGAAATTTTATTTATTTATTTTTCTGAGGATTCATTGTTAGTATACGAATGCAACACAGTTTTGCACATTGATTTTGCAGCCAGCAACTTTGCTGTATTCCCTTATTGTTTCTAATAGATTTTTGATGTGATTTGTAGCGTTTTCTATATATAGCATCGTGTCATCTGCAAAAAGTGAGAATTTAACTTCTTTATTCCCTATGTGGATATCATGTATTCTTTATCTTGCCTGATTATTCTAGTTAGGACTTCTAATATTATATTGAAAACCAGAGGTGATAGAGGACAGTCCTGTCATGTTCCTGAACAAAGAGCAAAGGACTTCAATTATTCACCATTAATTATGATATTAGCTGACGCTTTGTCACATATGTCCTTTTTTATGTTAAGGCGTATTCCTTCTATACCCATTTTATTAAGTGTTTTAATCATAATGGATGTTGTATCTTGTCAAATGCTTTTTCTGTATCTATTGTTATAATCATATGATTTTTTCTCTTTTATTTTGTTTGTGTGGTGTATCGCATTGATGGATTTCAATATGTTGAACCATCTTGTGCCCCTGAGATGAACCACACTTGGTTGTTGTGTATAATCTTTTTAATGTGTTGTTGTGTTCGATTTGCTAGAATTTTGTTTAGGAGTTTTGCATCTGTATTCATCAGAGATATTGGTCTGTAATTTTCTTTTTTGTGTTATCTTTACCAGGTTTTTGTATCAGGGTAATGTTGGCTTCATAAAATGAGTTAGAGAGTACTGTCTGTTGTTCAATTTTTTGGAAGAGTTTGAGTAGGACAGGTATTAGATCCTCTTGGAATGTTTGGTAAAATTCACCAGTGAAGCCATCTAGTCCTGGACTTTTGCTTTTGGGAAGGTTTTGGATGACTGATCCAATTTCATTACTGCTGATTGGTCTATTTAGATTTTCCTATTCGTGATGATTCAGCCTAGGAAGGTTATATGTTTCTAAGAGCATGTCCATTTTTTCCAGGGTATTGAATTTGGTGGCATATAATTTTTCATAGTATCATTGGATGATCATTTGTATCTCAGTGGCAGCCATGGTAACTTCAACTCTTTGATTAATGATTTTGTTTATTTGTGTCTTTTCTCTTTTTATCTTAGTGAGTCTAGCAAACAGTTTGTAAATTTTATAAATCATTTCAAAGAACCAGCTCTTTGATGCATTAATTTTTTTCTGTTGTCCCTTTGTTCTCTATTTCATTTAGTTGTGTTCTGATTTTTATTACTTGCTTCTTTCTGCTGACTTTGGGTCTCATTTGATTTTTTTTTCTTACTTCTTTAAGGTGTAATGTGACTTTTTTTTTTTTTTAATCTGGGATTTTAATTGTTTCTTGAGATAGGCCTGTAGTGATATAAATTTCCCTCTTAAAACTGCTTTTGCTGCATCCCTAAATTTTTGATAGAATGTATTTTCATTCTCATTTATTTCTACGTTCCTTTTAATCTGTCTTATTTCTTCTTTGAACCAGTTTTTCTTTAAAAGTATGTTGTTTAATCTCCATATATTTGTGCTTTTTTCTGCTTTCTTTTTGCAATTGGTATCCAATTTCAAAACCCTGTGATCAGAGAATATGCTTGGTATGATTTAAATCTTCTTAAATTGGCCTCAGGGTTTTCTGAAAATTAATTTGGGGAACTTATTCAATAATGTTGTAAAGATTTTGTTGGGTATCCGATGGACATATGTCCTATTTGGGAGACCACCTCAGAGATAATGTGGATGCCTGATCATGGCATTGTACACCAGAAGCTAAACATTAATGAATGCCAACTATAATTTTATATATATAATGTGATGGCTGGGTGTGAGGTAGGAGGGATAATGGATGGGGGGAGGGGGGTTCACAGTGTGAGGGATATAAATGATGAACGTCTAAGTATTACCTTGTCTTGTACACCTGAAACTAATAAAAAATAAACAAAAAAATAAAAAAAAGATTACATACAATAAAAAAATAAAAAAATAAAAAAATAAAAAAAAATTGCTGATGCTAGTTTTTGTCCCAATATATGGTCTATACTTGCGAATGTTCCATGTAAACTGGAAAAGAATGTATAGTCTGATGTTCCAGGATGATATGTTCTATAAATGTTAATTATGTCCATTTCATCTAATGTGTCATTTAAGGCTGATTTTTTTATTTTTTATTTTTTTATTTTTGGATGATCTTCCTGTAGCTGTTAATGTCATATTTAGGTCCCCTATTATAATTGTGTTCTGGTAAATTTCTCCCTTTAGTTCTGTTAGTAGTGGCTAAGTGTATTTCAGTGCTCCATAATTGGGGACATAAATATGACTGTTATTTCTTCTTATTGTATAGTCCCCTTTATCATTATGAAATATCCATCTTTGTCTCTTGTTACTTTTTTTATCCTGAAGTCTCTTTTGTCTGATATCAGTATGGCTACACCTGACTTTGTCTGAATCCCATTTGCTTAGAGTGTCAATTTCTACACTTTCACTTTCAGTCTATATTTGTCCTTGCAGCTAAGATATGTCTCTTGGAGGCAGTGTGTGGTTGGGTTTAGCTTTTTTATCCAATCTGGTACTCTGTGCCTTTTTGTTGGTGAGTTCACTCCATTGACATTTAGGGTGATTATTAACATATGAGGATTTCCTATCATTCTATTTTTGGTTTTCTGGTAGGACGGTGTCTCCATTGTTTCTTTGCCTTCTTTTTGCTGTCTAGTATTTCAGTGTGGTAGTATTCTATGATTTTTCCCTTTGTTTCTTCTTTTTTATGTTATTTATTTCAGCTCCAGATTTTGTTTTTGAGTGTTTACCATTAAGTTTATGTAAAGAAAATTTCATATTTGGAGTACTCTATTTTCTTCAGCATGCTCCCTTTCTCCATTTCCTTGTGACAGTTCAGATCTTTATTCTCACTTAGTTTTTGCTGTCAAAAATTATCCCTAATTATGCTGTGAGTTGATTTCTGTGCTGTAGTTGCAAGTTGTCTTTTTCATCCTTTTTTAAGTGTATTTTTTTTCTTCTTTACCCTGTACATTATGTTTAAGTGTATAGTGTCTTATTTGGTATAGGGGTTGCCATTTCCTACTTCAGTCTGTCTGTTCATAATACTGTGCATGTTTTTTGTATTATTTTGCTTTTTTGTTTAAGATCAAAGAGCATTCTTCAGTATTTCTTGTAGTGTAGGTCGTGTGTTAGAAAATTCCTTCAGCTTCTGTATTTCTGGAAATTTATTTTTTTCCTCTTTCATATCTAAAGTTTGTCTGTGCTGGATACATTATTGTTGGTTCATAATTTATCTCTTTCAATAGTTTGAACATTTGATTCCACTCCCTCCTGGCTTGTAGAGTTTCTGCTGAAAAATCTGATGATTATCTAATGGGCTTTCCTTTGCAAGTTGTCATCATCTTTTCACTGGCTGCCTTAAAGATTTTTTTTGTTGTTAATTTTTGACAGCTTCACTACAATATGCCTTGGAAAAGGCCTCTTGTGATTGAGGTAATTAGGTGTTCTAGTTGCTTCTTGGATTCGAGGATCCAGTTATTTCCACAAGTTTGTGAAGTTCTTGTCGACTATTTGTTTTAATATACTGTTCGTTCACTTCTCCCTTTCTTCTCCTTCTGGTATGCCCATTATTATTATATTGCTCTTTCTGATGGAGTCAGAAAGTTCTTGTATAGTTGTTTCATTTCTTATAACTCTCAATTCTCTCTCTTCTTCCATCCATGTCTTTTCCAGATTTCTATCTTCAATGTCACTGATTCTTTCTTCCATCTAGTCAACTCTATTACCTAAGGTGGTTATTTTGTTCTTCATTTATTTTATCGAGTTTTAATCTCCAGAAATTGTATTTGGTTCTTTTTAAAAATATCCATCTTTTTTTGGTAAAATGTTAATTATTTGATTTTTTGGTAAAATGTTAATTATTTGATTGTATTTCTGAATTTATTAAACTGCCTGTCTGTGTTTTCTTGCATCTTGTTGATTTTTTTCAGAAATGCAATCTTGAATTCTCAATCATTGAAGTCACATATTTGTTTACGGTGGCCAAGACATATTTCAATGATTTTATGTTCATTTTCTGGAGACTTTCATTTTCTTTCTAGGCTGCCTTGTTACTTTTGTTATTTGTGACAATGAATGAATTACTGTTTCGCTTCTTAGACATCTACAGGAGTGAGTTCTGCCACAGGTTCATATGAAGAGGTCTTTCTTTTGCTTTCCAATATGTGTTTGTAGAGTGCTTTATTTTATTTCTGACTGCAGCTTTTTTATTCTCTCTCATGCTGTAGTGTTATATTTTATCTGCATTGTTCTTGGTTCTCACACAATGTGGGATTCCCTGGAAGGTGGGTTTCTCCTCTGTGAGCAGGTCACCTCGGTTCAGGACACCACCTCCATGTGGGGGATATAGAGAGATTCTGAAGTTCCAAAGTTCTTCCTGCACAATTTTCATGGCCTTTGTGTTTCAGAGGCTCTGTTTACTTCTGCAGGGATCTGCCCAAATATGTGGGGCTGGGGCGGGGTAGTTTGTAAGAGGTGGCTCTGACCAATGGTGGTGACTAGCAGCACAGCCAGTTATGCACCCAAGTCTCTCTCCCCTTTGCAGGAACTATTTGGGTGGTTAATCCCTGGCTGCGGGCTGCAGTTCCCAGAAGTGCAAATATTCTGTTCTTTTGATCTGACACTGCTATTGTTCTGCTTCTAGGACTGGGCAGATGGGGTATGGTTGAGCTCTGGGACAGTGGGGAGTGGTTGACTAGACTCAGTAACTATGCCTTCTATCCTCTGCTTGTCAGTGAGGGCTTCAACCGCTGTTTTAACCCATCTTCCCTCAGTCTTCCCAAGGTCTCTGCCATGAGTTTTGGGCTCAGCCATGTTATATGCTTATCCCTCAGCTGTGATGGTGGGCCATAAGGGGAGTGCTAACAATCTCAATTCTTCCTTTTGCTATGACTGCTGTACCTCCAGAATGCAGGAAGTTGGGAGCTTCTGTCTGCACCCTGCCGCCCATGAGGCCAGCATAATTTCACTTCCTCCTTCCCTTCTCCCCCGCTCACCCAATTTGCTCACGTTTAGATGATTTCAGTTGTATGTCTCTTTGTCCTGCCTGTCTCCTGTGCAGGGATTCCTTTGTGGAATTGTAGCTGTTCAATTTGTTGTAAATACCCGGGGCAATTTCAAGAGGCTCGCCTCCAACCATTTCTATGACATCATCTTTAAGGGGAATATCTTAATAAGGTGAATAGTTTTAGCTTTACCCCATTGAGTATATTAGGTGTGGGTTGGTCCTATATGGCCTTTATTCTAATGAGATATTTTCCCTCTATTCCCACTTTGCTGAGATTTTCTAACATAAATGGATGTTGGATTTTGTCTAACACTTTTTTTTTATTAAATTTATTGGGGTGATAATTGTTAGTAAATTTACATAGATTTCAGGTGTACAATTCTGTATTACATCGTCTATAAATCCCATTGTGTGTTCACCACCCAGAGTCAGTTCTCCTTCCATCACCATATATTTGATCCCCTTTACCCTCATCACCCACCCCCCACCCCCTTACCCTCTGGTAACCACTAAATTATTGTCTGTGTCTATGAGTTTTTGTTTCTCATTTGTTTCTATTGTTCTTTTTGGTTTATATACCACATATCAGTGAAATCATAGGGTTCTCTGCTTTTTCTGTCTGACTTATTTCACTTAGCATTATACTCTCAAGATCCATCCATGTTGTCACAAATGCTCTTATATCATCTTTCCTTAACACCGAATAGAATTCCATTGTGTACATGTACCACAACTTCTTTATCCATTCATCTATCGAAGGACATTTTGGTTGTTTCCATGTCTTGGCCACCGTAAACAAAGCTGCAATGAACAGTGGAGTACACGAGTCTCTATAAAGAAATGCTTTTATATTTTTGGGGTAGATACCCAGGAGAGCGATTGCTGGGTCATATGGTAATTCTATTCGTAATTTCTTGAGGAACCTCCACACTGCCTTCCATAGCGGCTGCACCAGTCTGCATTCCCACCAACAGTGTATGAGAGTTCCTTTTTCTCCACAGCCTCTCCAACACTTGTTACTATTTGTTTTGTTGATGAAAGCCATTCTGACTGGGGTGAGGTGATATCTCACTGTGGTTTTCATTCGCATTTCTCTGATGATTAGCGATGTTGAGCATTTTTTCATATGTCTATTTGCCATTTGTATATCCTCTTTGGAGAAATGTCTCCTCAGGTCCTCTGTCCATTTTTCAATTGGGTTGTTTGTTTTTTTGTTGTTGAGTTTCATGAGTTCCTTGTATATTTTGGATATTAGCCCCTTATCAGAGGAAATGTTTGCGAAAATCTTCTCCCATTCAGTTGGTTGCCTCATTATTTTGTCAATAGTTTCTTTTGCTGTGCAGAAGCTTTTCAGTTTCATATAATCCCATTCGTTTATTTTAGTTTTCACTTCCATTGCCTTTGGAGTCAGATTCATAAAATGCTCTTTGAACCCAAGGTCCATAAGTTTAGTACCTATGTTTTCTTCAATGCAGTTTATTGTGTCAGGTCTTATGCTTAAGTCTTTGATCCATTTTGAATTAATTTTGGTACATGGTGACAGATAGCAGTCCAGTTTCATTCTTTTGTACGTAGCTATCCAATTCTGCCAGCACCATTTATTGAAGAGGCTGTCTTTCCTCCATTGTATGTTTTTAGCTTCTTTGTCAAAAATTATCTGTCCATATTTATGTGGTTTTATTTCTGGGTTCTCAATTCTATTCCATTGGTCTATGTGTCTGTTTTTCCGCCAATACCAAGCTGTTTTGATTATTGTAGCCCTGTAGTACAAGCAAAAATCAGGGAGTGTGATACCTCCAGTATTGTTCTTTTTTTTTTAATATTGCTTTGGCTATTCGGGGTCTTTTGTGGTTCCAAACAAATCTGATGATTTTTTGTTCTATTTCTTTAAAAA
This sequence comes from Rhinolophus hipposideros, assembly GCF_964194185.1. Lineage (NCBI taxonomy): Eukaryota > Metazoa > Chordata > Mammalia > Chiroptera > Rhinolophidae > Rhinolophus > Rhinolophus hipposideros. Next base: position 29,039,460 of record NC_138046.1, read on the forward strand.
ATGCCATTGGGATTTTAATGGGGATTGCATTAAATCTGTATATGGCTTTGGGTAATATGGCCATTTTAACTATGTTGATTCTTCCAATCCATGAGCACGGAATGTCTTTCCATTTCTTTGTGCCTTCTTCAATTTCTTTCAAAAATGTCCTATAGTTTTCAGCATATAAATCCTTCACATCCTTGGTTAAGTTTATTCCTAGGTATTTTATTCTTTTTGTTGCAATTGCAAAAGGAATTGTTTTTTTCTATCTCTTTTTCTGAGATTTCATTGTTGGTATATAGGAAAGAAATGGACTTTTGTACGTTGATTTTGTAGCCAGCAACTTTACTGTATTCATTGATTGTTTCTAATAGCTTTTTGGTGGAGTCTTTAGGGTTTTCTATATATAGCATCATGTCATCTGCAAAGAGTGACAATTTAACTTCTTCATTCCCAATTTGGATGCCTTTTATTTCTTTCTCTTGCCTGATAGCTCTGGCGAGGACTTCCAACACTATGTTGAAAAGCAGAGGTGATAGGGGACAACCTTGTCGTGTTCCTGAACGTAGAGCAAAGGGCTTCAGCTTTTCACCATTAATTATGAGATTAGCTGAGGGCTTGTCGTATATGGCCTTCATTACATTGAGGTATTTTCCTTCTATACCAATTTTACTAAGTGTTTTAATCATAAATGGATGTTGTATCTTATCAAATGCTTTTTCTGCATCAATTGATAGAATCATATGATTTTTGTCCTTTATTTTGTTTATGTGATGTATCACATTGATGGATTTGCGAATGTTGAACCATCCTTGTGCCCCGGGGATGAACCACTCTTGGTCGTGATGAATAATCTTTTTAATGCATTGTTGTATTCGATTTGCTAGAATTTTGTTTAGGATTTTAGCATCTGTATTCATCAGGGATATAGGTCTGTAGTTTTCTTTTTTTGTGTTGTCCTTACCAGGTTTTGGTATCAGGGTAATGTTGGCCTCATAAAATGAGTTAGGGAGTACTGACTCTTCTTCAATTTTTTGGAAGAGTTTGAGCAGGATTGGTATTAGATCTTCTTTGAAGGTTTGGTAGAATTCACTGGTGAAGCCATCTGGTCCAGGACTTTTGACTTTGGGAAGGTTTTTGATGACAGATTGAATTTCGTTACTGGTGATCGGCCTGTTAAGATTTTCCAGTTCTTCATGATTCAGCCTTGGAAGGCTATATGTTTCTAAGAACTTGTCCATTTCTTCTAAGTTATTAAATTTGGTGGCATATAGTCCTTCATAGTATTCTTGGATAATCCTTTGTATTTCTGTGGTGTCCGTGATAACTTCCCCTTTTTCATTTCTGATTTTGTTAATTAGTGTCTTCTCTCTTTTTATCTTAGTGAGTCTAGCCAAGGGTTTATCGATTTTGTTAATCTTTTCAAAGAACCAGCTTTTTGTCACATTAATTTTTTCTATTGTCTTTTTGTTCTCTATTTCATTTAGTTCTGCTCTGATTTTTGTTATTTCCTTTCTTCTGCTGACCTTGGGTTTCGCTTCTTCTTCTTTTTCTAGTTTTTTAAGGTGTAACATGAGGTTATTTATTTGGGATTTTTCTTGTTTCTTGAGATAGGCCTGTAATGATATAAATTTCCCTCTTAAAACTGCTTTCGTGGCATCCCAAAAATTTTGGTAGGATGTATTTTCATTGTCATTTCTTTCTATGTATCTTTTGAGCTCTCCTCTAATTTCTTCTTTGACCCAGTCGTTCTTTAAAAGTATGTTGTTTAATCTCCATGTATTTGTGTTTTTTCCTGCTTTCTTTTTGCAGTTGATATCCAATTTCAAAGCTTTGTGATCAGAGAATATGCTTGGTATGATTTCAATCTTCTTAAATTTGCTGAGGCTGATTTTGTGTCCCAATATATGGTCTATCCTTGAGAATGTTCCATGTACACTAGAAAAGAATGTATAGTCTGATGTTTTAGGATGAAGTGCTCTATATATGTCAATTATGTCCAATTCATCCAATGTGTCATTTAGGGCTGCAATTTCGTTATTTATTTTCTGTTTGGATGATCTATCCATAGCTGTCAATGATGTGTTTAAGTCCCCTAGTATAATTGTGTTTTGGTCAATTTCTCCCTTTAGTTCTGTTAGTAGTTGCTTGGTATATTTTGGTGCTCCCTGATTGGGGGCGTAAATATTGATGACTGTTATGTCTTCTTGTTGTATAGTCCCCTTTACCATTATGAAATGTCCATCTTTGTCTCTTGTTATCTTTTTCACCCTGAAGTCTGTTTCATCGGAAATCATTATGGCTACACCTGATTTTCTCTGGGTACCATTTGCTTGGAGTGTCAATTTCCACCCTTTCACTTTGAGTCTATGCTTGTCCTTGTAGCTAAGATGTGTCTCTTGTAGGCAGCATATGGTTGGATTTAGTTTTTTGATCCAATCTGCTACTCTGTGTCTCTTTATTGGTGAGTTCAGTCCATTTACATTTAGGGTGATTATTGATATGTGAGGATTTCCTGTCATTCTGTCTTTAGTTTTCTGGTAAGGCTGTGTCTCCATTGTTTCTTTGCCTTTTTGTTGTTGTCTGTTATTTCTGTGTGGGGGTATTCTATGATGTTTCCCTCTGTTTCTTCTTTTATTACAGTATATATTTCGGATTTGGATGTTTTTTGAGTGGTTACCCTTGAGTTTATGTAAAAGAATGTTTGATATTTAGAGTATTCCAGTTTCTTCAGTACGCTTACTTTCTCTATTCCCATATTCCAGTTCAGGCCTTTACGCTCCCCCTTTTTATGTTTCGGTTGCCACAAGTTGTCCCTGTTGATGGTGGTCTAATAGCCTTCTTTAGTATTTCTTGTAGTGCAGGTCGTGTATTTGAAAATTCCCTCAGCTTCTGGATGTCTGGAAAGGTCTTTATTCCTCCTTCATATCTAAAGGAGATCTTTGCTGGATATATTATTCTTGGCTCATAATTTCTCTCTTTCAATAGTTTGAATATTTGATTCCATTACCTCCTAGCTTGTAGAGTTTCTGCTGAAAATCTGATGATAATCTAATGGGCTTTCCTTTGTAAGTTACCGTCTTCTTTTCCCTGGCTGCCTTGAGTATTCTTTCTTTGTCATTGATTTTAGACAGCTTCAATACAATGTGCCTTGGTGAAGGCCTGTTGGGATTGAGGTAATTAGGTGTTCTATTTGCTTCTTGGATTCGAGGATCCAGTTCTTTCCACAAGTTTGGGAAGTTCTCATCGACGATTTGTTTGAATATATTCTCTGTTCCCTTCCCTCTTTCTTCTCCTTCTGGTATGCCCATTATTCTTATACTGCTCTTTCTGATGGAGTCAGAAAGTTCTTGTAGAGTTCTTTCATTTCTTTTAAGTCTCAAGTCTCTTTCTTCTTCCCTCTGTGTAAATTCCAGGTTCCTATCTTCGATGTCACTGATTCTTTCCTCCATCTGGTCAACTCTGCTACCTAAGCTGGATATTTTATTATTAATTTCTTCTATTGAGTTCTTAATCTCCAGAAATTCTATTTGGTTCTTTTTCAAGATTTCAATGTCTTTTGTAAAATGTTCATGGTGTTCTTTGATTGTGTTTCTGAGTTCATTAAACTGCCTTTCTGTGTTTTCTTGCATCTCGTTCAGTTTTTACAGAATTGCGATCTTGAATTCTCTGTCATTTAAATCACAAATGTCCATATCTCTAAGTTCCTTTTCTGGAGACTTTTCATTTTCTTTCTGAGCTATCTTGTTGCCTTGGTTATTCATGGCAATCACTGATTTACTATTTCTCTTCCTAGACATCTACAGGAGTGGCTTCTGCAACAGGTTGATAGGTATGCGAAGAGCTTTTGAAGTTCCAAAGCTCTTTCTGCACCCGATTCAGAGCCCGTATGTTTCAGCAGTTCTGTTTACTCCTGCAGGGATCCGCCCAGATAGGTGGGGCCAGGGGCGGGGTGAGTTGTGAGAGGTGGCCCAGAGCAATGGCTGTGACCACCACCACAGCCAGTCCTGCTTCCACAGCTCCCTCCCCTTTGCCGAAACTAGTTGAGCTGCGAATCTGTGTCTGCGGTCCACAGTTCTCAGAGCAGCAAATATTCTGTCCTTTGATCCGACACTGCTACTTTATCGCTTTAGCACCGGCCAGGTGGGGGCAGGTCGAGCTCTGGGAGGGTAGGGAGGGGGCGGCTAGTCTCCGTGGCTAGGGCTTCCATTCTCCGCTCGGCAGTGAGGGCTTAAACCGCCGATTTCAGCCCTCTTCCCTCAGTCTTTGCTGCAGGGAGCGTTGGGAGTATTGGGTTCAGCCGTGCTATAAGCTGCCCCCTCAGCCCTGTGGGCCGTAAGTGGAGCCCTAGCAGTCCGAGTCCTTCCCTCTCCCGCAGCTGAGGAAGATCTGGGAGTGTGCTTCGAGCACTGAGCTAGGTCTGCGTCCTGCACCCGCGCGGCTCCGTCTTTGCACTTATCCTCTCCCTCCTCCCCCGCTCGCGTGATTTACCCACCTGGAGGTGAATTCAGTAGTGGGCCTCTTCGTCTTGCCTGTCTGCTGTGCAGGGAGTCCTTTGTGGAGTTATTGTTGTCCGATTCGTTGTAAATTCCAGGGGAGCGTTACAGAGGCTCACCTCACGCCGCCATTTTTTGTTGTCTAACACTTTTTATCCATCTTTTGCTGTGACCATATTACTTAGATTTTTCATTTTGTTTATGTGATGTAATACATTCATTAATTTGCAAATATTGAGTCAACCTTGCATAACAGGAATTAAGTCCAAAATATTGTTGTGTATGATCTTTTTAATATATTGCAAAATTTGGCTTGCTAATATTTTGTTCAGAATTTTTGCATCTATCTTCGCCAGATATATTGTACTGCAGTTGTTGTTTTGTTTTCTATTTTTTTTAATAACGTTTGAGAGTTTATTTATTGTATTTTCTTCTAGGAGTTTTATGGCTTCAAGTATTACATTTATGTCATTAAACGATTTTAAGTTTATTCTTGTTTATGGAATTAGAAGGTGGTCCAGTTTCATTGTTTTTGCATGTATTGTCCAGATTTTGCAGCACCACTTATTGAATAGACTGTCTTTAACCCAGTATAAATTCTTTTATTTTGTTTTGTTTGTTTTTTTTGTCATAGATTAAATAACCATATAGTCATGGACTTATTTATGGACTCATTATTCTGTTCCCTTGATCTGTGTTTCTGTGTTGTTTGTTGTTTGTTTGTTTGGTTGTTTTTTTTGTGTGTGCCAATACCATGCTGTTTTGATTTGTATGGCCATGTAGTATAGTTTGATACGAGGTACTTCCAGCTTTGTTGGTCTTTCTCAAGATTGCCATGACAAGTAAGGGCTTTATATGTTTCCATATACATTTTAGGGTGATTTGATCTAGTTCTGTGAATAATGTCGTTAGTGTTTTGATAGGCATTGCATTAAATCTATAGATTGCTTTAGGTGGTATGAACATTTTAATATATTAAGTCTTCCTATTTATGAGCATGGTATGTTTCCTTTTTTTTTTGTACCTTCTTTAATTTCTGACTTCAGTGTCTTATGATTTCCTCAGTACAAGTCTTTTACTTTATTGATTAAATTTATTCCTAAGTATTTTTTTGATGCAATTGTAAATGCATTTGTTTTCTTAATTTATTTTTTGGATAGTTTATTATTGGTGTATAAAAATGCAACTGATTTCTAAATATTGATTTTTAGATCCTGCTACTTTACTAAATTGATCTGTCAGTTCTAACAGTTTTTTGTTTATTTATTTGTTTGTTTGTGGAATATTTGGTTTTCTATATTATATATATATATATATATATATATATATATATATATATATATATATATATATTTCTATATTATATATAGAAATATAGATAGGAAACTATTTCTATATATATTTCTATATAGAAATATAGATAAGATAATATATTTCTATATTACATATAGAAATATAGATAGGAAATTATATATAGAAATAGGATATATATATATATAATACTATGCCATTGGCAAATAATGACAGTTTTACTACTTTTACTACTTAATTTCCAATTTGGATGCAAAATTTTATTTTATTTTTTTTACTATCTGATTGTCATGGTTAAGACTTCCAGGTCTATGATAAGAAGGTGTGAAAGTGGATATCCTTGTCATGTTCCTGATCTTAAGGGGAATGCTTTCAGCTTTTCCCCATTGAGTATGATATTAGCTCTGAGTTTGTCCTATATGGCCTTTTTTTATGGTGAGATATGTTCCCTCTATTTCCACTTTGCTGAGAGTTTTTAACATAAATGGATGCTGGATTTTGTCAAGCACTTTTTCTCCATTTATTGGTATGAACATATGATTCTGATTTTTCATTTTGTTTATGTGGTGTATCATGTTCATTGATTTGCAGATATTGAACTTGCATACCAAGAATAAAGTCTATGTGACTGTGGTACATGAACTTTTTAATATATTGCAGAGTTTGGTTTCCTAATATTTTATTCAGGATTTTTGCATCTATGTTCATTAGGGATATTGGACTACAGTTTTCATTTTTGAACTGTCTTTCTCCAGTTTTTGAATCAGGGTAATGGTGGCCTTGTAAAATGAGTTTGGGAGCCTTCTCTCCTCTTCAATATTTTGGAACAGTTTGGAAGAATAGGTCTTAATTCTATTTTGAATGTTTGGTAAAATCCACATGTGAAGCCATATGGTCCAGGACTTCTGTCTGTTGAGAGCATTTTGGTTCTTGTTTCAATTTTGTAAGTAGTAATCCGTCGGTTCAGATTTTCTTTTTCTTCTTGATTCAGCCTTGGAAAATTGTATGCTTCTAAGATTAATCCGTTTCATCCAGATATTCCAATTTGTTGGCATATCGTTGCTCATAGTATTATAATTTTTTTATTATTATTTTATTTTTTGTATTTCTGTTGTGTCCTTTGTCACTTTTCCTCTTTCTTTTTTTTGTCTTTTCTTGATCAATATATTTGAAGATTTATCAATTTTGTTTATCTGTTCAAAGAAACAGCTCTTGGTTTCATTGATCTTTTTATCATTTTTATAGCTTCTAATTCATTTATTTCCATTCTGAGCATTATAATTTCCTTCTTTGTACTCACTTTGAGCTTTGATTGCTATTCTTCTTCCAGTTCTCTTACATGTAAAGTTATAGTGTTTATTTCAAATTTTTCTTCTTTCTGATGGTGGGCCTGCATTGCTATGCATTTCCTTCTTAGGAATGCTTTTGTTGTGTCCTATAGATTTTGGTTCATTTTTCTTTCATTTTCACTATTCTCAAGGTACCTTTTGATTTCTTACTTAATCTCATTGTTGATCCATTCATTATTTAGTAGCATGTTATTTAGACTCCATGTGTCTGTGTGTTTTTCAGCTTTTTTATTGTGACTGATTTCTAGTTTCATACAATTGCTGTCAGAGAAAATCCTTGATATGATTTCAATCTTCATAAATTTATTAAAACTTTCTTTTGTGGCTTAATATATGGTGTATCTTGGAAACTGTTTCACGTGCACTTGAAAATAATGTATATTCTGCTGCTTTGGATTGAAATGTTGGACACATATCAATTAAATCCAGTGTGTCATTTATGGCCAATGTTTCCTTGTTGGTTTTCTATCTGGAAGATCTGTTCATTGGTGTGTTAAATTCCCCTACTATGATTGTGTTACTGTTGATCTCTGCCTTTATCTCTGCCAGTATTTATTTGGTATATTTAGGTGCTCTTATGTTGGGAGCATAGATATTTACTTGGGTTATATCCTCTTTTGTATTTGTCCCTTTATAATTATGTAATGTCCTTTTTTGTCTTTTGTTGCAGTCTTCCTTTTAAAGTCTGTTTTGTCTGATATAAGCATTGCTATCCCAGCTTGTTTCTCATTTCCATTTGCATGAAATATCTTTTTCCACCCCTTTACTTTAGGTCTCTGTGTGTGTTTTCATCTTAAGTGGTTCTCTTGTAGATAGCATATGAATGGGTCTTGTTTTGTTATCCATTCAGTTACCCTATGTCTTTTGATTGAAGGATTTAGTCCATTTACCTTTAATTATGGATAGGTACATAGTTATTGCCATTTTATTAATTATATTTTTATCTTCTTTTGTTTTTTTTTGTTTTCACCCTTGAACTTCATAAAGTAGTCCCTTTAACATTTCTTGTAATACTGAGTTGGTGTTAATGAAGTACTTCAGCTTTTCTTGTCTGTCAAACTCTTTATCTCTTTCAATTGTAAATGATTGCCTTGCTGAGTAAAGTAGTCTCAGTTGTAAGTCTTTGTTTTTCATCTCTTTGCATATTTCCTGCCACTCCCATCTGGCCTGCAAAGTTTCCTTTGAGAAATCAGCTGACAGTCTTATGGGAGCTCCCTTGTAAATATTTAGCTGTTTTTCTGTTGCTGTTTTTATTATTCTTTGTCTTTAATTTTTGCCATTTTAATTATAATGTGTTTTGGTGTGGGCCTCTGTGTTCATCTTCTTTGGGACTCTGTGTTTCCTGGGCTTGAATATCTGTTTTATTCTCCAGGTTAGGAAAGTTTTCAGTCATTATTTCTTCAAGTAGGTTCTCGACCTCTTCCTCCCTGTATTATGCTTCTGGTATCACTATGATATGAGTGTTATTACACTTGATGATTTCCCTGAGGTCCCTTCAACTATCTTCTTTTTATAAATACTTTTTTTTTCTTTTTATTGTTATGATTGGATATTTTTTGCTACCTTGTCTTCTAAATCACTGATTGCCTCCTCTGCTGTTTTGTAATCTGCTGTTTATTCCTTCTAGTCTATTCTTCATTTCACTTATTGTATTTTTTATTTCTGACTTTTTTATGGTTTCTATGTCCTTCTTTTTTTTATAGTTTTATTTTATTTTATTTTATTTTTATATCCCTCACACCGTGAACCCCCTCCCCCCATTCACCACCACACTGACCTCACACCAAACCCTCACATTATACACATAAAATTATAGTTGGCATTCATTAATGTCCAGCCTCTGGTGTACAATACCATGACCAGGAATCCACAGCATCCCTGAGGTGGTCTCCCAAACAGGACACATGTCCATCGGACACCCAACAAAATCCCCAAATCTATGTCCTTCTTTATGCTTACTATCTTTTTGTTCAAGTTTTCATTAAGTTCCTCAAGCATTATTATAACCAGTGCTTTAAACTTTGTGTCTGGTAGTTTGCTTGCCTCCATTTTATTCAGTTTTCTTTCTGGAGTTTTCTCCTGTGTATTATTTGGGACATTTTTCTTTGTTTTCTCATTCCAACTTCCTCTCTGTGTTTTCTTCTGTGTATTAGGTTGACATCTCCTATGTCTGTCAACCTTTGCTGTGTGGTCTTATGTAGTATGTTTCCTATGTGTTCCAGTGGTGCAATCTTCCTGATCACCTGTGTACATGTTCCAGGAATGTCTCTTGTATGTGTTGTGTGTACTTTCCTGTTGTAATTAAGCCTTGATTGTTTTGGTGTGTCAGTTGGTGGTATTGACTCCCAGGCTAACTGGCTTTGTTGACTGGCTTTTCCCACCAGGTAGCAGTTGCTATCTGGGGGTTGACCCTTCAGAGGTGGATTCACCCCAGTGGGCTCTTTTGCTTGTGGAGCTAATCGGGTTGTGCTGTGGTGTGGTCTAGAGCCAGCATCTGTGTGTGTTATTTCTGATGTCTTCTTGAGGGGATCCCATGCAGGCCAATTTCATCCTTGACTGTTACCATCCCAGGGCTACCTGGTAGGAGCTAGAAAGGTATATGCAGCTTGTTGCTGCCTGTACTGTATCTGGAGGCATATAGGGATGATCTCACTGTGATCCACATCTAGCTATAACCAGTTTGGGGCCTAGATCAGGTTAGAACAGGCCCAGGGACTCCTAGGACTGTTGCCATTAGAAAGCTACGCTTAAGGCTCAGCTGCTGATAGACCCTCTTTAGGTGCATGGGTGAGGCTTGTTGTCTCAGTAATGAGAGTTTCTTTAGTGGACAGTGTTAGCTAGGTGGGATAGAGTCCCAGGAAACCACAGGGTGTGGGCACAGTTAATGCAGCTTCAGTTAGTATGCCACAGTTGAATTTGTGACCACTCTACAAAACACTCTGAGGACACCACAGCCAGCCACCACTAGTCCCATGAATGAAGAATCCCAGAGCTGCCCAAGAGTGGCTGCATCACCAGATGTGACAGATAGTCCACCATCAAACGTTTCCCAGGCCTCCAAGGGTCTTCCATTTCTGTAAAAGGATTCCACAGCTTATGGGGCAAGGCAGACTTCCCAGGACTTGAGAGTGCTCCTGGTGATGCAGTACTAGCTGGGCAGGACAGTGATCCCAGGGCATCACTAATGTGGTATGCACATACTGATTTACCAGACCAATTTGGTTTCAGATTTGACCCTTTGAGGAAGAGTTAAACACAGGAAATATGTTCCCACCCTTAGGCTACGCAGGAGGTGGGCTCCACATAGGAACAATGGCAGCTGTCTTTCTAACCCTTGCCCTGAAGCCACAAAGCTCAATATATTCCCTTATGTCTCTGGCACCTCTCGAATTGCTGCCCTTCCACCAGAGCCCAAGTTAGTGTTAGCAAGCAAGTGAGTCTTTGTTTGGGACCTTTAAGTGGGTGACTGTATTTCTGACTGCCTTCTATCTCACTTGGATCAATGGACAAAATCCTCACTGATTTTCACTGCCAGATATTTTGGGGAATCTTCTTTCTGGCACAGGACCCCTGCGTTTGGGAACCCACTGTGGGCTTAGAGTGCCTCCCTTCCTGGTGGGGGGGAGACGTCCACAACTGAGGTGTCCTTGCCACTACTCAAACAGTACTTTTGGGTTTGAGATTATCACATTTCAAGTCTCAACCACTCCTACTAGTCTCAAGGTGACCTCTTATATATATCCTTAGTTATTGAGGTATGGTCGAGCTAGTCTTCAGATGATTCTTTTTTTTTTTTAATTTATTGGGGTGACAATAGTTAGTGAAATTACATAGATTTCACGTGTAAAATTCTGTATTACATCATCTATAAATCCCATTGCAGGTTCACCACCCAGAGTCAATTCTCCTTCCAACACCATATATTTGACAACCCCTACCCTCACCTCCCTCCACCTACCCACTTTACCCTCTGGTAACCACTAAACTATTGTGTGTGTCTATGAGTTTTTTGTTTCTCATATGTCTGTCTCTCTTCTTTTGTTGTTTTTGGTTTATATACCACATATGAGTGAAATCATAGGGTTCTCTGCTTTTTCTGTCTGACTTATTTCGCTTAGCATTATACTCTCAAGATCCATCCATGTTGTCACAAATGTTCCTATATCATCTTTTCTTACCGCCGAATAGTATTCTGTTGCATATATATACCACAACTTCTTTATCCATTCATCTATCTAAGGACATTTTGGTTGTTTCCATGTCTGGGCCACTGTAAACAAAGCTGCAATTAATATGGGAGCACACGTGTCTTGATGTATAAATATTTTCAAAATTTTCAGATAGATACCCAGGAGAGGGATTGCTGCTTCATATGGTAATTCTATTCGTAATTTTTTGAGAAACCTCCACACTGCCTTCCATAATGGCTCCACCAGTCTGCATCCCCACCAACAGTGTATGAGGTTTCCTTTTTCTCCACAGCCTCTCCAACACTTGTTACTATTTATCTTGATGATAGCCATTCTGACTTGGTGAGGTGATACTCATCGTGGTATTTATCTGCATTTCTCTGATGATTAGTGATGTTGAGCATTTTTTCAGATGTCTATTGGCCATTTGCATGTCTTCTTTGGAGAAATGTCTCTTCAGGTCCTCTGCCCATTTTTCAATTGAGTTGTTTGTTTTTTTTTGTTGTTGAGCTTCATGAGTTCCTTGTATATTTTGGATATTAGCCCCTTATCAGAGGCACTTTTTGCAAAAATTTTCTCCCATTCAGTGAATTGCCTCTTTATTTTGTTGATGGTTTCTTTTCCTGTGCAGACGCTTTTAAGTTTCATATAGTCCCATTCGTTTATTTTAGATTTTACTTCCATTGCCTTTGGAGATATTTGTAAAATGCTCGTTAAACCAAACGTCCATAAGTTTAGTACCTAAGTTTTCTTCTATGCACTTTATTGTGCCAAGTTTTATGCTTAAGTCTTTGATCCACATTGAATTAATTTTGGTACATGGTGAGAGATAGTAGTCCTGTTTCATTGTATTGTACGTGGCGATCCAATTCTCCCATCACAACTTATTGAAGAGGTTGTCTTTCCTCCAGTGTATGTTTTCAGGTTCTTTGTCAAAAATTATCTGTCCACATTTATGTGGTTTTATTTCTGGGTTCTCAATTCTATTCCATTGGTCTATGTGACTGTTCTTCGACCAATACCATGCTGTTTTGATTATTGTAACCCTGTAGTACAAACTTAAGTCAGGTAGTGAGATACCTCCAGTTTTGTTCTTTTTTCTTAAGATTGCGTTGGCTATTCGGGGTTTTTTGTGGTTCCAAACAAATCTGACGATTTTTTGTTCTATTTCTTTAAAAAATGCCATTGGGATTTTGATGGGGATTGCATTAAATCTGTATATTGCTTTGGGTAATATGGCCATTTTAACTATCTTGATTCTTCCACTCCATGAGCACCTAATGTGTTTCCATTTCTTTGTGTCTCCTTCAATTTCTTTCAAAAATGTCTTATAGTTTTCAGCATATAAATCCTTCACACCCTTGGTTATGTTTATTCCTAGGTATTTTATTCGTTTTGCTGCAATTGCAAAAGGAATTGTTTTTTGTGTTTCTTTTTCTGAGATTTCATTGTTAGCATATAGAAAAGCAATGGACTTTTGTACGTTGATTTTGTAGCCAGCCACTTTACTGTATTCATTGATTGATTCTAACAGCTTTTTGGTGGAGTCTTTAGGGTTTTTTATATATAGTATCATTTATTTAGGGTTTTCTATATCTGCAAAGAGTGATAATTTAACTTCTTCATTCACAATTTTGATGCCTTTTATTTCTTTCTTTTGCCTGATTGCTCTTGCAAAGACTTCCAACACTATGTTGAAAAGCAGAGTTTATAGGGGATAGCCCTTTCCTGTTCCTGAACATCGAGCTAAGGGCTTCAGTTTTTCACCATTAATTATGAGATTAGCTGAGGGCTTGTCATATATGGCCTTTATTATGTTAAGGTATTTTCCTTCTATATCTATTTTATCAAGTGTTCTAATCATAAATGGATGTTGGATCTTGTCAAATGCTTTTTCTGCATCAATTGATATAATCATATGATTTTTGTCCTTTGTTTTGTTTATGTGATGTATCACATTGATGGGTTTGCAGATGTTGAACCATCCTTGTGCCCCGGGGATGAACCTTACTTGGTTGTGATGAATAGTCCTTTTGATGCATTGTTGTATTCGATTTGCTAGAATTTTGTTTAGGATTTTTGCATCAGTATTCATCATAGATATTGGTCTATAGTTTTCTTTTTTTGTGTGTTGTCCTTACCAGGTTTTGTATCAGTGTAATTTTGGCCTCCTAAAATGAGTTAGGGATTACGGTCTCTTCTTCAATTTTTTGGAAGAGTTTGAGCAGAATTGGTATTAGATCCTGTTTGAAGGTTTGGTAGAATTCATTAGTCAAATGATCTGTTCCCGGACTTTTGTTTTTGGGAAGATTTTGGATGACTGATTCAATTTCATTACTGGTGATCGGTGTGTTTAGATTTTCCAGTTCTTCATGGTTCAGCCTTGGAAGGCTATATATTTTGAAGAACTTGTCCATTTCTTCTAGTTTATTTAATTTGGTGGCATATAGACCTTCATAGTATTCTTGCATGATCCTTTGTATATCTGTGGTGTCCGTGATTATTTCCCCTTTTTCATTTCTGATTTTGTTAATTAGTGTCTTCTCTCTTTTTATCTTAGTGAGTCTAGACAAAGGTTTGTTGATTTTGTTAATCTTTTAAAGAACCAGCTCTTTGCCATATTAATTTCTTAAATTAATTAATTAATTTATTTTTTAAAATTTATTGAGGTGATAATTGTTAGTGAAATTACATAGATTTCAGGTGTACAATTGTTTCGTGGCCTAATATATGATCTATCTTGGAAAATGTTCCATGTGCGCTTGAGAAGAACGTGTATTCTGTAGCATTGGGGTGAAATGCTCTGAAAATATCAATTAAATCCAAGTCGTCCAATATATCATTTAGGGCTGTTGTTTCCATATTGATTTTCTGTCTGGAGGACCTGTCCTTTGTTGTCAGAGATGTGTTGAATTCCCCTACTATGATAGTTTTACTGTTGATGTCTGTCTTTATGTCAGTCAGTCCCTGTTTTATATATTTAGGCGCTCCTATGTTAGGTACATAGATGTTTACCAAGGTGAGTCCTCTTGTCGGATTGATCCCTTTATTATTATATAGTGCCCATCTTTGTCTTTTAATATGTTCTTCATTTTAAAGTCTATTTTGTCAGATATAAGTATTGCAACTCCAGGTTTTTTCTCGCTTCCATTTGCATAAAGTATCTTACTCCAACCCTTCACTTCAGCTTGTGTGTGTTTTTTGATTTGAGGTGAGTCTCTTGTATACAGCATATACAAGGGTCTTTAGTTTTCTGGTAAGACTGTGTTTCCATTGTTTCTCTGTCTTTTTGTTGTTGTCTATTATTTCTGTGTGGTGGTATTCTATGATGTTTCCCGTGTTTTCTTCTTTTATTATAGTAAATAATTCAGTTCTTGATTTATTTATTTTTTTGAGTGGTTACCCTTAAGTTTATGTAAAAGAGAGTTTGATATTTAGATTATTCTATTTTCTTCAGCCCAATTACTTTTTCCATTCCCATATTCCTGTTCAGGCCTTTAATTCCCCCCCCCCCTTTTATGTGTTGGTTGCACAAATTGTCCCTGTTGATGGTGGTTGAATAGCCTCCTTAACATTTCTTGTAGTGCAGGTCATGTATTAGAAAATTCCCTCAGCTTCTGTATGTCTGGAAAGGTCTTTATTCCTCTTTCATATCTTAAGTATATCTTTCCTGTGTATATGATTCTTGGCTCATAATTTCTCTCTTTCAATAATTTGAATATTTGGTTCCACTCACTCCTGACTTGTAGAGTTTATGCTGAAAAATATGATGTGAATCTAATGGTCTTTCTTTTGTAGGTTACCGTCTTCTTTTCCCTGGCTGCCTTGAGGATTCTTTCTTTGTCATTGATTTTAGATAGCTTCAATATAAAGTGGCTTGGAGAAGGCCTGTTGGGATTTAGGTAATTAGGTGTTATGTTTGCATCTTGGATTCGAGGATCCTGTTATGTCCACAAGTTTGGGAAGTTCTTATTGACAATTTGTTTTAATACATTCTCTGTTCCCTTCTCTCTTTGTTCTCCATGAGGTATGCCCATTATTCTTATATTGCTCTTTCTGATGGAGTCAGAAAATTCTTGTAGAGTTCTTTCATTTCTTTTAAGTCTCAAGTCTGTTTCTTCTTCCATTTGTGTAATTTCCAGTTTTGTGTCTTCGATGTCACTGATTGTTTCCTCTATCTGGTGAACTCTACTACCTAAGGTGGTTATTTCATTCTTAATTTCTTCTATTGAGTTCTTAATCTCCAGAATTTCCATTTGGTTCTTTTTTAAAATTTCAATCTCTTTTGTAAAATGTGCATGTTGTTCTTTGATTGTGTTTCTGAGTTCATCAAATTGCCTTTCTATGTTTTCTTCCATCTCATTGAGTTTTTTCAGAACTGCATTCTTGAATTCTCTGTCATTTAAGTCACATATTTCCCTATTTTTAAGTTACTTTTCTGTAGAGTTTTCACTTTTTTTCTGAGCTGTCTTGTTGCCTTGGTTATTCATGGCAATTACTGATTTATTATTTTTCTTCCTAGACATCTACAGGAGTAGCTTCTGCAACAGGTTGGTAGGAAGAGGTCTTTCTTTTATTTTCTTGTACTTGTTGGTACAATGTTTTATTTTTTTCTCCAACTGCAGCCTTTTTTTCTCTCTCTCACACACTAGTGCTATGTTTTCTCTGCACTATTCCAGCTTCTCACACAATGGGGTGATTCCCTGGGAGACAGGCTTCTTTTCTGTTAATTGTTTGCCTGGGTCACAGTGTGCAGTGTCCTTGTGGGAATGCAGAGAGCTTTTGAAGTTCCAAAGCTCTTCCTTCACCAGATTCAGAGCCCATATGTTTCAGCAGTTCTGTTTACTCCTGCAGGGATCCACCCAGAAATGTGTGGCCATGGGAGCGGTGAGTTGTGAGAGGTGGCCCAGAGTAATGGAGGCCACCACCACCACAGCGGGTCTTGCCTGCACATCTTCTTCCCCTCTGCCGGAACCAACCGGGCTGCATATCTGTGTCTGCAATCCACAGTTCTCAGAACAGCAAATATTCTGCTCTTCTGACCGGACACCGCCACTTTTCCTCCTCCAGCTCCGGGCAGGTGTGGGTGGGGCAATCTCTTGGAGGTCACGTAGGGGCATCCAGTCTCAGTGCCTAAGCCCTTTGTTCTCTGCTTGGCAGTGAGGGCTCAAACCATCGTGTTCAACCTTCTTCCCTCAGTCTTTTCTTTGAGGTCTCTGCCGTGAGCATTGGGTTCAACCATGCTATATGCTGCCCCTCAGCCCTGTTGGCCACAAGTAGAGCCACAGCAGTCCAATTTCTGTTCTCTCTCACAGCTGTGGTAGTTCCAGGATGCAACGAGCTCCGAGCACCCTTTGAGCCAGGTCTGTGTCCTATGCCCGCGCGGCCCCGTTTCTGGACCTCTCCCCTCACTCCTCTCCCACTGGTGCGACTCTCCCACCTTTAGGTGAATTCAGCAGTAGGCCTGTTTGTCTTGCTTGCCCGCTGTGCAGGGAGTCCCTTGTGCAGTTACCATTGTTCAACCAGTTGCATACTCCAGTGGAGCCTTACAGAGGACCACCTCACGCCACCATTTTGAACTTGTGTCTCTCATGTTAGCTATATTTTAATAAAAATCCTTTCAAAAGAATATTGCCTAATTTTGTTCATCAACATATGCCCAACACCTAGAACTATATTTTGCACGTGCATTTCACTAAATAAGTATTTGCTGAATAAATGAATGTTGAACAAACATAAATGAAACACCATAATTCCACAGCAATCTTAACTGCTAAATTATTGAGCAGAAGTTTATAAAGTGTGTGGAAGTTCAGAAAGTGTTGGAGAGTTAAGCTAATTGTGAACATGGACAAATAAAGTTTCTGTTAATCTTAACCACTAGTTAAATCAAGAAGAAGTGTTCTATATGAATACAAATAGCTAATCTTTGAAGGATATATATTATACCTCTTGTAGTCTACTGATAAATCATCCTTGAGATGTGAGTTGCATCATTTTTCAAAGAATATATACTAACTCATTTATTACCTTAAGGTCAGTGAAGCAGAGTAATCCTAAGAATTGCCAGAAGCATTCTTTCCTTCTTTTGGTAAAGATTATTGTCACATTTTGTTTACTTGTTATTTCCAACAATACCATGCAGTAAGTACATTCTTGTGACATTCATTTGTATTAACCAAAATATTAATGGATATCTTAAACATATTCAATTCTACAATAGCAAATTACTTCATTCATCTTTCATTTCCTGTACAATTTATATATTAACTTTGCGTTTTGTTTTTGTCCAGAATTTTGTTTTCCATTTTATTCAGCCTTAAATTTTATGTTTAATATTTGTTGTAAAATACCATGGTTTAATTTTTCTCTTGTCTTAGTATGGTTAATTTGTCTTGTATTTTTTAGCACATTTTTTTAAACTATAAAGAAATTGATACAAATACAAGTGTAAAGTTATTAACATTGGATTATTACCACTAAGGAACAGGTGCATGTTTACCTGTTGTTCTGTTACCTATCATGCTGTCAAATGGTGCTTTATCCTTATGCATGCTTTTAATAGCATGCAGGAAGAATTTGTGTTTATTTTCTTTGGCTCTTAGTTTGCTGGGTTTTTCAAACTGTCTCTTTCCTTTAGTCAGTGTGGTTAATATATATACATACATATATATACACACATGCATATACACACACACTGGGGAAGCCAAAAATGTACACAAGTCGACACTTTGATCAGAAGTGTCTGGATGCTGATGGTAACCACTTTGAGCATCTCTTGTAATTGCAGAAGTCAAACATGATTTGTATTCATCTATTGCTATCAGTATATACTTAGTATTATAATTTTCCCCCTGTTTCTTAGAATGTGTATACATTTGTTGGCTATATATCAATATTTATATCTATATCTATGTATCTATCTATCATATATATGCCTATGTATATGTACATATAGAGAGATAGATAGAGAGATAGATATAATCTGAGTATATTACACACACACACACACACAGACACACACACAAACACACAATGTCTGACAATAACGTTCATGAACTCATCCTAGAAAAAGTTCTACTTACCTCATTGCTGAGTATCACTATGGTCACCTTACAATTCTTCCCCTTGAGAAGCTATGCACTGATGTCAGCACCTTGTCCACCTTTAAAAGCAATTTTGGAACTTCTTTTCTGAAATGGCCTTAGAGCTGTCATTGTATTACCCTCGATGCCTTGAATGTCATCAAAATGTCTTCCTTTGAACACTTCCTTTATCTTTGGGTAAATAAAAATTCATTAGGGCCAGATCAGGTGAGTAGGGAGGATATTCCAATACAGTGATTTGTTTATTGGCTAAAAACTCCCTCACAGGCAGTGCTGTGTGAGCTGGTGCATTGTTGTGAGGTAAGAGCCATGAATTGTTCGTGAAAAGTCCAGGTCATTTAACTTTTTCATTCAGCCTTTCCAGTACTTCCAAATAGTAAACTTAGTTAACTGGTTCTCCAATTGATACAAATTCATAATGAATAATACCTCTGATATCAAAAAAGGCAAGTAACATTTTTTGCAAGAAGTTCTCGAACTTAATTGTCAGACCTCGTGTGTGTGTGTGTGTGTGTGTGTGTGTGTGTGTCTGTGTGTGTGTATGTGTCTGTGTGTAACATATATATTTATATTATCTATAATATGTATTATATATTACATATTATATATAGTATATTATATATTATATAATGCATAATACCTAATATATTATGTATTATATATATATTATATATAAGGACATATATATATATATATATCTATATCTATATCTATATATGTGTGTGTGTATATATATATATATATATATATATATATATGGATATATACAAAGTATATATATCATACATATACATAAAGGGTATATATAAATATAAATATATATATATATATCCTTTCAATGAATTGCCCTGCAAACAGTCATGATTTATATAGTATTCTGAATTCATTTTTAATTGAAATGCATAGAGACTTTTTGAACTTTTTTTTTGTTTATTTGTTTCAGGTGTACAAAGCAACATAACAGTTTGATATTTAATCCCCTGATAAAGTGATTACCCTCCCCTAAGCTACCACCCCTCTGACATCTTATATAGCTGTTGCTATATACTATTGACTATCTACTATATACTATTGACTATCTTCCATATGTTGTACTCCACATCCTATGTCTGCATATGCCTATATATTTAGTTATAGTTGACATTCAGTATTATTCTACTTCAGCTCTTCAGGTGTATAGTGAGTTGTTCAACAATCTCCACAGTCTATTACTTGATCCCTCTGATAAGTCCAGTGCCCATTTGGCACCTTACATGATCTTTACAACATTGTCGATTGCGTTCCCCATACTGTATCAATTTATACTCCTTAATGTCTTCACCTTTTTCACACTGCCTTCAACCCCATTCTCATCTACCACCCATGATACATCTAGAACCTATCTGGCACATTACCTAGTTATCAAAATATTATTGATTATGTTCCTTATGCTATATTCTACATCCCTATGACTAGTGTACAACAACCAATTTGTACTTCTTAATGCCCTCCCCTTGTACCCATGTATAACCCCCATTTCATCTTAAATAATTCCCTGTAAGATTCCTTGTAATACTGATTTGGTGGTGATGAAATCCTTCAACTTTTTCTTGACTAGGAAGGTCCTCATCTGTCCTTCCATTCTAAATGACACCTTTGCTGGGTAGTGCAATGTTGGTTCTATGTCATTGATTTTCATCACTTGGATTATTTCTTGCCACTCCCTTCTTGCCTGCAGAGTTTTTGTTGATAAATCAGCTGAAAGTCTTATGGGGGCTCCATTGTAGGTAACTAACTGTTTTTATCTTGGTGCTTTTAATATTATCTCTTTATATTTAACTATGGTTTAAGCCCTTACTACCCAAAAGACAACAAATACACATAGACTGGCTACATCTCCCCATCCTCCCAGAATTCATTTCCCCCCACCCTCCCAGTGTTAGCTGGGAGCCCCAGAAAAAAAACAAAACAAAACAAAACAAAAACTGTAGTAGAGTCAGATCAAACACCAGAATATCTATAGCTCTGAAAACTGAAGAAACATTTCTGCAGTAGACACCCAGTAGTCAGGCAACTTCAGATGAAAGGGAAGAAGCTATAGGGAAAATACAGCTGTGGGTTAGAGGTCGCCATTGTTTGGAGCCACAAACACAACTGCCACTTCTCCCAGCCCTTCTTGCCACAAAATTTCTAGGCTGATTTCCTGTGGGAACAACCTGGGCTGCTGAGACACACAAACTCTGCATTGGGCTTCAGGGTCAGAATTGGTGTTTCAGAGGCTCAGAACCCCATTGCCCACAACATCTTCCCACAGGTGCAACCTGATCACAGAAGAGAAGCTAACCTCCCAGGAAAAGTCAAATCTCGTGAGAAGTCAGAATAGTGCAACAGAAAACAAAATGCTGCAGTGCCACCTATCAGAGAGCAAACAAACAAACAAAAATACAAAACCAAAAAACAACAAACCCTCTTTATATCAAACTGCTGCAGAATCCTCTCCTGTAGATGCCCAGGAAAAGAAAGCCATTAATTGCCATGAGTAACCAAGGTAACAAGGCATCTCAGAGAAAAAATTTAAAATCTCCAGAAAATGAACTTAAAGACATGGAAATATGTGACTTAAATAGCAGAGAATTCAAGACTCCAATTCTGGGGGAAATAAATACAACTCAATGAGATGCAAGAAAACAAAGATAGGCAGTTTAATGTATTCGGAAATAAAATCAAAACACAAAATGAATATTTTACTAAAGAGACTGAAATTAAAAAAAATATTCCGGACATGAAGAACTCAATAAAGCAGATGAAGAATGAAATATCCAGATTAGGAAATAGAGCTGACCAGAAGCAAATGAGGGAGACAAAAACAGAGTTTATTCAAACTAATAGTCAACAAGAATTTCCGAAACCTATGGAAAGAACTGGGTCCTCACATGCAAGAAGCAAACAGAACACCAAATTACCTCAATCAGACAGGTGTTCTACAAGACACAGGATATTGAAGCTGTCAATAATTAATGACAAATGAAGAATTCTCAAGGCAGCTAGGGAAAAGAAGACAGTACTAACAAAATAAAGCCCATCAGATTATCATCAGATTTTTCAGGAGGAACTCTACAAGCCAGGAGGGAGCGGAATCAAATATTAAAAGTATTGAAAGACAGAAAAACACATCCAACAAAATTATCCTTTAGATGTGAAGGAGGAATAAAGACCTTTCCAGACATAATGAAGCAAAGAGAATTTTCTACCACAAGGCTTGTATTACAGGAAATACTGAAGGAGGCTAGTCAACCTGAACCCAAAAGATAGAATGATACAAAATCGTGAGCAAGATTAGTAACAAACAGACATAAGCAGGAAATGGCCACCCCTACACAGAATAGGGCACTGTACACTTAAACAGAATATAAAAATAAACAAGATAAAAACATTAAAAAATGAAAAGGAAGAAGACAACAAAGTACTGCAACTCAGAAATCAAATTACAGCATAAATAGGGACAGTTTGTAACAATAAAATCATAAACGGGGAGAGACTAAAGGTTTTAATTCACAAAATGGAATGAAGATAAGAAACACGCTGAAGGAAAAGGGCTCCTCCTGTATATCAAAATATTGTTTTACATAAACTTAATGGTAACCACTCAAAAAAGTCCAGAACAAAAACACATAACAAAAAAACTAGAAAACAACATCAAAGTCATAGAATACCAAAAACTAAAAGAACAAACAGAAACAAAAAGGCACAGAAACTATGGAGACACTGAGTTACCAAAAACAAAAGATAAAATGACTATCAGAAATCCTCATACATCAATAATCATCTTAAATGTAAATGGACTGAATTCACCATTTAAAAGGCACAGAATAGCAGATTGGAACAGAAAACAAAACCCAACCAATTGCTGCCACCAAGAACCCATCTCAGCTACAAGAACAAATATAGACTCAAAGTGAAAGGTGGAAAACAATACTGCAAGAAAATAAATGGTACCCAGTGAAAATCAGGTGTAGCCATAGATATAGCTGATGAAACAGACTTCAGGATAAAAAAAGTAAAAAGAGACAAAAATGAACACTCCATAAAGATAAAGGAAGCATGCAACAAGAATGTGTAATTTTTTTAAAAAAATAAATATTAAATTGTTTTATTAGTTTCAGGTGAAAAAAGCAATGTGATAGTTAGACATTTAAAGCCCTCATAAAGTAATAACCCACCCCCAAGTTACTATCTCTCTAACATCACATATATCTGATACAATACCATAGACTATCTTCCTTATGTTGTACTCCACATCACCTGACTTCATATACCTACATATTTATTTATAGCTGGCATTCAATATTATACTTCAGCCTCAGGTGTATAGTACATTGCTCAAGCATCTACACAGTCTATGATATGATCCCCCTGATAAGTCCAGTGCCCATCTGGCACCTTACATGACCTTTAGAACATTGTTGATTGTATTCCCCTTACTGTATTAACTACCGATTTGTGTTTCTTGGTAGTTAATGTGTTTCTTGGTTGTGTTTCTTTATGCCTTCACCTTTTTCATCCTGCCTTCAACCCCATTCCCATCTATCACCCTGATAAATCTAGTACCTATCTGGTACCACACCTAGTTACTACAATATTACTGACTATATTCCTTATGCTATACCCTACACCCCATGACTACTGTATAACAACAAATTTGTACCCTCTTAATCCCTATGCCTGTCACTCATCCGTAACCCCCCTCCCATTTTAAAAAAAGACTCCCTAAGACTCCTTGTAATACTGGCTTGGTGGTGAACTCCTTCAACTTTTTCTTGTCTGGGAAGCTCCTCATCTGTACTTCAATTCTAAATGACAACCTTGGATAGATAGCTGGGTAGAGTGATCCCAGCTGTATGCCATTGCTTTTCATCACTTGGGATATTTCCTGCCACTCCCTTCTTGCCTGCAAAGTTACTGTTGAGGAATCAGCTGAAAGTCTTATGGGGGCTCCATTGTAGGTAACTAACTGCTTTTCTCTTGGTGCTTTTAAGATCATCTCCTTATATTTAACCTTATATTTAACCTTAATTTTGATTTGTCTTGGTGTTGACCTCTTTGGGTTTATCTTGTTTGGGACTCTCTGTGTTTCCTGGGCTTGTATGTCAATTTCCTTCACCAGTTTATGGCAGTTTTTGACGTTATTTCATCAAATACATTTTCAATTCCTTGCTCTCTCTCTTCTCCTTCTGGTCCTCCTATAATGGGAATGTTGGTATGCTTGATATTGTCCCAGAGGCCCCTTAAACTCTCCTCTATTTTTTGGATTCTTTTTTTTTCTTTTGCTTTTCTGGTTGGGTGTTTTCTGCCACCTTATTTTCTACATCACTGGTTAGATCCTCCCTTTCATCAAATCTACTGTCCATTCCCTGTAATATATTCTTTTTTTCCTTTGCTGTATCCTTTGTTTCTGGCTGGTTCTTTTTTCTGGTTTTCATCTCCTTTTTTGTGCTTCCTATCTCTGTTGAAGTTCTTGATGAGATCATGGAGCATTCTTATAATAAGTGTTTGGAACTGTGTGTCTGATAGGTTGCTTATCTTCATTTCGCTGTTCTTTTTCTGGAGCTTTTTTCTGTTCTTTTATTTTGGACATGTTTCTTTGTCTCCCCATTTTGGCTGCCTCCCTGTGTTTGTTTCTATATATTATGTAGGACTGAGGTGTCGTCCGGTCATAGTAGAATGCCCTTATGTAGTAGGTGTGCTGTGAGGTTCAGTGTCACAGTCTTTCTGATCACCTAAGCCACACACTCCAGGTGTATGCCTTGTGTGGGTTGTGTGGGCCCTCCTCTTGTAGTTAGCCTTGGTTGATAATTGCACATCAATGTGAGGGGCTGACCCTTGGGCTGGCTGGTTGTGAGGACTTGCCTTGACTACAGTGGAAGAGTTGTTGTGCAGGGACTGATACTATGGAGCAGAATCTGCCTCTGCAGGCTCGGGTGCCTGCCCAATCCACCCCTTGGGTGTGTCATACTTAGAGGTGGCTGGGTGATGCTCCAGCTGATTTAGAAGCTGGCCACAGGGGGCACCAGTCCCAGTACCACCTTGGAGATGATCCACTGTAGGTCTACTTCAGCCATAGTCTATGCCCCACTCAGGTACACCCAGAAGGAGCCAGAAATAAATCCACAGATGGCTGCCACCCATGCTGGGCTTGGAACCACCTTGAAAGGCAAAGCCACAAACCAAGGCAGGCTGCTGCTAGTGCTGGCTTAGGGCTGCTCAGCCAGACTTACAGGTCACTGAAAGAAGCCTGGGTGTGTGTAGGAATGTTGGGCAGGGCCAGGTCTCAAGAAGCCAGCGCTTGGCAAACAATCGGTGGAGAGTCAGAAATGGCAACCACCTATCTTCTCACACCAGGAAGTGGAAGGGCTCAACAAAGAAACAGTGGCCTCTGCCAGTTCCTTTATCCAGGAGAAAGCTGCCTCTCCAGCCCCAGTCCCAAGCCAGACAACTCAATTCCCCACCTTATTTCCATGCTGCCCCAGCACTGGAGCTCAGAGTGAGTGATTCCATTGGTGAGTAAGTCCACATGCAGTCCCTTTAAGAAGAGTGCCTGAGCATGAAGCCACACTCAGTCTCACTCAGTCACAATCTCTGCTGGTTTTCATAACCAAAAATTATGGGGACTTCTCTCCCCGATACTGGAACCCGGGGCTGGGATGGGGCTGGGATCTCTCGCTCTTTTAGGGACCTCCACGGTGAAAAAAAAACCCTCCCAATCTTTAATGGTCACACGTGGGTATGGAACCAGACAGCTCCACATCTCTGACCTTCCTACCAGTCTGGAGGTGGCTTCTTCTGCAAGTCCTTTCTTGAAAGGCCTCAGTTCAGCTTGATTTTAGGCAATTCTCAGTAATGATTGTTTTGTAGATTAGTTGTAATTTTGATGTGGGTGTGAGAGAATTAAGCACAGCATTTACCTACTGTGCCATCTTGGTTCCCTTCTCCATAGGAGGGAGTGTTGGTTGTTAAATTTAATTTGTTAAAATCCATAGAGATGTTTGAGTATTGGTTGTTAAGTTTAATTTGTTAAAATCTTGCCAGTTCCATTTTCTGTGTTGTTGAGACAAAAGGGCTTTCCTTTATTGCTTCTCACTTTCCTTGCTGATGGCACCCATCATACAGACTCTGAGCTAATTAACAGTGCTTTTTACTTGACTGATGATTTCCTCAATCTCTGCTAGAAAGAAACTTATGAACACTTTATGAAATTCAACCATATACAGGATAGTGATATAATAATAGTAAACATGCTGTAGATAATTTAATAGATTGGTGGCATACTATGCTAATCTATAAATCCATAACTGTTAAAAGAACAATCACCATAAATTGTAGCTGGGATAATAACCATGATGCTCAGCCATTGAATGGAATTTCCAGTTTCTTTCATCCAAAAAAATTCAGAAAACTTTGGTGCTCCATGGGTCACTGAGACAAAGCTTGTTTAAACTGGCCCTATCTTATATTCTGGCTCTGTCATTAATGGCTGAATGGCTGTCATTAATTGCCTAGGAACTTTCTCATCTCTACCTTTGGGATAATAGTGATGATGTACCATTGGTATTTTAAAGGCATTATGTGATAATAATGAGACACAAAAGAGCATTTAAGAGTATTACATGAAATTATGAAGTAAATGCATACATATTGCTTGGCATAGTAAGTTGACTACAACACTAATGCATAAGTACAGTGACTGTATTTCCTCATTAGTGTCCTGACTATATTGATTGTAATAATTATAAAGTAAACCAAATAAAATATTGAAAAGTCATGACAAATAGGCTCATTAGATGTAGTACACAATGCCGATCCATTTTATATCTACCTTCAAGCTTAGGATCAGATAGCTAGGGTTCAGTAATCTTAGAGATTGCTCATAGATTCGCAATTGACTTTCACATGGAAAAATAATCAATACACTGTTTAAGATGTTAAAGTTGTGTATTCATGCTTTGATGTATTTCCCCAACTTACCATATGACATGAAGAGACAAAATATTAACTGTTTGGATCTTAACTCATTTCTACTCCTGATTAACCCTCTCTGAATTCAGATGGTACTGATAAGTGGGTCTTGGAAAACTTTATCTGCATAAATATATTATATGTACTTCTGTATATTATATTGTATATTAATTATCTGAGCAACCTTTCCATGATCAGAATTCCACCAAAACAGTTTTTACTCAGTACAAGACCAGGTTAGCACACCTGTTAGGTCTTCTTTATTACTACCAAAGATTGACTTTTAATTGGAGTCCATATTTAAAATATTTTTTAGAAAGATAGTGGAACAATGTTTTTAAATATTGGGGGTAAATACCTAGGAGAGAGATTGCTGGGTCATATGGTCATTTTATTCTTAATTTTTTTGAGGAATTTCCACACTGCCTTCCATAGTGGATCTTGAGATTATTATGCTAATTGAAATAAATCACACAGGAAAAGTCTAGAACCCTATGATTTCACTGATATGTGAGATATAAAACTAAAAGCAACAAAGGAGATAGACAAACAAAGAAACAAAAACTTGTAGACAAAGATGATAGTTTAGAGGTTACCAGAGGGTAAGGGGGCAGAGGGTTGTAGATGAGGGTAAACATGGTCAAATATATGGTGATGGTAGGAGAACTGACTCTTGGTGGTGAACACATAATGTGGTATACAGATAATGCATTACCTAATTGTACACTTAATACCTATGTAACTTTACTAACCATTGTCACCCCAATAAACTTTAATTTAAAAAAAGATGGTGGAATAGGTAAACACTGTGTTTGCATCCTTTCATGACCACTTCAAAATTGCAACTAAACTACAGAACAACAATCATTGAGAATCGCCTGAAGTCTAGCTGCCCAGAAGTCTAATGCTAAAGGATATACAGAATAAGCAATCTAAAGACTGGTTAGAGGGGCAGAGATGTGGAACAGGCTGGTCCCACACCCACATGTGGCAATTAAATATTGGGAGGGATATCTCAGCTGCAGAAGTACCCCCTGAAGAAAGAGGTGTCACAGCTCCACCCCAGAATCCCCAGCCCAGGGTTATAGAGCCAGGAATAGAAGTTCCCACAAATTCAGGCTGTGAAAACCAGTGGAGGTGTTGCTGAGTGAGAAAAAGGGCAGCTATAATCCCAGGTATTCCTCTTAAAGGGCTCATGTAGGGCCTTACTTGTTGATGGACTGTCTTGCTCTGAGTTTCAATGCTGAGGCAGCAGCTCAAAAGGTGCCAGGGACATATAGGGAGGAACTGAATTGTCTGTTCTCAGGTTAAGGGTCGGAGGGGCAGAATTCTCTTGAGCAGGGATGCTGGCAGAAACAATTGTTCCTGTGTTGAGCCCTTGCCATTCCAACATACAGACTTAGGTGGGCACCATAACTGAGTCTCCATCAACCTGGCTATGCCATTCATCCTGCCATGGTGATTTCCTGAAACCCTTACCGTCCAACTTGTGGGCCTAACCAAGTCACTTCCAGTGTGTTTTCCATACAAATGGCATGTCTTGACTCAGGCTCTGTGATTTCATAAAATCTCCCAAAGGTTCACAAATGTCAAATGATTAACATCTGGCTGTGGTATGCCCTGAACATCTTGCTGAGCCTGGCACTGGTGCCAGCCAGCTTCTGTTCAAGGCTTAGATTCTCTCAGGCACCTACAAGCCCAGCATGGGTGGGGACAACATATGGATTGCTTTCTGGTTCATTACAGGTGACCCCAGGCAAGACACAGGCTGCAGCTGAACATGGCCTGCCTTGGGGCCCTTCCAAAGAGTCCCCAGGGTCAGCATGCCCAGTGGACAGCTTTGGACCAAGCCAAAGCATCATCTGGCTGTGTCCAAGGATGACAAATCCAAAGGCCAGAATGTGTGGACACCATAACGCTGCTGAAGTGAATCCTGCTATGTAAGGTCAACCCCTGCACAACAGCTCCTCCACTGTAGTCAAGACCAGTCTCTTGACAAATCAGCCTAAGGGTCAATCGCTCCCATTGATGTGCAAATAGCAACTAAGTTTCAACTATCAGAGGAGGTCACACACAACCCACACAAGGGACACACCTGGAGTACATGGCTCAAGTGACCAGGAATACTGTGCCACTGAGCTGTACAATATACCTACTACATAAGGTCACTCTACTAAGGATGAAAGACATAGTATCCTGACCTAATACATATACAGAAACACAAAGAGGTGGTCAAATTGGGAGACAAAGTAACATGCTCCAAATGAAAGAACAGAACAAATTTCCAGAAATGAACTAAACAAAATAGAGACAGGCAATCTACCAGATGCAAAGTTGAAAACACTGGTTATAAGAGCATTCAATGATATCAGCAACAACTTCAACAAAGTGATAGAAAACATAAAAATAGAGATAGAAAACATAAAAACAAACCAGTTAGAAATTAAGAATACCATAAGTAAAATAAAGAATTCATTAGAAGGAATCAATAGTGGACTGAATGCAGATGATAAAATCAGTGATTTACCAGATAAGTGTAGAGGGCGGGTGCCTGTAAGGCACCATCACATGACTGAGAAGCATGAGATAGAGGAAGTTACTTGGGTCTTTAGATAACACCCACATTCTGTAGGGTATGTCCAGATGGCTTAAGACCGTTAGCCTGCGGCAACCCTGCTTACGTTAATGCCCCTCCACCCAGCAAAAGAATGTATATAACCCATGATTGAGCTGCAATAAAGAGAGACTTGATCAGAACTCCTGTCTTGTCTCCGGTCTTTGTGTCTCCCATTTTCCTCCCTTCTAGGTGCTTCGGGGTCCCTCGTGTAGTGTCCGCGGGTCGGGAAAGATAAGGTAGCAAAAAACACCCAAACAGAATAGTAAAAACAAAAAAGAATTTAGAAAGTGAGGATATTTTAAGGGACCTCAAGAAAAACGTTGTGCATACCAACATTCTACTTCTAGGGGTATCAGAAGGAGAAGAGAGAGATCAAGGGATTGAAAACCTATTTATAGAAATAATGACAGAAAACTTTACTAACCTGGAAAAAGAAAGATAAATACCAGCCCAGAAAATGCAGTGTCCCAAACAAGATGAACCCAAATAGGCCCACACCAAGACACATCATATTTAAAGGCCAAAGATTAAAAACATAAAAAAATAAATAAATAAATGCAGCAAGATAAAAGTAGTTAGTTACTTACAAGGGAGCTCCCATATATCTGTCAGGTGATTTCTCAACAGAAACTTTGCAGCCTAGAAAGGATTAATATGAAATTTTCAAAGGGGTAAAAATCAAGAACCTAGATCCAAAACTACATTATCCAGCAAGACTATCATTTAAAATTGAAGAAGAGATAACGAGCTTTCCGGACAAGAAGGAGCTAAAAGAATTAATTACCTCCAACCCAGTAGTGTCACAAGAAATGTTAAAGGGACTTATTTAAGAAGAACAAGGGATAAAACATACAAGCAAAAGAAGATAAAAAATATGAATACTAAGATGACAATAACTATCTATGTATCAATAGTCATTTCAAATGTAAATGGATTAAGTACTCCATTCAAAAGACATAATATCTGAATAGATAAGAAAACAAGACCCATATATATATATATATAGTATACAAGAAACTCACTTCAGATTGAAAGATACACACAGACTAATGTAAATGGATGGAAAAAGAAATTCCATGAAAACAGAAACAAAAAGTAAACTTGGGGTAGCAATACTTATACCAGACAAAATAGACTTCAAAATGAATGCTATCACAAGAGTCAAAAAAGGACTCAGTAATCCCACTTCTTGGTATTATCTGAAGAAATTCAAAACACCAATTTGAAGGGACATATGCATTCATATGTTTATTGCAGCGTTATTTATAATTAATAGCCAAGATATGGAGGCATCCTGGGTGTATATCCATGGATGAATGGATCAAGAAGAGATGGTATATTACTCAGCCATAAAAAAGAATGAAGTTTTGTCATCTGCAACAATGTGGATGGTCCTGGAACTTATTATCCTGAGTGTAGTAAGTCAGATAGATAATGACAAATGCTGTATGATTTCCCTCATGCAGAACATAAAGAACAAAACAAATAAAGAAACAAAAACAAAACAAACTCATAGATACATAAAACACTTTGAAGTTTGCCAAATGGTAGTGGAATTTGGGGGATGGGTGAAAAAGGGAAAGAGATTAAGAAATACAGATTGGTTGTTACAAAATAGTCGTGTTGACGTAAAATGTAACATAAGAAATATTGTCCATAATATTATAGTAACTATATACAGTGTCAGATGGTTACTACATTTATCAGCGTGATCAACTCATGCATTTTATTTATATAAATATAAATAAATAAATTTATGTGTATATATATATATATATATATATATATATATATATATATATATGTCTAATCATTATGTTGTACACCTGAGGCTAATATAATATTGTGTCAACTGTAATTGAAAAATAACAATATTGTTAAAATACATATATATATAT
The DNA here is from genome assembly GCF_964194185.1 of Rhinolophus hipposideros. Lineage (NCBI taxonomy): Eukaryota > Metazoa > Chordata > Mammalia > Chiroptera > Rhinolophidae > Rhinolophus > Rhinolophus hipposideros. Next base: position 29,070,401 of record NC_138046.1, read on the forward strand.
ATATATATTAAAACCTCCAGAAAGGAATGGTATACGTGATTTGAGATAACAGTTTTTTATTACTCCTTTTCATAAGTTTTTCAGTGAACGTTTATTTATAGTATCACCCATGTAAAAAATTCCTTGTTTTTGTTTCTCATTTGTTTGTCTTGTTCTTTTGTTGTTTTTAGTTTATATACCACATATCAGTGAAATCATATGGTTCTCTGCTTTTTCTGTCTGACTTATTTTGCTTAGCATCATAATCTCAAGATATACAGACAATAGTTTAGTGGTTACCAGAGGGTAAGAAGGGTGGGGGGTGGGAGATGAGGGTAAGGGGGAACAAATATATGGTGATGGAAGAAGAACTGACTCTGTGTGGTGAACACACAATGGGATTTATAGATGATGTAATACAGAATTGTACACCTGAAATCTATGTAATTTTAATAACAATTGTCACCCCAAATGAATTTTTTAAAAAATCCTTGTTTAAAGACAGTTGTTTTTTTTTTTTTCCTTAAAACCTGTATCTCATATTTTCAATCTCATTTATTGTATGGAGCAACAATAGTGATTATTTGCAATCAAAGCCAAGGATAAAATCTTCTGAACCTAGATAATCAGGGTCTTTTATACAAGACCTGCACAGATTTCTAGATCTGCCCTTCAACTCTGAAAAAGTAGAACCCCTTTTTAGATTATGTGTTTCTCAGATAGTCATTAAATAATCTTCCATCATTTTGTGTGAAGAAGTATTTTCTTAACATGATGTAGCTTCATGTGCCTACATAGTAAGGGAAAAATATCCCATAAATTCAGTAACATTAGTACAGACAGAAATCACAGTACTTCAGATACTCTCGGGAGACAATGGGATAGTATAAATTAATCTCCTTGACAATTTTGTTGTGGGGAGAGACAGTTTTCATGTGAAGTACTTACTGACAAGGCTGCAACCTTATTAATACAAAACATACTATTTAGCCTTAGGCCTTACATTTTGGCAACTAAACAAAAAGTGGAAGTGTTTCAGGTAGTCCTCAAGCACATCTTGAGCTCTCAATATGTAAACAGAATGCTGTGCTTGAAAATGTGAGGAGCTACCGAAGAAATCACACGCATGACCCTTGGCCTTGAAGACTTTGCAGTCTAGCTGAGGAAAGAAGAAACAGTACCAAAGAACAATTTGAAGAAAATTACACAGCAGTACTACCAACAAGTGCAAAACAAATAGAAACCAAATAAAATCTGTCTTTGTAGAGGAACATTTGGGTTTATTGCACAGTAATAAGGAAAGGCATTTGTGATTTTCGCATATGCAATTCTCTGCTTATTTTACTGTACCTTTCTGATTTATACAAGAGATTACACAGGAAGTTCCATGATGAACCAAAAAAGGTGGAAGATAAGTCACCCTGACATCAACTTATACTGCAAGTGCTCTGCAGCATCTTTCATTTTAGATGTCCTTTTTCAAAGCCCATGAAATCAGGCCTGCCTCTCTGCTAGTGCATGTATTTCACCTTGTTTCACTCTAAAAATTGGACAATGACCAGATTTATGAATTATGCTGCTGTGTGTTCATTCACTGTATCCCTCCTAAAGTCTTATACCTGAATTAGATTTAAAACTATGGGAAAGTGTTTTCTGAGTCTGAATTTCTAGGGCAAAAGACACATATTACTCTAACTCAAGAACTTTTGAGAAATACCAGGATATCTTCTGCATTGTATAAAGAAAGGCTCCCTTGAGGCAGAGTCATGTTGTTTAATTCTTTTATTTATATTTGCACTACAAGGTCTGATAATTAAGTACACAAACTTTTCACTGTGCACTTACATTGGCAACACTGTACAAACAACTCAGTAAGGTTTCATAACCTTGATATATCAGTGTCTCACAGCTGTGTTTGTGTAAACATGTGTTGCTGTCTTGCTGAGTGGTGGTCATTAATGTTGCTTGTTTTTGTGTGCCATTGCAAGAATATCTGAGATTAAATTAGAGCAATGAACAAACATTAAATTTCTTGTTAAACTTGGCAAGAGTGGAAGTGAAATCATGGACATGTTAGACCAAGTTTATAGGGATAATGCTATGGAGAAAATGGCAGTGTACAAATAGATTAAAGGTTTTTCTGAGGGGAGACAATGCATCATTGACAAAGAGAGATCAGGGCGGCCAGTAATGAGTAGAACTGATGAAAACATTGCAAAAATTTGGCGAATTGTGCGTCAAAATTGTTGGGTGATTGAGAAGCATAACAGACCAAATAAACATCACTAGAGAAACAGTTATGAAAATCTTAACTGAAATTCTTGGCATGAGAAAGGTGTTTGCAAAAAATGGTACCGGAGGAGCTTACCAATGAACAAAAGCAAAGGGGAGTCAGAGCTTGTCAAGACCTTCTGGAGAGGCAAGATGATGTTTTTGGGGCATATTATGACTGGTGATGAAACATAGGTGTACCAATATGACCCTGAAACAAAGTGTCAAAGTGCACAATGGAAGTCAGCCAATTATCCAAGAACAAAACAGTTCTGTGAGTCCAAATCAAGAGTCAAAACAATGTTGCTAAAAATAGTTTTTAGATATCAGAGCGATTGTTCATTATTATTTGTACCAACTAGACAAACAGTTAACCAAATTTACTATTTGGAAGTTCTGAAAAGGCTGCATGAAAAAGTTGAGATGAGAACGACCTTAATTTTCTCCAACAATTTATGGCTCTTGCATCACGACAATCCACCAGCTCAAAAGGCACTGTCTGTGAGGGAGTTTTTAGCCAGTGAACAAATAACTGTATTGGAATACCCTCCCTATTCACCTTATCTGACCCCCAGTGACTTCTTTCTTTACCCAAAGGTAAAGGAAATATTCAAAGGAAGAAATTTTGATGGCATTCAGGACATCAAGAGTAATACGATGACAGGTCTTATGGCCATTCCAGAAAAAGAGTTCCAAAATTGCTTTGAAGGGTGGACTAGATGTTGGTGTCAGTGCATAGCTTCCCAAGGGGAGTAATTCTAAGGTGACCATAGTGATATTCATCAATGAGGTATGTAGCACTTTTTCTAGGATGAGTTTGTGAACCTAATTGTCAGACCTAATGTGTCATCTGTATTAAACTGTCAGCAGAACATTTTGTTAGATAGGAAAATGAAATGCTCTAAGTAAATAGTCTTGAAAATTTATTCCTGGGTCTTTCACTTTTAGTTTTATTTGGACTAAATGCTATTTTTTTCATTCATCTATTTTGTAAACATTGTAGAGGGTTCTGTGATTGCCCTTTCACACACTGTGTTTCATCATATGGAAACAGTCACTCTTCACAACTAAGCTGGTAGTTTTATGTATTTACAGCATGTTTACATGAATCTGGAAAGCAGAGAGACTTAGTTTAAATTTTGCTATAGAATCAATCAATCCAAGTTTTATTTCTCAAAGAATTGTCTTTGAGCCATCTGCATTATAATCATCTGGGTTACTTATGTATTTAAAATACAGATTTCCGAACTCAACATCATACTTATTAAATCAAATTCTCTGAAGATTCTATCTTTGTTCATATCCATAGAACACCCTTTCTCTCTCAGAAATCCTGCCCATCTCTTAAGGCTTAGCTCAAATGTAGCCTGTTTTATGAAGCCATGCTTAATCCACTTCCTTTCAAGAGATGTGATCTTCCCTGAAATTATTCTATAGGATGACAGAGGCATCAGAGCTGTGGTACAGGAGAGTTTTTGTGGGGTTGGGATAGGCCATCCAGGAAAAAGTTGTTAAGAAGCACCTAAGATTTGCACTTAAGTTAGTACTTACATTTGGAAACCTAAGCTGAAAATAGTACAAATAACAAAATAATCAGTCACATAGCATCTACATTTGGAGAAAAGATTGATGCAAATTTCACAAGAGAAACTTAGGATAAAAGTGAAAGAAAATGGCTAAGACTTCTAGACAAAGACATATACAATAATAGAGAGGGAAATAGTGGTAAAGCCATTTGAGGAAGGATAGAGAACATTTTAATTGTGCATATGCAGTTATGAGAATATTATACCTTTAAGGTAATGTGAGCACAATGATTTAAGATGTGAAAATGGGATGTTGACAGAGATATAGAAAACAGGGCCCTGGATAAAGCTATTATTAAATGGCAGAGCTGGGGTGTAATCCCGGATGGGCCTGACTTCAAATCCTATACACTGAGTATCTTATCTGTATCTGTTTTTCAAACTTCTGCTTCCATCTAGTATGCCATTACCCTCTATCTTTGCCTGTGGAAACCCTGTCCTATCTTCAGAACTACAGAACCTTGTGCTTTCCCACTCTGACAATAATAACTGACACTTTTTCTGCCACTCCCCCACTCCTTTCATTTGAGGACCATGGGAAATACACTTTTCTAAGCATTTGTCATTGTGATCTACAGAGACCCTGTGGTAGAAAACACCAAGTAACAGTCCACATTCCTTGAGAAGCCAAGAAAGTTTCAGGGCAAAGTGAAGTCTGGGGACCACACATATCAGCATCACCTTTTTGAAAAGCATACTTCTGGGCCCCACCCCACATCTCTTCAGTAAGAATCTTAATGTTGAGGCACAGGAATTTTCATTTTCAACAAGTACACTAGATAATTCTGATGTATAATGAATTTTGAGAGCCAGTAATTCTACTTCTTCTAGAGAGCTGACTAACACTCTAAATCCTTGTTCTTTTCAAATACTTCAATTCATTGATACAGCACAGCTGTCTAATTCTCAGTTTCTTTCCTTTGGCATTAAAAAGAGAGGTGTGAATTATAGTTATTTCATCTGGGGCAGATATTACTAAAAAATAACTGCCATGTTTCCTCTGTTCATCTGACCCACTTATAGTTCCTTTGTCACACGAGCTTTAGAAATAATTCCTAGGAAATAACTGGAAAATATTAAGGGAAAGACTCACAAAACAATCAGGAAATCAGCTGAAATATCAGCTGAATGTGGAATTTAAGCTTGTTTTCCAGGCATAATTCATAGGGAAACAGACATTATATTGCAAATCAAACTTCCAGCTGATGAACTTTATAATTATTTCCTTTTACTTTTTTCATTTTTTAACCTCCTTTGACTTTTATGTTATATTTAAGTGTATAGTGTCCTATTCTGAATAAGGTTGTGATTTCCTGCTTCTGTCTGTGTGTTAGTCATATTACTCATATAAACTCAGTTGATTGCAGTGTGTATAAATATTCTTCCAATTTATTTAATGACATAGAAAAAACAAACAAACAAAAACCCTTGTTTTGGAAACAGGGAGAGGAAGTGCTAATTTTAAAATCATAGCCTATTGAATAATGCAGCCAACAAATGTCCCTTAATTCCTAGAAACATAAGTCAGCAGCCTCCTCTTTCCTGTTGGAGATGTGACATACTTTGCCTGAAGCTGACAACTGCCCCCGTGAAATTCATGCATAAATAGGGCCCCAATATTATACTTTCTCAAATTTTTGTAGGAATGCTTATTCAACACAAATACACATACACATAGCTTGCCATGAATAAAGGCATTTTATAAGAGATTTGTGACTGACATTTTGCTGATAAGTGTTTGAATGTGAAATTCACTATTTTGTTATATCAGATTTTTTTTAATATAGTATTTGCAAGTTAGACCCCATAGAAACAAATAAATATCTTGTATGTTTAATTCAATTAATGAATTAAGAAAGCAGCATATTTTTAATCTTCACACCAATATACTAGCATTTAGACTTAGAGATAAAACATTTACCCTTGTAAGTCTCCACTGACATCAGTGACTGTGTAACTTTGAACTAGTATCAAGTGTTTTATTATTATGAATAAAAATGGGGAGAAATTTTAAATCTGGGTAGTAACATGAAATCCTTTAAAATAGCAAATGTGTAGTGGTGACTGGCTGGTATACATAAGCTCAGAGCATGTGTAATTTGAATACATTTACTTTGAAGAGCTGTCTAATAGTTATTTATACCTAAAACATACCTACTTAAACTTAATGCACTTTTGCCTAATCAGTCAATTATTTCACTCTTTAGGAAAAAGGAAGAATATACGATATAAATAAATTTGTGCCTTAACCCATTTAGTAATACACTATCATTTGATAGTAACTGCTCTAGTCCTGGCATTGAAAAGCACTGTCATAAATCACATCTGCAGCACTTAATCTAGCCTTCCTACTTTACATAAGTTAGTTAACTTTTTTAAGCATTAAAATTTTGTCTTCTGTAAAACAGAGAAAATAGTAATAGCAATCTCATAGAGTAGTTTTGAGGACTGATTGAAAAAAATGTAATGATTTGTAAACTTAATGAATGTAAGGAAAATATCACATTGTGCCTGACACACACAAAAGTACTCAATAAATTTTAGTGGTTGTTATATTATTATTCCTTAATTTGTGGCTATCTTTTTATGATATCTTTTTATGAGTGGTGTAAGATAGGGGTATAGTTTCATTCTTTGACATGTGAGTATCCAATGTCCCCAGCAGCATTTATTGGAGAGACTATTTTTTCTCTATTTGGTACTCTTGGTTTGCTTGTCGGAAATTAGTTGACGATATATGCATGGGTTTATTTCTAGCTCCCAATTTTGTTTTATCTGTCTATGTGTTTATGTCAGTACCACACTTATTTGATTACTATAGCTTTGACATATAATTTGAAATCAGGAAAAGTGATGCCTCCAGCTTTGTTCTTCATTCCCGGGATTGCTTTTACTATTTGAGATCTTTTGTGGTTCCATACAAAAAAAAAAAAAAAAAGCATTTTGCAATCATGGAATTGATTGAATTAAATCTATAATGGCTTTGGGTGAAAGATTTTAACAATATTATTCCAATTTGTGAACATGGAGTATCTTTCCATTTATCTGTGTCTTCTTTAATACTTTCATCAATGTCTTGTAGTTTTTATTGTAGAGATCTTCCCCCCCTTGGTTAAATTTATTCCTAAGTACTTCATTGTCTTTGATGTTATTTTATATAGGATCTTTTTTTTCAGATAATTTGTTGTTGGTGTACAGACATGCTAGGTTTTTATATATTGATTTTATATCCTGCAACTTTACTATTTTGGTGATTTTACAAATAAGAGCTACAGTTTTTGGCAGTTTTTAGGATTATTTTATACATAAAATCATGTCACCTTCAAATAATGACAATTACTTCTTTAATTTCAATTCTCACGCCTTTTATTTATTTTTTCTTACCTGAGTGCTCTAGCTAAGACATGGAAACAATCTGTCCTTTGACAGACAACTGGATAATGAAAATGTGCTTTACACATATAATGGAATACCATGCAGCTATAAAAAGAAGGAAATTCTGACAGTATGATGGACCTTGAGGGCATTAGGTTAAGTGAAATAATCATACAGAAAAAGACAAGTACTTTATGATCTCACTTATATGTAGAATCTAAAACACAACACAACAAATCAAATACATAGAAAAGAAGATCATATCTGTGATTACCAGAGGAGAAAAGTGGAGGATGGGGGAATTGGATGAAGGCCGCCAAATGTACAAACTTCCAGTTATAAGATAACTAAGTACTGGGGATGTAAAGTACAGTATGATGACTATAGTTACCACTGTTGTATGATATATTTGAACATTTCTGAGAGAGTAAATTTTAAAAATTCTCAGCACAAGAAAAAAATTTGTAACTCCATGAAGTGATAAATGCTAACTAGACTTATTGTGGTAAACTTTTCACAATATATGTATGTCAAATCGTTATGCTTTACACCTCAAACTTACACAGTTCATACGTCAATTATACCTCAATAAAACTGAAAACTTTTTAAATAATTTGTGGCAATAATATTTTGGTTTTATCAAATGTTTCTGAGGACTTCATAGCTCATATCCAATTTGATGAGACATAATTAATTTTATTATATAAACATTTAACTAGTATCTTGCTTGAGCTACACATTGAACAAATGTTTAATGAGAAGTAAATGAGATAATCTAGGACATAAAAGGCACAAGAGCCACACAGGAATTAAAGCATTATTTTGCAGTTTTATGGCATTGGGCTACCATATTATCTTTTATTCCTTCCTTAAGTCACCTCAAAAACACACCTACAACTAAAAATTTAAAAATATATAAAAATTGATTAAGACAGTGAAAGAAAATAGAACTATATATCTTTCTCAGTAAGATTAGTAGATTCTTGCCTTGATTTTAAAAAACAAAACTACATTACATTTTTCATTTTATTGTTTCTCTATGATTCCAAATCTAAATTTGATATTTGAAAATATCAGTAAACTAATTATATTTTCATGTGCTTTATTTGAAATTAGAGTTCAGTAATATTGTTTCTGTCATTAAATTAATTATACTTGCAATACAGGTTACTTTAGCCTTACTAATCACTGGTAGGTTCTATTGTTTTCATATTAGATTGTTTTTATCATACTCTTTTATAAAATAAGTGAAGAGGTAATGTTGACATCTATATATTAAAATCCATTTCAATGAACCTTTAACAAATTTCTGCATGAGTAATCATGCTTTTTAAATACCTGACAGAAAAACAAACAAAAAAAAAACACAAAATATTGTTGCCCAAGGGATACATGGAATTAGAATACCTATGCATATTAGAATGCTAGAATTTTATGGTACCCATGCTATTTAATTAATTTTTGAACAAGGTAGATTTGCAGTCTCTATTGTGGAAAAATGGGGAAAAAAACTAAAATCTAACAAAGAAAGCAATGAGATTAATAATGAATTGAAAAAGTACAGTAAGAAATAATAATAAATTTGACATCCCAGCTTGTAATTAAAACATTTGATAAAGTTCATTTCATGAAATAATAGAGTGAACATAGAAGATTGAAATTCTTTTAGAAATATCAGATTATATGAATCTGATGAAATTTGGAGCATTGTCACTTGTAGCAGTAATTGATAACCCCCTGGTTGTTATACAGGGCTTAATATTTAGGAGAGATACCACTTGATTTGGGGGAAATGAAAACAATTTCACTCTTCAGGGTCAGGAACATAAATCTAAATATGACACAGATAATTATAGTTTCTAAACCGCTTTTACACACATTATTGCATTTGTGACTTATAATGATCTTGTGATATAAGCATCAATAGTTACATTTTACACATGAAATATTTCAGAGGAGCTATAACTTCTTCAAGGTCACATGGATAATAATTGGTGAAGATGGAAATCAAATTCAAATCTTCCATGTCTACTACACTACAGGGGCAATGAATATCACATCATCACTGTCAGCTTTAAATTCACCTTAATATTCATCCTCACCATCATTATTCTCTTTGGCCAGGTTACTTTGTTCAACAAATAACAAGGAGCTCATAATTTTACGTTCCAACCATGAACTTCGCCTTTATATGCTTCATAGGTTCATATAGTAAATATTTTAGTCACATCTGATCCTTGCTGTACACAAGACATCTAATTCTTCCTGTTACAGATTTGTACCACATTCTTTATGTCTGATCTTGATATTGTTTCCTGATGGGAAATTTTCCTTCCAATATCATATTTAACACTTACAATAATAATCTAAATCAGTTAGGGAAGGCATTCAATTTACACATCAATCTTCAAAGTCATTGCAGATAGTATAAATAAGCTAATGTTTTCACAGATGGCCAACAGACATGTGAATTGATGCTCAACATCACTAATCATGAGGGAAATGCAAATCAAAATGACAAAAAGACATCAACCCTTACTTGTGAGAATGGCTACCACAAATTTAACAAATAACAAGTGCTGAAGAGAAAGTGGAGAAAATTAAACCTTCAGGCACTGTTGGTGGTATTGTCAATTAATCCAGCCACTGTGGAAAACAGTATGGAGACTCTTCAAAAAAATTAAAAATCAGAACTACCGTATGATTTTGCAATTCCACTTCTGGGTGTTTATCTGAAGAAAATGAAAACAGTAATTAAAAAATATATATGCACCTCTATGTTGTTTGTAGCATTACTTACAATAACCAAGATATGGAAGCAATACAGGTGTCCACTGGTATACAAATGAAGAAAATGTGATACATACACACACACACACACACACACACAAACACACACACTGGGGGTGCCAAAAAATGTATACAAGTGGACACTTTGTTGTTCAAGCAGTAATTCGCCATAATCAGAAGTGTTTGGATGCTAATGGTAACCACTTTGAGCACATCTTGTAATTGCAGAAGTCAAACGTGATTAGTATTCATCCTTTGCTTTTGGTATATGTTGAGTAATACAATTTTAACAGTTTTCTTTTGTTAAAATATGTATACATTTTTTGGCACCCTCTGTACACACACACACATGAATATTATGCATCTATAGAAAATAAAATTTTGCTATTTGTGACAAAATGGATGTACTTAGGGCATATTACGCTAAGTGGGATTTGTGAGGAAGAGAAAGAGAAATACTGTATGATTTAACTTATATGTGGAATCTAAACAAACAAAACAAATGAACAAAAAATAAAACAAAACAGAAACAGATTCATAGATAAGTAGAACAAACTGATGTCTGCCCAAATGGAGAAAGATAAGGGATGGGTGAAAAGGGTGATAGGGAATAAGAGATACAAACTTCTAGTTATAAAATAAATAATTTGTAGCAATATACTGTTCAAAACAGGATATATAATTAACAATGCAATAATAAATTTTCATGGTGACAGATGGTTACTACATTTATTGTGGTGATCACATCGTAAGGAATATAATTGTTGAATCACTACGTTGTAGATCTGAAACTAATATATTATTGTAGTCCACTATACTGTAATAAAAAATAAGTAAAACCTTTAATAATAAGCTAATGTTTTACATTCTAATGTCTTTGGCAATACATTCTTTTTTTTTTAGCTTTAGGTGTACAAAACAACATAGTGATTAGACATTTATATACCTCACAAAGTAATAACCCTAATAAGCCTATTACCCATCTGACACTGTACACAGTTAGAGTATTGTTGACTATATTCCCTATGTTGTACTATGTATACCTGAGACTATTTTTAAATTAAAGTTTATTGGGGTGACAATTGTTAATAAAGTTACATCGGTTTCAAGTGTACAATTCTGTAATATATCATCTAAATATCATATTGTGTGTTCACCACCCAGAGTCAGTTCTCCTTCCATCACTTACATTTGACCCCTTTTACCATCATCTACCACCCCCATCCCCTTACCCTCTGGTAACCATTAAACTAAAACTGAAAGTCACAGAGAAACAAGACAAACAAAAAAAGAAACAAAAACTCATACACACAGACAACAGTTTCATGGCTACTCATCCTTTAATTGCTTTTTACTTTTTGGTGTTGAGTTGTATGAGTTCTTTATATAGATTTGATATTAGCCCCTTATTAGAGGTGTTGCTTGCAAACATCTCCCATGTGGCTGGTTGCTTATTTGTTTTCTTGAATGTTTCTTTTTATTTATTTATTTATTTATTTATTTATTTATTTATTTATATTTTTAATCGATTAGTTTCAGGTGCACAAAACAATGTAATAGTTAGATATTTATCATTTATATCCTTCGCACAGTGACAACCCCCTTCCCCATCCACTATCCCTCTGACATCGTACACAGCCATTTCATTTTCACTGTCTCTATTCCTAATGCTGCACTCCACTTCTTGTATATATATATAGTTGTAGTTAACATTCTTTATTGATCAGTTTCAGCTTCATGTGTGGGGGACAAGGGGGAAGGTGAGGAGATTAGAAAGCACAGTCAGTAACCACAAGATTGCCACAAGGTTAAAAATGTTAATTTGGGGAATGGAATGAATAATGTTGTAAAGATTCTGTATGATATCTGATGGATTTTTGTCTCGTTAGGGAGACCACCTTAGGGATGGTGTAGATGTCTGATCACTGCACTGTACACTTGAATGTTTCTCTTTTTTAATTTATTGGGGTGACAATTGTTAGTAAAATTACATAGATTTCAGGTGTACAATTCTGTATTACATCATCTATAAATACCATTCTGTGTTCACCACTCAGAGTCAGTTCTCCTTCCATCACCATATATTTGATCCCCTTACCCTCATCTCCCACCCCCCCCCCACCCTACTTACCCTTTGGTAACCACTAAACTATTGTCCAGTCAAAATGCCTATCATCAACAAGACAAATGGCAACAAGTGTTGGAGAGGCTGTGGAGAAAAAGGAACCCTCATATACTGTTGGTGGGAAGGCAGACTGGTGCAGCCATTATGGAAGGCAGTTGTGGAGGTTCCTCAAAAAATTACATTGTGTATATATACCACAACTGTTTCTGGGTGGTGAACACACAATGGGATTTATAGATGATGTAATACAGAATTGTACACAAGAAATCTATGTAATTTTACTAACAAATGTCACCAGAATAAATTAAAAAAAGAACAAAGGCCTAGAATGAGAAGGGCCAGGATATCATCATAAATAAACACAAACCCAAAAAGAAAAGTTACAAATAGAATTACCATATCACCCAGCAATCCCTCTCCTGGGTATCTACCCCAAAAAATCTGAAAACATTTATACATAAAGACACATGTGGTTGAATATTTCTTTTGCAATGCAAGATCTTTTTAGTTTGATACAGCCCCATTCATTTATTTTTGCTTTTACTTCCCTTGCCTTTGAGGTCAAACTTATAAACCTCTCTAACCCCAAGGTCCATAAGTTTAGTATCTGTGTTTTCCTCTATGCAATTTATTATTTAAGTTACTAAATTTAGGTCTTTGACCCATTTTGAGTTAATTTTGTGTATAGTGACAGACAGCAATCTAGTTTCATTCTTTTGCATGTGGCTTTCCAACTTCCTCAGCACCATTTATTGAAGAGGCTTTCTTTTTTTCATTTTATGTTTTTGGCTCCATTGTCAAGAATTATTTGTCTATATATATATGGGTTTATTTCTGGGTTCTCAATTCTATTCCTTGGTACATGTGTCTGTTTTTCTGCCAATAACATGCAGTTTTGATTATTCTAAATTTGTAGTATAGTTTGAAGTCAGGGAGTGTGATATATCTGGCCTTCTTTGTTTGTTTGTTTGTTTGTTTGTTTGTCTTTTGGTTTTCCCTCAGGATTGCTTTGGCTATTCGGGGTCTTCTGTGGTTCCATACAAATCTGATGATATTTTGTCCTATTTCTTTAAAAAATGCCTTACGGATTTTGATGAGTATTTTATTAAATCTGTATATTGCTTTGGATAAAATATGACCATTTTAACTGTGTCGATTCTTCCAATTCATGAACAGGAATGTCTTTCCATTTCTGTGTCTTCTTCAATTTTTTTTTAAGTCTTATAGTTTTTAGTGTATAGGTATTTCATATCCTTGATTAAGTTTCCTAGGTAGTTTATTCCTTTTGTTCCAATTGCAAAATGATTTTTTAAAATTTATTTTTCTGAGATATCATTGTTAGTATATAAGAATGCAATGGATTTTTGTACCTTGATTTTTGTAGATGACAACTTTACTGTATTTTTTTATTGCTTCTGACAGATTTTTGGTGGAGACTTTTTTTTTATTGAGGAATGTTGGGGAACAGTGTTTTTACAGGGACCATCAGCTCCAAGTTGTTGTCCTTCAATCTTAGTTGCAGGGGGCATAGCCCACCATCCAATGTTGAAATTGAACTGGCAAACTTGTTGTTGAGAGCTCATGTGCTAACCCAAGGAGCCATCTAGCCACCTTGGTGGAGTATTTAGGGTTTTTGTTTTATACAGAGAGAGTCATATTGTCTGCAAAACATTACAATTTAGCTTCTTTCTTTCACAATTTGGATACATGATGTTTCTTTCTCTTGTCTAATTGCTCTGCCTGGAACTTCCAACACCATCTTGAATAAGAGTGTTGAGAGAAGTCATCATTGACTTGTGCCTGATCTTAGAAGAAAAGCTTTCAGTTTTTCACCATTAACTATGTTATTAGATGAGGGATTGTCATAGATGGCCTTTATTATGTTAATATATTTCCTTCTATATATATTTTATTGTTTGTATCATACATCCATGCTATATCTTGTCAAACGCTTTTTATGCATTTGTTGATAAGATTATACAGTTTCTATTTTTTATTTTGTTTCCTTAGTGAATCACATTGAGTGATTTGCATATGTGAAACTATCCCTGTGCATCTGGAATCACTTGATTGTGATGTGTAATCTTTTTTTAATGTACTGTTTTATTCAATTGGTTAGTATTTTGTTTATGATTTTTGTATTTGTGTTCATCAGATATACTGGTCTGTAGTATACTTATTTTGTGTTACCCTTACTAGGTTTTGGAATCAAGGTAATATTGGCCTCATAAAATGAGATATTGGAAGAGTTTGAGAAGAACACGTATTAAATCATCTTTGAATGTTTGATAGTATTAACTAGTGAAGTGATCTAGTCCTAGACTTTTACTTTTTGGGATGTTTTCAATGATTGTTTCAATTTCCTCACTGTTGATAGATCAGTCTATTTAGATTTTCCAGTTCTTCACGATTCAGTCCAGGAAGGTTATATATTTCTCAGAACTTGTCCATTTCTCCTAGGTTATTGAATTTGGTAGTATAGACTCCTTCATAGTATTCTTGTTTGATCCTTTGTATCCTTTGTATTGCTGTGTGGTATCTGTGATAATCTTTCCTTTTTCGTTTCTGATTTTGTTTATTTGTGTCTTTCTCTTTTTTCTAAGTGAGTCTAGCTAGGGTTTGTTGGTATTGTTAATCATTTCAAAGAGGCAGCTCTTTATTGTATTAATTTTTTCTATTGTCTTTTTATTCTCTATTTCACTTTATTCTGCTCTAGTGTTCACTATTTTTATACTTCTGTGGATTTTGGACTTCATTTGTTCTACATTTTGTAATTCTGTAAGATGTGATGTTTGATTGTTTGTTGGGATTTTTCTGGTTCCTTTAAGTAGGCCTGTAACGATGTAAATGTCCCTTTTATTACTGCTTTTGCTGAATCCCAAAAGTTTTGATATGTCGTATTTTAATTCTAATTTGTTTCTATGTAACTTTTGATGTCCCCTTTTATTTCTTATTTGACCTAGTAATTGTTTAGTAGCATGTTGTTGAATATCTCCATATTTGTGATATTCACACTTTCTTTTGCATTTAATCTTCAATTTCATAGCACTGTGGTCAAAGAATATGCTTGGTAAGATTTCGATCTTCTTAAATTTGTTGAGTCTAGTTTTGAGTCCCAACATATGGTCTATTACTTAGAATATTACATGCATACCAGAGAAAAATGTATAATCTGGTATTCTTCGATGACAGGCTCTGTAAATGTTGATATTGACCACTTGGTCTAATGTGTCATTACTGCTGTATTTTTTCATTTCTTCTACTCCAGAATTTCTATATGGTACTTTTGTAAAGTTTCAATCATTTTGGTACAGTATTCCTTTTGTTCGTTGATTTTATTTCTGAGTCCATTAAACTGCCTACAGATATCTGAATTTTCTTACATCTTGTTGAGTTTTTCCAGAGCTGCAATCTTGAATTTTCTGTAATTTAAATCACATATTTCCTGTCTCTAAGTTTATTTTCTGGAGGTTTCCATTTCTGCTCTCTCTCTCCATATATATAATTTTAAACTAAAGTTCACATACAATATTCTGGTTTACACCATAATTAGGTATTTATATAACATGATATGATAACTCTGATACAGTTAGTACCCATCTGACCTCATACAGAGTTATAACAAACTCCAGACAAACTGGCAACCATCAAAATGTTCTCTACATCTATGAGTTTGTTTCTGTTTTGATGTTTGTTTATTTTATTCCTTTTTTGTGTGTGTGTGATCCAATCTTTTATTTTGGATCCTTTCTTTTATATTTTTTTAAATTAAAGTTTGTTAGGGTGATAATGGTTAGTGAAGTTACATAGGTTTCTGGTGTACAATTCTTTAATGTGTCATCTACATATCACATTGTGATGTAGAAGGAAAATACCTTAACATAATAAAGGCCATGTATGACAAAGCCTCAGTTAATATCATAATTAATGCTGAAAAAAATGAAGTCCTTCTCTCTACATTCAGGAACAAGAAAGGGCTGTCCCCTATCACCACTGCTTTTCAACATAGTATTGGAACTCCTAGCCAGAGCAATCAGGCAAGAGAAAGAAATAAAAGGCATCTGAATTGGGAATGAAGAAGATAAATTGTCACTTTTTGCTGATGACATAATGCTATATATAGAAAACCTTAAATACTCTACAGAAAAGCTACTAGAAATCATAAACAGATACAGCAAAGTTGTCAGCTACAAAATCAACATACAAAAATCCATTGCATTCCTATATACTAAATGAAATCTCAGAAAAAGAAAAAAAAATGCAATTGCAAAAAACAAAAAGAATAAAATTCCTAAGAACAAACTTAACCAAGGATATGAAAGACCTATATGCTGAAAACTATAAGACATTTTTAAAAGAAACTGAAGAAGACATACAGAAATGGAAAGACATTCCATGTTCGTGGATTGGAAGAATCAGCATAGTTGAAATGGCCATGTTACACAAAGTAATATATAGGTTTAATACAATCCCCATCAAAATCCCAAAGACATTTTTTAAAGAAATTGAACAACAAAATCATCAGATTTGTATGGAACTACAAGGGACCCCAAATAACCAAAGCAATCCTAATGAAAAAAAAAAAAAAAAAACACAGTGGTGAAAGTTATCAGACTCCCTGACTTCAACTTGTACTACAGAGGAACAATAATCAAAACAGTATGATATTCATGGAAAAACAGGCACACACATCAATGGAATGGAATTGAAAATCCAGAAATAAAGCCACATAAATATGGACAGATAATTTTCGACAAAGGAGGCAAAAACATACAATGGAAAAAACACAACATTTTCAATAAATGGTTCAGGGAGAATAGGGAAGCCAAGTGCAAAAGAATGAAACAAGTCCCAAGACGGAGCGGAGACTTGTGGAATGTTTGCTTTAGGGTGCGCTAGTTGGGCAAGTGGGGGAAGAGAGAGGGGAGTGAAGTGGAAACGCGCCCCCCCACGGCAGAGCCCAGGCCGGACGGCGAACGCAGCGCCGGTCCCAGGACGGAGTGGAGACTCCTGGAGTGTTTGCTCTGGGTTGCGCTAGTTGAGCAAGCAGGGGAGGAGAGAGGGGCGCGAAGTGGAGACGTGCCCCCCCTCCCCACCGCGGAGCCGTGGGCTGGCGCGGCCACATCAGGGAGCCGGGGCTAGCGGACAAGATAGAAGCCAGGAGTACAGCTGAGAGGCACGTGGAAGGTTTGCTTAGGGGAGCGCTAATTGGGTGAGCTGGGGAGAAGCAAGGAGGGCAAGAGGAAACACGCCGCGCGCTTCCCACCCTCCACGGTAGAGCAAGGCACTGCACCATGCCCACAGCAGCAGCGGCAGGCAGCACCCGGGGCTCGAGAGTCCCAAGGGAGCCCAGGGTGCAGCAGAGAGCACAGAGTCAGGAGGTAGGCTCTTTCCCTGCGTTCCACAGCTGATCGCTCCCACCGGAGCGGGAAGCTCCTGGGCCCTAGGGCAGACAAAGAACTCAGACGCCACACCTGGGCCACTCACCCCACTTTTTCAATCCTATCCCCGCCCTTCCAGAGACTTAAAGTGACCCCTGAACTAAGGAGTAGTGTCAGATTACAGAGCCCCTCGCATTTAAATCTATACTCCCAAATTCAATCTGGGCACCAGGTGACCAGCGCTGCCTGCACAATAGGCAGGGAACTCTTTGGCACAGCGGAGCACAACCTGGAGATTACTTGGTGGGCATGAGCCAAGAATGGTGCTATTTCCTGTTTTGCTTTGCTTATTTTTTTTTCGTTGCTGTTTTTTTTTCTTTTTTTTTGCTTGTTTTGATTTGCTTTGTTCTGACTTTATTTCTTTGATATCTTTGCCTATGTTGAGTGGGGATTGTCGGTTGTATTTTACATGTAAATGTACTTCATTTGTTTACTTTATGTTGTTGTTGTTGTTGTACTTCATAATTTGATTTGTGCTGAAACTGCCCTAACAGGGCCCAACTTAAGAGGCACAAGATTCAACATATCCAGAAGCCAACTCTAGACAAAACCAGAGTACTACTGGGTTTGAACTACAAGTCACACAGAGGGAACTCTCTGAAGGCACAAGAGCCCATAGAGGTCAAACCTCATTTAAGTGGCCAACCCTCACCCAGCAGAACACCCTGAAGTGTGGAGAGCCAAGTCTCACAACTAGACAGCCTAGGAGTTAAACCCACATACTCACAAGGAAAAAGAAATTAAAGTTCTTCTTGAACAGGACAATATACTAAACACACGAGCCACATTTGAAGCATATGCAGAGGAGAAGAACGAAGTAGTCCAAGAAAAATATAAAGAACACATACTACACAAGATAACACAGCAAAAACTAAGAACCCTAGGGGATCTTCCTACAACGTCAAAGCAAACACAGAGAGTCAGTCAGAATGGGGAGACAAAGAAACAGAACAATAAACAAACAAATAAAAGAAGAGAAGAAACCTCCACAACTGGAACCAAAAGAAGGAGAGGTAACCAACCTTTCAGAGACAGAGTTCAGAAAACTGGTAATAAGAATGTTTAAGGACCTTAGAGAAGATATAAAGAAGGATATAGAAATCATAAAGAACAACCAGTTAGAACTAAAGAACACAATTACCGAAATTAAGAACTCACTTGAAGGAATGACCAGCAGGTTAGATGAAGCAGAGGATCGAATCAGCAACTTAGAAGACAAGTTAGTAGAGATCACCCAAACAGAACAACAGAAGGACAAAATAATAAAAAAAACAATGAAGATACGTTAAGAGACCTGTGGTATAACATCAAGCACAACAACATGTGCATCATAGGAATACCAGAAGGCGAAGAAAGGAAGCAAGTGATTGAGAACATATTTGAGGTAATAATGTCCGAAAACTTCTCTAACCTGATGAAGGAAACCAATATACAAGCCCAGGAAGTGCAGAGAGTTCCAACCAGGATAAACACAAACAGGCCCACACCAAAACACATTATAGTTAAAATGGAAAGCTTAAAGACAAAAAGAGAATCTTAAAAGCAGCAAGAGAAAGGCAGAAGGTTGCATACAAGGTAACTCCCATAAGACTATCAAATGACTTTTCAATAGAAACATTGAAGGCCAGGAGGGAATGGCAGGAGATATTTAAAGTGATGGAACACAAAGGCCTAAAACCGAGATTGCTTTATCCAGCAAGACAATCATTTAAAGTTGATGGAGAGATGAAGAGCTTCCCATAAAAGAAAAAACTGAGGGAATTTATTACAACCAAGCGAGCATTGCAAGAAATACTAAAAGGACTTCTGTAAATAGAAGAAAGATGAAAACAATCTACTACAAATTTAAAAATGGCAATAACTATGTACCTATCAAAAATAACTTTAAACGTAAATGGATTAAAGGTTCCAATCAAGTGACATAGGATTGCTGAGTGGATAAGGAAGCAAGACCCTTGTATATGCTATATATAAGAGACTCATTTCAGATCAAAAGACACACACAGGCTGAAAGTGAAGGGTTGGAGTAACATATTTCACGCAAATGGAAGCGAAAAAAAAGCTGGAGTTGCAATACTTATATCTGACAAAATGGACTTTAAAATGAAGAACATATTAAAAGACAAAGATGGGCACTATATAATAATAAAGGGATCAATCAGACAAGAGGACATAACACTAGTAAGCATCTATGCACCTAACATAGGAGCACATAAATATATAAAACAGGTACTGATGGACATAAAGACAGAGATCAACAGCAACACTGTCATAGTAGGGGACTTCAACACACCTCTGACAACAAGGAACAGGTCCTCCAGACAGAAAATCAATATGGAAACAACAGCCTTAAATGATACTTCAGAGCAGTTGGATTTAATTGATATTTTCAGAGCATTTCACCCCAATGCTGCAGAATACACGTTTTTCTCAAGTGCACATGGAACATTTTCCAAGATAGATCATGTGTTAACACAAAACAAGCCTTGATAAAATTAAGAAAATTGAAATAATAACAATTGTCTTAGCTGACCACAGTGCTATGAAATTAGAAATGAACTAGAGGAAAAAAAAAAAACAGGAAGAGACACCAATTCATGGAGGCTGAATACCATGTTACTAAATAATGAATGGGTCAAGCAGGAGATTAAAGATGAAATCAAAAGATATTTCGAGACAAATGAGAATGAGAATATGACGACCCAAAATCTATGGGATGCTGCGAAAGCAGTCCTAAGAGGGAAATTCATAGCACTGCAGGCCTACCTAAAGAAACAAGAAACATCACTAATTGACAGTTTATCTTCACACTTAAGGTATCTGGAAAAAGAACAGCAAAATAAACCCAAAGGGAGCACAAGGAAAAAGATAATAAAGACCAGAGCAGAAATAAATGAAATAGAAACCAGAAAAACAATAGAAAAGATCAATGGATCCAAGAGTTGGTTCTTAGAGAAATAAACAAAATTGACAAACCTTTAGCCAGACTCACTAAAAAAAGGAGAGAGAGGACCCAAATTAATAAAATCAAAAATGAAAGAAGAGAAGTGACAACAGACACCACAGAAATACAAAAAAATTTAAGAAATTACTATAAGCACATATATGCCAACAAGTTTGATAATATGGAAGAAATGGACAATTTCCTAGAGGAGCACAACCTTCCAAGGCTAACTCAAAAAGAAACAGAAAGCCTGAACTGTCTGATTACCACCAGGAAAATTGAATCAGTAATCAATAATCTCCCAACAAACAAAACCCCTGGACCAGATGGCTTTACAGGTGAATTTTTCAAAACATTCAAAATAGAATTATCACCTATTCTCCTCAAGCTCTTCCAAAAAATCCAGAAGGAAGGAAGTCTCCCAAACACTTTTTACGAAGCCACTATCAACCTGATCCCAAAAGCAGCCAAAGACACCACAAAAAAAGAAAACTACAGGCCGATATCTCTAATGAACATAGATGCAAAAATTCTCAACAAAATATTTGCGAACAGAATTCAGCAATACATTAAAAAGATCATACACCATGATCAAGTGGGATTCATCCCTGGTATGCAAGGGTGGTTCAACACCCGCAAATCAATTAATGTGATACACCACATTAACAAAATGAAAAATAAAAATCACATGATCATATCAATAGAAGCATAAAAAGAATTTGATAAATACAGCAAACTTTTATGATAAAAACCCTTAAGAAAGTGGGAATAGAGGGATCATATCTTAACATAATAAAGGCCATATATGACAAACCCACGTCTAACATCATACTCAATGGGAAAAGCTAAAAACATTCTCCCTAAGATCAGGAACAAGAAAAGGTTGCCCACTTTCTCCACTTCTATTCAACATAGTGCTAGAAGTTCTAGCCACAGCAATCAGACAAGAAAAAGAAATAAAAGGCATCCAAATTGGTAAGGAGGAAGTACAATTATCATTATATGCAGATGATATGATACTGTATATAGAGAATCCTAAAGACTCCACCAAGAAACTGTTAGAAGTGATAGATGAATTTAGTAAAGTAGCAGGATATAAAATTAATATTCGGAAATCAGTTGCATTTGTATATACAAATGATAAAATAACAGAAGGAGAAATTAAAAATCCAATTCCATTTACAATTGTTGCAAAGACTATAAAATATCTGGGGATAAATCTAACAAAATATGTAAAAGATCTGTACTCAAGAAAATATATGACACTGAAGAAAGATATGAAAGAAGATATAAATACATAGAAACACATTCCATGTTCATGGATAGGAAGAATTAATATAGTTAAAATGTCCATAATGCTTAAGGCAGTATACATATTCAACGCAATTCCTATCAAACTACCAACGACGTTTTTCACAGAAATAGAACATATAATCCTAAAATTTATATGGGACCATAAAAGACCCCGGATAGCCTCAGCAATCTTGAGAAATAAGAACAAAGTGGGAGGTATAACGATACCTGACTTCAAATTATACTACAAGGCTACAGTAATCAAAACAGCATGGTACTGGTATAAAAATAGACACATAGATCAATGGAACATTATAGAGAGTCCAGAAGTAAATCCATGCCTATATGCCCATCTAATCTACGACAATGGAAGCAAGAATGTACGATGAGGTAAAGATAGTCTGTTCTATCAGTGGTGTTGGGAAAGCTGGACATACATATGCAAGAAAATGAAGGTGGATCACCTCCTTACACCATATACAAAAATAAATTCAAAATGGCTTAAAGACTTAAATGTAAGATCTGAAACCATAAAATATCTAGAAGAAAATATAAGAAGTAACTTCATGGACATTACACGGAGTAAGATTTTAACTGATATGTCCCCTCACACGAGGGAAGTAAGAGAAAAAATAAACATCTGGGATTACATCAAACTAAAAAGTTTTTTCACAGCAAAGAAAACCATCAATAAAAAAAGGGGATCCTACTGAATGGGAAAAGATATTTGCCAATGATATATCTGATAAGAAATTAATATCACAAATCTGTAAAACAATTACTCAACTCAATTCCAAAAACACAAACAACCCAATGAAAAAATGGGCAGAGGACATGAAGAGAAATTTTTCTAAAAAGGACATACAGATGGCAAACAGACATATGAAGAAATGCTCAACCTCACTAACCATCTGAGAAATGCAAATAAAAACCACAATGAAATACCACGTCACCTCAGTCAAAATGGCTATCATCAACAAATCAACAAACAAAAAATGCTGGCACTGATATAGAGAAAAAGGAATGCTAGAATATTGTTGGTGGGATTGCAGATTAGTGCAGCCACTATGGAAACAGTATGGAGGTATCTCAGGAATCTGAAAATGGAACTACCCTATGATCCAGTAATTGCACTTCTAGGCATCTACCCAGAGAAATCCAAAACTCCAATTCAAAAATGTGTATTCACTCCTATGTTTATTGGAGCACTTTACACAATAGTCAAGATATGGAAACAACCGAAATGCCCATAAGTAGAGGACTGGATTAAGAAGCTCTGGTACATTTATACAATGGAGTATTACGCAGCCATAAAGAGGAAAGAAATCTTGTCATTTGCAACAACATGGATGGATCTAGAGAACATTATGTTAAATGAAATAAGTCAGAAAGAGAAAGACAAGGAGCATGTGATCTCACTTATATGTGGAATCTAAATAAAAGAATATGTGAATAAACTAATCAGAAACAGCTTTGGGGACAAAAAGGAAAAAAAACTGAGAGTTGTTAGATGGGGGGGTGGTTGGGGATAAGGGGAAAGGTGAAAGGATTAGGAAGCAGCTTGTAACCACAAGATGGCCTCAGGGTTTTTGAAAATTATTTTGGGAACGTATTCAATAATGTTGTAAAGATTTTGTGGGGTATCCGGTGGACATGCGTCCTATTTGGGAGACCACCTCAGGGATACTGTGGATGCCTGATCATGGCACTGTACACCAGAAGCAAAACAATAATGAATGCCAACTATAATTTTATATATATAGTGTGATGGCTCGGTGCGAGGTCGGAGGGATAGAGGATGGGGGGCGGGGGGTCCACAGTGTGAGGGATATAAATGATGAACTTCTAAGTATTATCTTGTCTTGTACACCTGAAACTAAATAATTAAAATTTAAAAAAAGATAGAATTTATATCAAAAAAATTGTTCTCTAGATCCATCCAAGTTGTTGCAAATGGTAAGATTTCTTTCTTCTTTATGGCTGCGTAATACTCCATTGTATAAATGTACCACAGCTTCCTAATCCAGTCATCTACCGATGGGCATTTTGGTTGTTTCCATGTCTCGGCTATTGTGTATAGTGCTGCAATAAACATAGGAGTGCATACAGATATTTCAATTGAAGTTTTGTATTTCTCCGGATAGATGCCTAGGATTGGAATTACTGGATCATAGGGTAGTTCCATTTTCAGATTTTTGAGATACCTCCACACTGTTTTCCATAGAGGCTGCACCAATCTGCAATCCTACCAACAGTGCACAAGCGTTCCCATTTTTCCACATCTGCGCCAGCAGTTGTTGTTTGTTGATTTATTGATGATAGCCATTTTGACTGGGGTGAGGTGGTATCTCATTGTGGTTTTTGTTTGCATTTCTCGGATGGTTAGTGAGGTCGAGAATTTCTTCATATGTCTGTTTGCCATCTGTATGTCCTTTTTTTTCTTTTTTCTTTTTTTTAATTTAATAGTTTCAGGTGTACAAGACAAGGTAATACTTAGACTTTCATTATTTATATCCCTCACACTGTGGACCCCCCGCCCCCCATCCACTATCCCTCCGACCTCACACCGAGCAATTCATCACATTATATATATATAAAATTATAGTTGGAATTCATTAATGTTTAGCTTCTGGTGTACAGTGCCATGATCAGGCATCCACAGTATCTCTCAGGAGGTCTCCCAAATAGGACGCGTGTCCATCGGATACCCAACAAAATCTTTACAACATTATTGAATAAGTTCCCCAAATTAATTTTCAGAAAACCCTGAGTCCATCTTGTGGTTACCAGCTGCTTCCTAATCCCTTCACCTTTCTTCTTATACCCAACCCCCCTAACCCCCGACCATCTAACAACTCTAGGTTTTTTCTTTGTGTCCTCAAAACTGTTTCTGATTAGTTCATTCACATATTCTTTTCTTTAGATTCAGCCTATTAGTGAGATCATATGGTACTTGTCTTTCTCTTTCTGACTTATTTCATTTAACATAATGTTCTCTAGATCTATCCACGTTGTTGTAAATGATAAGATTTCTTTCTTCTTTATGGCTGCGTAATACTCCATTGTATAAATGTACCAAAACTTCTTAATCCAGTCGTCTACAGATGGGCATTTCGGTTGTTTCCATATCTTGGCTATTGTGTATCGTGCTGCAAGAAACATAGGAGTGCATAAAGATTTTTGAATTGGAGTTTTGGGTTTCTCCGGCTAGATACCTAGGAGTGGAATTACTGGATCATAGGGTAGTTCTATTTTCAGATTCCTGAGATACCTCCACAGTGTTTTCCATAGTGGCTGCACTAATCTGCAATCAAACCAACAGTGCTATAGCGTTCCCTTTTCTTCCACATCCGCACCAGCATTTGTTGTTTGTTGATTTACTGATGATAGCTATTTTGACTGGAGTGAGGTGGTATCTCATTGTGGTTTTTATTTGCATTTCTCAGATGGTTAGTGAGGTTGAGCATTTCTTCATATGTCTTCTTGCCTTCTGTTGTCCTTTTTAGAAAAATGTCTCCTCAAGTCTTCTGCCCATTTTTTAATTGGGTTGTTTGTTTTTTTGGAGTTGAGTTGAGTAAGTTTTTTATAGATTTGTGATATTAATCCCTTATTAGACATATCATTGGCAAACAGATTTTCCCATTCAGTAGGACCCCTTTTTGTTTTATTGAGGGTTTTTTTTTGCTGTGAAAAAACTTTTTAGTTTGATGTAATCCCAGATGTTTATTTTTTCTCTCACTTCCCTCACGCGAGTGGATATATCAGTGAAAATGTTACTCCGTGTAATGTCCATGAAGTTGCTTCTTATATTTTCTTCTAGATATTTTATGGTTTCAGATCTTACATTTAAGACTTTAAGTCATTTTGAATTTATTTTTGTATATGGTGTAAGACACATTTTCTTGCATGTGTCTGTCCAGGTTTCCTAACACCACTTATTGAACAGGCTGTCTTTACTCCATCGTAAGTTCTTGCTTCCATTGTCGTAGATTAGATGGGCATATAGGCATGGATTTACTTCTGGACTCCCTATTCTGTTCCACTGATCTATGGGTCTATTTTTATGCCAGTACCATGCTGTTTTGATTACTGTAGCCTTGTAGTATAGTTTGAAATCAGGTATCGTTATACCTCCCACTTTGTTCTTATTTCTCAAGATTGCTGAGGCTATCCGGGGTCTTTTATGGTCCCACATAAATTTTAGGATTATATGTTCTATTTCTGTGAAAAACGTTGTTGGTTGTTTGATAGGAATTGCATTGAATATGTATATTACCTTAGGCAGTATGGACATTTTAACTATATTAATTCTTCCTATCCATGAACATGGAATGTGTTTCCATCTATTTATGTCTTCTTTCATTTCTTTCTTCAGTGTCGTATAATTTTCTGAGTACAGATCTTTTACATCTTTGGTTAGATTTATTCCAAGATATTTAATTGTCTTTGGAGCAATTGTAAATGAAATTGTTTTTTTTTTTTTAATTTCTCCTTCTGTTATTTTATCATTGGTATATACAAATGCAACTGATTTCCGAATATTAATTTTATATCCTGCTACTTTACTAAATTCATCTATCAGTTCTAATAGTTTCTTGGTGGAGTCTTTTGGTTCTGTATATATAGTATCACATCATCTGCATATAATGATAATTTTACTTCCTCCTTACCAATTTGGGTGCGTTTTATTTCTTTCACTTGACTGATAGCTGTGGCTAGTACTTCCACCACTATGTTGAATAGAAGTTGAGAAAGTGGGCAACCTTCTCTTCTTCCTGATCTTAGAAGAAATGGTTTTAGCTTTCCCCATTGAGTATGATGTTAGACGTGGTTTTGTCATATATGGCCTTTATTATGTTAAGATATGATCCCTCTATTCCCACTTTCTTAAGGGTTTGTATCACAAAAGGTTACTGTATTTTATCAAATGCTTTTTCTGCATCTATTGATATGATCATGTATTTTTTATTTTTTATTTTCTTAATGTGGTGTATCACATTAATTGATTTGCGGATGTTGTACCACACCTGCATACCAGGAATGAATCCCACTTGATCATGGTGTGTGATCTTTTTAATGTATTGCTGAATTCTGTTCGCTAATATTTTGTTGAGAATTTCTGCATCTATGTTCATTAGAGATATCAGCCTGTAGTTTTCTTTTTTTGTGATGTCTTTGTCTGCTTTTGGGATCAGGTTGATAGTGGCTTCGTAAAAAGTGTTTGGAAGACTTCCTTCCTTCTGGATTTTTTGGAAGAGCATGAGGAGAATAGGTGATAATTCTCTTTTGAATGTTTTGAAAAATTCACCTGTAAAGCTATCTGGTCCAGGGCTTTTGTTTGTTGGGAGATTATTGATTACTGATTCAATTTCCCTGGTGGTAATCAGACTGTTCAGGCTTTCTGTTTCTTCTTGAGTTAGCCTTGGAAGGTTGTGCTCCTGTAGAAAATTGTCCATTTCTTCCAGATTGTCAAATTTGTTGGCATATAGTTTCTTATAGTAATTTCTTAAATTTTTTTGTATTTCTGTGATGTTTGTTGTTACTTCTCCTCTGTCGTTGCAGATTTTATTAATTTGGGTCCTTTCTCTCCTTTTTTTAATGAGTCTGGCTAAAGGTTTGTCAATTTTGTTTATCTTCTCTAAGAACCAACTCTTGGATACATTGGTCTTTTGCATTGTTTTTCTGGTTTCTGTTTCATTTATTTCTGCTCTGATCCTTATTATCTCCTTCCTTGGGCTCCATTTGGGCTTTTTTTGCTGTTCTTTTTCCAGATCCCTTAAGTGTGAAGATAAACTGTCAATTAGTGATGTTTCTTGTTTCTTTAGGTAGGCCTGTAGTGCTATGAATTTCCCTCTTAGGACTGCTTTCGCAGCATCCCATAGATTTTGGGTCATCGTGTTCTCATTTTCATTTGTCTCGAGATACCTTTTGATTTCTTCTTTGATCTGCTGCTTGACCCATTCATTATTTAGTAACATGTTATTCAGCCTCCAAGAATTAGTGTGTCTTACTGTTTTTTTTTTTTTTCCTGTAGTGCATTTCTAATTTCATAGCACTGTGGTCAGAGAAGACAATTGGTATGATTTCAATTTTCTTAAATTTATCAAGGCTTGTTTTGTGTCCTAACATATGATCTATCTTAGAAAATGTTCCATGTGCATTTGAGAAGAACGTGTATTCTGCAGCATTGGGGTGAAATGCTCTGAAAATATCAATTAAATCCAACTGCTCCAAAGTATCATTTAAGGCTGTTGTTTCCATATTGATTTTCTGTCTGGAGGACCTGTCCCTTGTTGTCAGAAGTGTGTTGAAGTCCCGTACTATGATAGTGTTGCTGTTGATCTCTGTCTTTATGTCCATCAGTACCTGTTTTATATATTTAGGTGCTCCTATGTCGGGTGCATAGATGTTTACTAGGGTTATGTCCTGTTGTAAAATTGAAACCTTTATTATTATATAGTGCCCATCTTTGTCTTTTATTAATTTCTTCATTTTAAAGTCCATTTTGTCACATATAAGTATTGCAACTCCAGCTTTTTTTTTTGCTTCCATTTGCATTAGATATGTTACTCCAACCCTTCACTTTCAGCCTGTGTGTGTCTTTTTATCTGAAATGAGTCTCTTGTTTACAGCATATACAAGGGTCTTGCTTCCTTATCCACGCAGCCATCCTATGTCTCTTGATTGGAGCATTTAATCCGTTTACATTTAAAGTGATTATTGATAGGTACATAGTTATTGCCATTTTTAAATTTGTAGTAAATTGTTTTCATCTTTCTTCTATTTACAGAAGTCCTTTTAGTATTTCTTGCAATGCTCGCTTGGTTGTAATAAATTCTTTCAGTTTGTTCCTTTCTGGTAAGCTCTTTATCTCTCCATCAACTTTGAATTATAGCCTTGCTGGATAAAGCAATCTAGGTTGTAGGCCTTTGTGTTCCATCACTTTGAGTATCACCTTGAATGTTTCTGTAGAAAAGTCATTTGATAGTCTTATGGGAGTTCCCTTGTATGTAACCTTCTGCCTTTCTCTTGCTGCTTTTAAGATTCTCTCTTTGTCTTTAAGTTTTGCCATTTTAACTATAATGTGTCTTAGTGTGGGCCTGTTTGTGTTTATCCTGGTTGGAACTCTCTGCACTTCCTGGGCTTGTATATTGGTTTCCTTCATCAGGTTATGGAATTTTTCGGACATTATTACTTCAAGTATATTCTCAATCCCTTGCTTCGTCTCTTTACCTCCTGGTATTCCTATTATGCACATTTTGTTGCGCTTGATGTTATCCCAGAGGTCTCTTAACCCATCTTCATTGTTTTTTATTCTTTTTTCTTTCTGTTGTTCAGTTTGAGTGATCTCTGCTAACTTGTCTTCTAAGTGTCTGATTCGATCCTCAACTTCATCTAACCTGCTGGTATTTCCTTCAAGTGAGTTCTTAATTTCGGTAATTTGTTCTTTAGTTCTAGCTGGTTGTTCCTTAAGATTTGTACATCCTTTTTTAGTTCTAACTGGTTGTTCTTTATGATTTCTACATCCTTCTTTATGTCTTCTATAAGCTCTTTAAACATTCTTATCACCCGTGTTCTGAACTCTGTCTCTGACAGGTTGGTCACCTCTGCTTCACTTGGTTCCAGTTGTGGAGGTTTCTTCTGTTCTTTTGTTTGGGACATTTTTCTTTGTCTTCCCATTCTGACTGATCCTCTGTGTTTGCTTTGATGTATTAGGAAGATCCCCTAGAGCTCTTAGTTCTTGCTGGGTTATCTTGTGTAGTATGTGTCCTTTATATTTGACTTGGACTACTTCGTTCTTCTCCTCTGCATGTGATCCACAGGTGGCTCATGTGTTTAGTATATTGTCCTGTTCAAGAAGAACTTTAGTTGCTTTTTCCTTGTGAGTAGTTGGGTTTAACTCCTAGGCCGTCTAGTTGTGAAACTTGGCTCTGCCCACCGCAGGGTGATCTGCTGGGTGAGGGTTGGCCATTTAAATGAGGTTTGGCCTCTATGGGCTCTTGTGCCTTCAGAGAATTCCCTCTGGGTGTTTGACTTGTACGTCAAACCCGGTAGTACTCTGGTTTGGTCCAGAGTTGGCTTCTGGATATGTTGAATCTTGTGCCTCTTAAGCTGGGTCCTGTTAGGGCAGTTTCATCACAAATCAAGTTACCAAGTACAACAACAACAACAACTTCAAGGAAAACTAATCAAGTACATTCACATGTAAAATACAACCGACAATCCCCACTAAACATAGGCAAAGATATCAAAGAAATAAAGACAGATCAAAGGAAATCACAGCAAGCGGTAAAAAAAAATAAGAAAGAAAAAAAACAACACCAAGCCAAGCAAAACAGAAAGCAGCACCAGTCTTGGCTTAAGCCCACCAAGTCATCTCCAGGTTTTTTTCCGCTGTGCCAAAGAGTTCCCTGCCTATTGCACAGGCAGTGCTGAGCACCTGGTGCCCGGAGTGAATTTGGGAGTGTAGATTTAAATGCGAGGGCCTGAGGGGTCTGAATGACAGTTTTCAGAGAGACCGTGCAGTTTCTGTCCTTTCCTGCAGAAATGCACGCTGAGAGTAGCTCCACCAGCCCTGTGCCCAGTACTGCTGAGTCTTAGGGCCCTCCTTCCGTGGGTGTGTGGGAGAGGGCGGGTGGGAGATCTCTAAGCTGCTGAAAGCCGGGAGCTACGTCTGCCGCTTACTCCTGAACTCAGGGAGTGCTTCTGCGGTTGCTCTTGCCCCGCCCCAGGCCAGCCAGAGAGGGTGGAGGCAGGGGATGGAGGGGTCTTCTCTCTCCCAGGCCAGCCACGTCACACTCCTCCCGCAGGCCCAAAAAGGTGGTTGCTGGGGGTGTGGGTGTCTCCTCTCTCCTTGTCCAGCGAAAATTCTCTCCTCCCAACCTCTTCCGAAGGTCAGAGCTGGCTGCCAATCTTCCCCGCGCCTGAGCACAGACCCCCTTCTGTAATCTGACACTACTCCTCAGTTCAGGGGTCAGTTTAAGTCTGTGGAAGGGCAGTGGGACGACTTGAAAAGTGTGGTAAGTGGCCCAGGTGTGGCGTCTGAGTTCTTTTTCTGCCCTAGGGCCCACGAGCTGCTCGCTCCGTTGGGAGTGATCAGCTGTGGGACACAGGGAAAGAGCCCACCTCCTGTACCCTGCACTCTCCGCTGCACCCTGGGCTCCGGTGGGACTCTAGAGCCCCGGGTGCTGCCTGTTGCTGCTGCTGTGGGCACGCTGCAGGGCCGCCGGCTCTACCGTGGGGAGTGCGGAGAGCGCGGCACGTTTCCTCTTGCCCTCCTTGCTCCTCCACCACTCGCCCACTAGCGCACCCTAAAGCAAAACTTCCACGAGTCTCCGCTCTGTCCTGGGAGCCGCACAGCTCAGCGGTTGCTGTCCGGCCTGGGCTCCGCGGTAGCGGGGTGGGGGGGGTGCATCTCCACTTCTCGCCGCTCTCTCCTCCCCCGCTTGCCCAACTAGCGCACCCCAAAGCAAACCTTCCATGAGTCTGTGCTCCATCCTGGGCGCCGCAGCAGCCTCGGCTCCGCTGTGGGTGGGGGGGTGCGCTGTTCCACTTTGCTGTCCTGCCTCCTCCCCTGCTCGCAATCAGCTCGCACCTTCAGGTAATTCCTCCACGAGTCTCCCTGCTGTTCTGCGTGATGAGCAAAGGGCTCCTTGGTGTTCTATATCTCCCTGTGTCTTTAGAGCTGCGGTTTACTGCTGCTGCCGCAGCCACCGACGGCCTGATTCCACCACGAGACAGCGCGTTTCCACTCCGCTCCTTTCATTCTTCCTCTGCTCACCCAATTTGAGCACCTTCAAGTAATCCTTCCACGAGTCTCTTAGGAGTCTCTTAGCTGTTCTGCGTGATGAGCAAAGAGTTGTTTGATGGGTTATATGTCCCGTTTGTAATAAGATCCGGAGGAGAACTCAGAAAATGTGCCCCGCTGCCGCCATTCCTATGACGTCACTTCCTACGTGGCTCTTCAGGCCTAATGGTTTGGAATCATCTGTTTATGTGGTTGTTTAGTGTCTGTCAGCACTTACACGATTAAATTTCATTTTCTGTGGTTTCTAATCTACTGCGGAATTTCAGTGCATGCTGTGACTTGGCTTGGCCACCTGCAGTTCTGCAGCAGTCTATATGTCCTTTTTAGAAAAATGTCTCTTCATGTCCTCTGCCCATTTTTTAATTGGGTTGTTTGTTTTTTTTGGAGTTGAGTTGAGTGTGGTTTTTTATAGATTTGTGATATTAACTCCTTATCAGATATATCTTTGGCAAATATCTTTTCCCATTCAGTAGGGTCCCTTTTTGTTTTATTGATGGTTTTTTTTTGCTGTGAAAAAACTTTTAGTTTGATGTAATCCCACGTGTTTATTTTTTTTCTTCCCTTGCGTGAAGGGATATATCAGTAAAAATCTTACTCTGCGTAATGTCTGTGAAGTTTTGTCCTATATTTTCTTCTAGATATTTTATGGTTTCAGAGCTTACTTTTAAGTCTTTAAGCCATTTTGAATTTATTTTTCTATATGGTGTAAGGAGGTGGTCCAGCTTCATTTCTTGTAATACTGCTTTGGTGGTGATGAACTCTTAACTTTTTCTTATCTTGGAAGGTCTTTTTGTTTCCTTCAGTTTTATATGGTAGTTTTGCTGCATAGAGTAGTCTTGGTTCTTGGTCCTTGATTTTTATCACTTTGAATATTTTGTGCCAATCTTTCCTTGTCTGCAAATTTTCTGTCGAGAAATCAGCTAATAATAGTGTGGGAGCTCCCTTGTAACTAACCAGTTGCCTTTCTCTTGCTGCTTTTAGAATTCTCCCTTCTTAACTTTTGCTATTTTAATTATAATGTTCCCTGGTGTGGGCTTGTTTGAATTCATTTTGTTTGAAATTCTCTGCACTTTCTGGGCTTGTATTTCTATTTCCTTAACCAAGTTGGGAAAGTTTGTCATTATTTCTTCAAATAATGTCTCATTCTTTTGTTTTCTCTCTTCTTCTGGTACACCAATGATGCTAATTTTGTTACACTGAGGTTCTCCCAGGTCGCATAAACTAGCATCACTCTTTGGATTCTTTTTTTTTTTTTTTTGCTGTTGTAATTGGGTGTCTTTTGTTACCTTGTCTTCCAAATTGCTGATTTCATACTCTGTTTCATCTAATCTTCTGGTGATTCCTTGTAGTACAATTTTTAATTTCAGTTATTGCATTTTTCATTCCTGACCATTGTTTTTTTATGGTTTCTATATCTTTTTTTTTTAATGTTTGCTATCTATTTGTTGAAGTTCTCACAAAGTTCCTTGAACATTCTTGTTTCCTGTATTTTGAACACTGTGACTTGTAGATTGCTTGTCTGTATTTATTTTGTTTAATTCTTTTCTTGCAGTTTTTCCTGTTCTTTAATTTGGGATGCTTTTGTTTGTTTCTTCATTTTTCTGCTACTTTGTGTTTTTTCTATGTATTGGGTAGATCTTCTATGTCTCCTAGTCTTGGCCGGGTGTCCCTATGTAGTAGGTGCTTTGTGGGGCCCAGCTAGTAATCTCCCTGGTCATTTGTGCAGGGATGCAGGAGCGTCCATTACATGGGTTGTATGTACCCTCCTGTTATTGTTGAGCCTTAATTATTATTGGCATATCAGTGGTGAGATTGATCCTCAAGCTGATGGGCCATGGGTTTTACCCATGTCCACAGCTTATGGACTGCTTTGTGAGGGTGCTTATTCTATGGAATGGGATTTGCCTCAGTGAAGTCTGGTGCCTGATAAGTCAACATTTTGGGTTTTCCACATGTGGGGCTAATTAAATGGTGCTCTGCTGTGGTCTGAAGCTGACCTCGACCTCTGGGCATATTGGTTCTGGGTCCTCTTAGAGGGGCTCCAGTGCAATTTCAGTTCAACCATTGCCTGTGATCATTCATGGACTACTCATTATGAGCTACAATGTGATCCATGATCAGTTGCTGCCTATGATGGAGCTGGAGGTATGTGGGAGAGGTCACACTGAACCAAAAATTGTTTCTATTAGTATGATGCCTGGAATAGTTCTATGAAAAGCCCAGGGCATCCAAGACCTGGTTCATTCTGTCAGTTCTTATACAGTTCAGCCACTGATAGAGCCTCATTAGGTACATGAGTTGGGTGAGGTGGGATCTCAGGTATTCACCAGGGTGAGAGGAGTGGTATTCACCAGGTTAATGTGGACTCTGGGTTGGTGCCAGTGCTGAGCCTGGAGATATATGCCAAAAGTCTGAAAATACACTATGGTCAGCTGTCATCCCTCTGGGGCCCATGGACTCCATAGAGTTGTCCAAGAATGAGTAGAACATGGGTGGGGCTCTCTGCTGGCCGAAAAATTGCCTTCAGTGTTCCACGTGTTAGGTGGAGTAGAGTTTCAGGGAGCCAGAAGGGTGGAGTGAGTTGAGTTCACCAAACCAATGTAAATTCAGATTTGGCCCTGTCTGGAGGGCTCAAGAAAAGAAAGATTGTGCCCTCTTCCTGGCTTCACTGAAGGAAGATCCTACACAGGGAAATGGTGACTATTTCTGCAGTGCTCACCCTGAAACCTCACAATGCAGTCTCTCTATATATGTTTCTGATTTCTTCTGAGTCAAAGTCCTTCTGCCAGAGCTTAAGGTGAGTGCTTGCAGGTAAGTGAATCTTGCACAGCCCTTTATGGAGCTGTCTGTGCACCCCACATCCTTCTTTCTCACCTGAATGGTCAGAATCCTCATTGTTTTTCACAGCCAGGTGTTGTGGGGGCTCCGGATTCTAGCACTGATACTCTGTCCTGGGAATCCTGGTGTTGCACTGGTATCCTTCATTCCTTCAGGTGTAATCTCTTTGGCCAAGATATTGCTCCCAATTGAAAACTATGGGATGCAGGTGTCAGGCCAGCCTGTTTTTTGTCTCTAACCCTCCTACCAGTCATGACATGGTTCTACTTTATATCCTGTTATAGGACGTCTGTTCAGCTAGACTTAATTTGGTTCTCCAGTTTGATTATTTTATAATTTAGTTGTAATTTTAATGTGGCCCAGGGATGAGGCAAGCACAACACTTATCTACTTTGCCATCTCGGAATTCCCCTGGTGGATTTTGATTTTGTAAAGAGATTTTTATATCCAGGCACCTTGGTAAAATTTTTACTTAATTCTATGATTTATCCACAAAAATATTTTGAGTAGTCTATCTACAGAATTATGTAATCCTTTCAGGTCACTATAACTTCAGCTTATTTTCTTGCTTTGCAACTGCCTGGGATCTTCAGTGCAATGTTGCAAAGAAATGGTGATGACATACACCCTTGTCTAGAAAATGAAGCCAGTAAACTATACAATATATTTAATGTACAATAAATATTAATATTGATCAAAACAAGGAAATTATATTTCAATGTTTCAACCTTAAGTATTATGTTGGCAGTTGATTTTATAGGTATTTTACTTGTTAAAAGTTGTTATTTGATGTCATAGAAGTGGCAGCATGAGGTGAGCCTCTTGAAATCTCCTCTGGAATTTACAACAAATTGAACACCTATAACTCCACAAAGGACTCCCTGAATAGCACACAGGCAAGACTAAGAGATCCATAACTGAAATAATCCAAAGGTGGGCAAATTGGGTGATCTGAATGAAGAGGGAAGGGGGAAGTGTGGAGACACAGGCAAAACATGGCCATAAGAGAGCATAACAGACCAGAGATCATAACTTCGAGCTCCCTGTATTCTGGAGCTACAGAAGTGGTGTGAGAGGGAAGAATTCAGAATGCTAGCACTTCCCTTATGGCCCACACTCTCACCTGAGAGATCAGCATGTAACACAGCTGAACTCAACATTCACAGCAGAGACCTTGGAGCAAAGACTGAGGAAAGAAGCGTGAAAACAGTGGGTTAAGCTGTCACTTCCAAGCAGAGGATGGACTAGCAGACTCTTCCTTAACCCCCTCAAAGCTCGTGCCACCCCACCTTCCCAGTCGTAGACGGGTAATGGTAGCCATGTCAGATAAAAAGAACATAATATTTGAATTTCTGAGAACTATGGCCTGAAGCCACAAACTCACGATCCAACCAGTTCTGGTGAAGGGGAGGGAAACTTAGTTGCAGGCCTGGCTGGGCTGGTGGTCTCCTCCATTGCTCAGAACCACCTCTCACAACTCACCCTACCGTATCTTCACCTATCTGGGTGCATTCCTCCAGGGGTAAAAAGAGCCAGTGAAACACACAGGCTCTGAAAATGGTGCAAGAAAGGCTTTGGAACTTTAAAACCTCTCCACAGCACTCAACAACAGGGGTGTCCTGTGACCCAGGTGACCTGCTCACAAAGGAGAAACCCACCTTCCAGAGAACTCCCCATTGTGTGAGAAGCTGGAACAGTGCAAACACTACAGTTTGAGAGAGAATAAAATGCTGAAGTTGGAGAGGAAATAAAACATTCTACCAACACTTACTGAAAGGCAAAAGAAAGAACTCTTCCTATCAACCAGTTGCAGAAACGAATCTTGTAGATGCCTAGGAAGAAAAATAACAATTCATTAATTACCATGAATAACCAAGAAAACAGGCAGCTCAGAAAGAAAATGAAAAGTCTCCGGAAAATGAACTTAAAGACATGGAATTTTGTGACTTAAATGACAGAGAATTCAAGATTGCAGTTTGTAAAAACTCAACAAAGTGCAAGAAAACACAGACAGGAAGATTAATGAACTCAGAAACACAACCAAAGAACAAAATGAACATTTTACCAAAGAGATTGAATTTTTAAAAAGAACCAAATAAAATTTTTGGAGATTAAGAACTCAATAAAAGAAATAGCCAGCTTAGGTAATAGACCTGATAGATGGAGGAAAAAATCAGTGACATTGAAGACAGAAATCTGGAAGTGACACTGATGGAAGAAGAGAGAGAGATACTTAGGAGTTAAAATAAATAAAAGAACTCTACAATAACTTTCTGACTCCTTCAGAAAGAGGAATATAAGAAAAATGGGAATACCAGAAGGATAAGAGAGAAGTGAACAGAGAATATATTCAAACAAATTGTTGATGAGAACTTCCCAAACTTGTAGAAAGAATTTCATCCTTGATTTCAAGAAGTAAACAGAACACCTACTAATCTCAATCCAAACAGGCCTTCCCCAAGGCACATTGAAGCTGTCAAAATTAACAACAAAGAAAGAATCCTCAAGGCAGCCAGGGAAAAGAAGACAGTAACTTACAAAGGAAAGTCCATCAGATTCTCATCAGATTTTTCAAAAGAAACTCTACAAGACAGAAGGGAGTGGAATCAAATATCAAATTTTTAAAAGAGAGAAATTATGAGACAAGCTATATATATATATATATATATACACACACACACACACACACATATTAATATACATATATATACACACATATTCAATAATCTAGAAAAAATGGACATGTCCTTAGAAACATATAGCCTTCATACGCTAAAGCACAAAAAGTCAAAAAATCTAAATAGGCCAATGAACAGTAAGGAAATTGCATCAGTCATCCAAAGCCTTCCTAAAAGCAAAAGTCCAGGACCACATGGCTTCATTAGTGAATTTTACCAAATATTCAAAGACTATCTAATACCTGTCCTACTCACTCTTCCAAAAAAATTGAAGAAGAGGCAATACTCCACAACTCATTTTATGAGGCCAACATTACCCTGATACCAAAACCTGGTATGGGTAATACGAAACAAATAAAATTACAGACCGATATCTCTAATGAATACAGATGCAAAATCCTAAACAAAATTCTAGCAAATCAAATTCAAAAAGGCATGAAAAAGATTATATATCACGACCAAGTGGCTTTATCCTATGGGGCACAAGAATGGTTCAACATATGTAAATCCATCAATGTGATACACCACACAAACAAAACAAAAGACAAAAATCATATGATTATATCAATAGATGCAGAAAAAGCATTTGAGAATATACAATATGCATTTACTGTGTTTCCCCAAAAATAAGACCTAGCCAGACAATCAGCTCTAATGTGTCTTTTGGAGCAAAAATTAATATAAGATCTGGTCTTATTTTACTATAATTTAATTCCAGGTATAATATAACATAATATAATACCGTGTGTTATATTAATTTTTGCTCCAAAAGACGCATTAGAGCTGATTGTCCAGCTAGGTATTATTTTCAGGGAAAGAGTGTATGAATAAAACACTTAAACAAATAGGTATAGAAGGAAAATACTTTAGCATAACATAGGCCATATATGACAAACAACCAGATAATATCCCAATTAGTGGTGAAAAACTGAAGCCCTTCTTTCTACATTCAGGAACAAGACAGGGTTATCCCATATCATCACTGCTTTTTAAAATATTATTGGAAGTTCTAGCCAGAGCAATCAGACAAGAGAAAGAAATAAAACGTATCCAAAATAAGAATGAAGAAGTTAAATTGTCACTCTTTGCAGCTGGCATAATGCTATACGTGGAAAGCCCTGCAGACTCCACCAAAGAGCTATTAGCAATAAAAAACGAATACAGTAAAGTTGCTGGCTACTAAATCAACATACAAAAATCCATTGCTTTCCTATATACTAACAATAAAGTATCAGAAAAATAAACTGAAAAAAATCAATTTCTTTTGCAATGGCAACAAAATGAATCAAATATTCTGGAATAAACTTAACCAAGGATATGAAAGACTTATACACTAAAATATATAAAAAAAATTTAAAAGAAATTGAAGAGAACACAAAGAAATTGAAAGACATTCCATGCTCATGATTTGGAAAAAGCAACATAGTTAAAGTGGCCATATTATTCAAAGCAATATACAGATTTAATGTAATCCCCCAAAATCCCAATGGGCATTTTTTAAAGAAATAGAAAAAAAAATCATCACATTTGTATGGAACCCCAAACGACCCCAAATAGCTAAAGCAATCCTAAGAAAAAAGAGCAATGCTGAAGCTATTACCCTCACTGACTTCAGCTGTTACTACAGAGCAACAATAATCAAAACAGCATGTAGGGGCAGAAAAAGAGGCACACAGACCAATGGCATATAATTGAGAACCCAGAAATAAACCACATAAATGAGGACAAATAATTTCCAACAAAGAAGCCAAAAACATACAATGACTTAAAGACAGCCTGTTCAATAAATGGTGCTGGGAGAATTGGAAAGCCAGGTTAAAAAGAATGAAACTAGCCTGCTATTTGTTACCTTGTACCAAAATTAACCCAAAATGAATCAAAGATCTAGACGTAAGACCTGAAACAACAAACTGTATGGAAGAAAACATAGGTACTGAACTTATGGACCTTGAGTTCAAAGAGGATTTTATGAATTTGACTTCAAAACCAAGGGAAGAAAAAGCTAAAATAAATGAATGGGACTATATCTAACTAAAAAGCTTCTGCATAACAACAACAACAACAAAAACAATGACAAAATAAAAAGGCAACCAACTGAATCGGAGAAGATTTTTGCAAACAATGCCTCTTATAAGGGGCTAATATCCAAAATATATAAAGAATTCATACAACTTAACAACAAAACAATCCAATTAAAAAAATGGGCAGAAGACCTGAATAGATATTTCTCCAAAGAGGACATACAAATGGCCAATAGACAAATGAAAAAAATGCTCAACATCAGTAATCATCGGAGAAATTCAAATATACCACAATGAGATGTCACTCACACCAGTTAGAATGGCTGTCATCAACAAGACAAATAATAGTAAGCGTTGGAGAGACTGTGGAGAAAAGGGGACCCTCATACACTGTTGGTGGGAATGCAGATTGGTTCCAACACTATGGAAGGCAGTGTGGAGATTTCTCAAAAAATTAAGAATATAATTACCACATGACCCAGCCATACCTCTCTTGGGTATCTACCAAAAATAAAATCTAAAAGCATTTATCCATAAATATATATGTTCAGTGCAGCTTTATTTACTGTGGCCAAGAGATGAAAACAATCAAAACGCCCTTGAAGGGTGATTGCATAAAGAAGATGTGGTATACAGTATATACACAATGGAATACTATTCTGCCATAAGAAAACATGAAATAGTGCCGTTTGGGACAACCTGGATGGATCTCGAAATTATTATACTAAATGAAATAAGTCAGAAAGAAAAAGTCTAGAACTGTATCATTTTACTGATGTGTGGTACAAAAAACTGAAAACAACAAAAGAATGAGGCAAGCAAATGGAGAAATAAAGAAACTAATAAATTTAAAAAAATAATTTAAAAAATTAAAAAAAAAAACCACCTCATAGATAGTAGTTTAGTGGTTGCCAGAGGGTAAGGATGGAAGGGGGTGGTAGATGAGAGTAAAAGGGATCAAACATATGGGGATGAAAGGAGAACTGTCCCTGGCTAGTGAACACACAATGTGATACATAGATGATGTATTACAGAATTGTACACCTGAAATCTATGTAACTTACTAACAATTGTCACCCCAATAAAGTTTAATTAAAAAAAACAAAACAACACAGAAAATAATAAACTGTAGATTAAATTTTGAAAAACAATTATTCTTTGCTCAATTTTTTGTCATAAATGGATGCTGAATTTCAACAAATGATTATTTTCTACCTAGAGAGTTTATTTTTCATAAAATATGCTAATTAATGAAGTATGTTAATTAATTTTCTAAAGGTGTTACAAGCACTCTAATTTATCACTGTTCTACTGTACCATCATGGTTCCCTTATATTTATTACCAACAATAATATATGTTTATCTACCCTTCTTTGACAGTTCATAATTTAAAATTCTCATTTTCTCTTTGACAACCAAACCATACCATGGTCCAGGTTATACCATAATCAGGTCAAGTTTCAGCATCCTTTCTTGTTGTATGCAAGTGGTTTCTGACCAACATCTGTCTAGTTTTATACCCATGAGAAAATAAGTTTCCACATATATACACAGGGTTTTTCAATATATAGGAGCTTTATTTTTATCTCAGAGAACAATTTAAAGATGGCCAACAATTTCTCCTCACATTATAAGTTTAGAGAAAACAATTGTGCTGCAAATAAATTGTATGTTAAGGACCCCAAGAGGAGGGAGTTTTGTTGTATGGACAATTATGGGTAACATCTATTAATTGGAATCAAGGAATATATTGAAGTAGCATTGTGGAGTATTTCCTTTCTTTTCTCTTGTTAGCTAACTGCATTAAAATGAAACAAACAAACAGAAAAAAAGGGTCACCTTCATAGATAAGGTTGAAATAAAGCAAAAATGCATTAATTCCCTTTTTCATCCTGAAGGTTCATTTTTATTGGAGCACTTAAATACATTTAGAAACAAGGCCCAGGTTAAGGTCAAGATGGAGGAGTACTTAAATGCTGTGCCTGCCTCCTCCTGTGACCACATTAAAATTACAACCAAATTATAAAACAGTCAACCTGGAAAATCTTCCAAATATTAGTTGAACATAGTTCCTTTAATTAAGGATATAAGGAAGAAGCCACCTTGAGACTGGTAAGAGGGGTGGAGACCCGAAAAGGGCTGGTCCCACACCCACATGTGGTGGTTGAGAATTGGGAGGGATATCTCAGCTGCAGAGGTTTCCATGAAGAGCAGGAAGTCCCAGCCTCACACGGGGCTCTCCAGCTTGGAGCACCAGTGTTGGGTAGAGAAACCCCCACAATATCTGGCTGTGAAAATCAGTGCATTTTCTGTCCATCTGCTGAGACGGAAGGAGGAAGGAAACCCAGATGTCCTCTTAAAGGCCCGCTGCTCAGAGTCTCTCACTCACAGGCATTCACCCTGGGATTGGGCAGAGGGACTGCAGCTCAGGAGGTGCCAGAGACATACAAGGAGAGACCAAGTTGTGTGACTTCAGGGAATGGGATGGCGTGAAAGTTGCCATTGTCCCTGTGTTGAGATCTCTTCTTGTGTACCCAGCAGGCAGACACCATCTTTCTTGTGTGAGCCCTCCCTCCCCATGGCCAAAGCTGAATTTTTATTGGCTTGGTATGCTCTGCTCACTCCGCCCTGATGATTCTCTGCTATTCTGACTCATTCGACTTGTGAAATTCTCGAGGCTCTGTCATGGCCCACAGGCAGCTCTTGTTGGCCTGGGCTGCAGTCTTTCTTGGACAACTCTCAGAAGTACACAGGCACCAAGCAGATTGCAGCTGGCCTTGAAGTACTCTGAGATTTTTGTGGAGTGAATCCAGGATTAGAACTGTGGTCAAATCTAAATCTGTATGAACTGTTTAATATCACTTTTCCCCTGCTGCTGACTCTCTGAGACCCAGCCCCATCCAACTATCATACCACCCAATGCTCTTTCAGGGGCTGAGAATTATCGACAACTAGAATGTGGAGTGAGGATTTTGTGTGTTGTGTGCCTTTTGCTGAGGTATCCCAGGCCCAGTATTTGTAATGGCCATCCTAGGTTCACAGCATGGCCACTCACACGCACCTCAAAGTACAGCACAGGAAAGGATTGACCACAGATCACTTCTTACCTCCTACCAGGTATCCCTGGACCAGTCAAAGACAGCAGATGAGCTTAATCTGCACAAGAGCTTCTTCTAAGTGGTTCAAAAATCAGCACATCCAGTAGCTAGCTTTGAATCACAACAGAACATCACCCAATTAGTCTCACAAGCAGCACACCCAAAGAATGCTCTTGGCAGACTCCAGAGCTTGCTAAGTCAATTTTTGCTCTGTATGGTCAGCCCATACACAGCAGCACCTACACTGTGGTCATGGCCAATCCTTACAACCATGGGGTCAATCTTACCCACTAATGTACCAGCAGTAATCAAGGCTCAACTACAACAAGAGGGAACACACAAGGGACTCTCTTGGAACACCTGAATCATGTAACCAGAGAGACTTGCCACTGGACCTTATAGTACACCTACTACCTAAGGCCATCCTGCCAAGACTGGGAGACATATCGGATCTACCTAACACACAAAAACAAATGCAGAGTGTCATCCAAACTAAGGAAACAAAAAAGTGTCCTAAATGAAAGAATAGGAGAAAATTCCAGAAAAAGAAATAAACAAAATGGAAGCAAGCAATCTACATGACACAGAGTTCAAAATACT
This sequence comes from Rhinolophus hipposideros, assembly GCF_964194185.1. Classification (NCBI taxonomy): domain Eukaryota; kingdom Metazoa; phylum Chordata; class Mammalia; order Chiroptera; family Rhinolophidae; genus Rhinolophus; species Rhinolophus hipposideros. The sequence goes on from NC_138046.1 coordinate 29,113,248, forward strand.
GGTTTAAGGATGCTTAAAATACTTAGTGAGAGCTTCCAAAAAGATATAACAGGCATAAAAGAGACATAGTAACCATTAAAAAGAACCAATCAGAAATGAAGCTACAATATCTGAAATGTAGAATACATTAGAACTAACAGTCAGCAGATTGGATGAAACAGAATGGAGTCAACAATTTAGAAGGTAAGGTAGTAGAAAACACCTAATCAGAACAGCAAAAGAAAAAAAAGAATTTTAAAAATGATGTCATTTTAAGGGATCTCTGGGACAACATCAAGTGTAACAACATTTGCATCATAGGGGTACCAGAAAGAAAAGAGAATGTACAACAAACAGATTAAGAATCTATTTGAAGAAATAATGACTGAACAACTTGCTTAACATTTTGAGGGAAATAAACATACAAGTTCATGCAGTGCAGAGAGTTTCAAACAAGATGAACTCAAACAGGCCCACACCAACGCACACTAAAATTAAAATGCCAAATGTTAAAGACAAAGAGAGAATCTTAAAAGCAGCAAGAAAAAGGCAGTTAGTTACCTACAAGAGTCGGTCCCATCAGACTATCAGCTGATTCACAATAGAAACTTTCCAGACCAGAATGGATTGAAAAAATTTATTCAAAATAACGAAAAGGAAGAACTGAAACCAAGACTAAGCTATCCAGTAAGACTATGATTGAAAATTGAAAGAGACAGAAGGAGCTGCCCAGACAAGAAAAAACTAAATGAGTTCATTACCAAAAAGGCTGTATCGCAATAGATGTTGAAGGGACTTCTATAAGAAGAAGGAAATAAAAGAACATAAATATAAGTAATTAAATGGCAATAACTATACACCTATCAATAATCACTTTAAATGTAAATGAAGTAAATGATCCAATCAAAATACATGATGTAGCTGAATAGATAAGAAAACAAGACCCATAGATATGCTGACTACAAGAGAACCACTTCAAGTTGAAAGACACAAACAGACTGAAAGTAAAGGAATGGAAAAATATATTTAATGTAAATATAAATGAAAAAAAAGCTGAGGGAGCAACACTTTGACTAAACAGACTTATTTTTTTAAAAAGGCTATAAAAAGAGACAAAGAAGGTTACCCCTAAGGGAGATGGGGGGAGCGGTGCTCTAGAAGAGGGTAAAAGGGGTCTAATATATGGTGATGGAAAGAGAACTGACTCTGGGTGGTGAACACACAATGTGAGATATAGATAATGTATTACAGAATTATACACCTAAAATCTGTGTAACTTTACTAATAACTGTCACCCCAATAAACTTTAATTAAAAAACAAAAAACAAAAAGAGAGACAAAGAAGGACATTTCATAATGGTAAAGGAAACAATCCATCAAGACTATATAATCCTTTTAAACTTTATTATATCCAACATGCTAGCAATTAAATATATAAAGTAAGTATTAACTGACCAGTTCGTTCTGTATTTCTGTCTCTCCTACCAGTCTGGAACTGGCTTCTGTATATTTGTATTTGTAGGGCTTTGATTCAGCTAGACTTCAGACAATTCTCAATGATGGTTGCCCTGTAATTTAGTTGTAATTGTTGTGGTCCTGAAAGAAGGTGAGCACAGCATTAATGTAGTCTGCCATCTTGAATGGAAATCATAAATTATCTTTTTTTTTTTAAAGGTCACCATTTGCATTTGCTTTTGTAAGCTTCATTCCTCTTATGTGAGATGAGCATGTGTTTCTGCCAAGTTTTGCTTTTCTATCACTTGGCATAGAATGGAAAATACTTTGCTAATTAGGAAGACATACATATTTCCTAATACTCTCTCATCCATTCTATTGATCTGATTCATTCCCTGGTGAAATGAGTACCTGAATGCTGAGCATACAGAGGGAAAACCATTTTTCCATTTGAAAAGCCTGAATATTACACAACAGTGATAAATCACATATTTGGAGTTTCATTTTTAGTGCAGTTTTAATACTTCTAGTGGAAAATCATTAAATACAAAAAAAAAAGATCTAAAAGTGATTAAGCATGGAGATTGTGACTCCTTTTATTCTTGAGAAAAATTTTATGATGGCATTCAAAACACCCGGCACTCATTAGCAGAAATTTTATACATGAGAATTTAATGTAATTTGGAAGGGGTTCACCAAAATTTGAACTAATTATAATAAATATAAAATTCTTACATTTTTATTAAAACTAAGATGCTATCTTAGAACTTACACTAATATATGGTGTATATTCTTACTGGGAATAAAGAAAATAAATTTTAAAAAATGAATAATTCAAAATTTTCAAAAACCATTATTTGTCTGTACTAGTAAAGATTTTATTAAATGTCATTGTGCTGCTTTTGTACGTGTGTGTATTATATAGTTGGCAAGTTTACCTTCATTAATACAGTTCAGGAAACAAGGACCTTATGACACAACATCTTTTAATATAATATTTGTTCAGAGTAATTTTTCATTTTTTAAAACAGTTTAGCTAAGGAGAAAATGAGTGAAAAATCATACTTATGTTATATTTCATTCATCATATTTATTTCTTACGGAAGTTGATCATTTTTAATTTCTCAGAATAACTGCAGCAACTAAGTTGGTTTCATGAAAGGTCACATGCATGTCCCTATCAAATTTAACGCAGGAGTTTAAAAATATTTTGGCTCTGTCACTGACCCACTAGGTGACTTTAAGCAAGTAATTTATCTTTATTTCCACTACCAATGTCCTACTAGGATTAAGTTTAATCATATTTGCCACTTATTTAACTCAGAGTTGAATTAGAGAGGTAAAAATAGAAAAGTGCTTTTGATTATATTCCTGAAACTGTCTTTCATATCCCCATGGCAATCTTGTGGTTACCAATTTGTGCTTATTAATCCCCTCACCTTCTACAACAGACCTATCTCCCTCCCATTTAGCAACCCTCAGTTTTTATCTATATCTCTGAGACTGCTTCTGATTTCTTTGTTCATTTATTCTATTCTTTAGATTCCACATATAAGTGAGGATTGTATGTTATTTGTCTTTCTCTGTCTGACTTATTTAACTTAGCATAATATTCTCTAGGTCTATCCATATCGTTGCAAATGTTAAGATATCATTCTTCTTCATGGCAGAGTAATACTCCATTGTATAAATGTACCAAAATTTCTTTATTTCAATATGTACACACACACACACACACACACACACACACACATATTATTAGTTTCAGGTTCACAAGACAAAGTAATACTTAGAAGTTTATCATTTATATCCCTCACACTGTGTGAATTCACCTCCCCTCCATCCACTATCCCTCTGACATCGCACAGAACCATTACACTTCCACTGTCTCGATTCCTAATGCTGTACTCTGCTTCTTGTAAGGATATACATATATATGTATACATGTATTATGTGTATATATATATATATATGTATAAAATATATAAAATTATATATATTAGACGGGCATATAGGCATGGATTTACTTCTGGAATCTCTATTCTGTTCCATTGATCTATGTGTTTATTTTTATGCCAGTACCATGCTGTTTTGATTACTGTAGTCTTGTAGCATAATTTGATGTCAGGTATCGTTATACCTCCCACTTTGTTCTTATTTCTCAAGATTGCTGAGGCTATCCAGGGTCTTTTATGGTCCCATACAAATTTTAGGATTGTATGTTCCATTTCTGTGACAAACTTTGTTGGTAGTATGATAGAAATTGCGTTGAATATGTATATTGCCTTAGGCAGTATGGACATTTTAACTATATTAACTCTTCCTATCCATGAACATGGCATGTGTTTCCATATATTTGTGTCTTCTTTCATTTCTTTCTTCAGTGTCTTATAATTTTCTGAGTACAGATCTTGTACTTCTTTGACTAAATTTAATCCCAGGTATTGTATACTTTTTGGAGCAATTGTAAATGAGATTGCTTTTTTAATTTTTTCCTTCTGATGTTTTATTATTGGTATACACAAATGCAACTGATTTCTGAATATTAATTTTGTATCCTGCTACTTTACTAAATTCATCTATCAGTTTTAATAGTTTCTTGGTGGAATCTTTAGAGTTCTTTATATATAGTATCATGTCATCTGTATAAAATGACAATTTTACTTCCTCCCTACTGATTTAGATGCCTTTCATTTATTTTTCTTGTCTGATTGCTCTGACTGGAACTTCCAGCACTGTGTTCAATAGAAGTGGAGAAACTGGGCAACTTTTCCTTGTTCCTGATCATAAGGGGAATGGTTTGACCTTTTTTCCATTGAGTATGATGTTACCTGTGGGTTTATCATATATGGCCTTTAGTATGTTGAGATATGATCCCTCTATTTTCACATTATTAAGGGTTTTTATCACAAATGGCTGCTGGATTTTATCAAATGATTTTTCTGAATCAATTGATATAATCATATGATTTCTGTCCTTTATTTTGTTTATGTGATGTATCACATTGATGGATTTGTGGATGTTGAACCATCCTTGTGCCCCAGGAATGATCACCACTTGGTCTTGATGAATAATCTTTTTAATGCATTGTTGTATACGATTTGCTAGAATTTTTTCAGGACTTTTTCATCAGTATTCATCAGAGATATAGGTCTGTAGTTTTCTTTTTTAGGGTTGTCCTTACCAGGTTTTGGTATCAGGGTAATGTTGGGCTCATAAAATGAGTTAGGGAGTACTGTCTCTTCTTCAATTTTTTCGAAGAGTTTCAGCAGGAATGGTATTAGATCCTCTTTGAAGGTTTGGTAGAATTCACTAGTGAAGCCACCTGGTCCCGGACTTTTCCTTTTGGGAAGGTTTTGGATGACTGATTCAATTTCGTTACTGGTGATCAGTCTGTTTAGATTTTCCATTTCTTCATGGTTCAGCCTTGGAAGGCTAAATGTTTCTAAGAACTTGTCCATTTCTTCTAGGTTATTGAATTTGGTGGCATATAGTCCCATATAGTATTCTTGCATGATCTTTTGTATTTTTGTGGTGTCCATGATAACGTCCCCTTTTCATTTCTGATTTTGTTAATTAGTGTCTTCTCTCTTTTCATCTTAGTGAGTCTAGCCAAGGGTTTGTCGATTTTGTTAATCTTTTCAAAAAACCAGCTCTTTGTCACATTATTTTTTTCTATTGTCTTTTTGTTCTCTATTTCATTTAGTTCTGCTCTGATTTTTGTTATTTCCTTTCTTCTGCTGACCTTGGGTTTTACTTGTTCTTCTTTTTCTAGTTCTTTAAGGTGTAATATGAGGTTGTTTATTTTGGATTTTTCTTGTTTCTTGAGATAGGCCTGGAATTATATACACTTCCCTCTTACAACAGCTTTCACTGCAACCCAACATTTTTGGAAGGATGTATTCTCATTGTCATTTGTTTTTATGTATCTTTTGATCTCTCCTCCAATTTCTTCTTTTACCCAGTAATTCTTTAAAAGTATTTTGTTTAATCTCCATGTATTTGTGTGTTTTCCTGCTTTCTTTTAGCAGTTGATATCCAATTTCAAAGTCTTGTATCAGAGAATATGCTTGATATGATTTCAATCTTCTTCAATTTGCTGAGGCTGATTTTATGTCCCAATATATGGTCTATGTTTGAGAATGTTCCATGTACACTCAAATAGAATGTATAGTCTGATGTTTTAGGATGAAGTGCTCTATATGTCAATTATGTCCATTTCATTTAATGTGTCATTAGGGATGCTATTTTGTTATTTATTTTCTGTTTGGATGATCTATCCATAGCTTTCAATGATGTATTTAAGTCCCTAGTATAATTGTGTTGTGGTCCATTTCCCCCTTTAGTTCTGTTAGTAGTTGCTTGGTATATTTTGTTGCTCCCTGATTGGGGGCATACATATTGATGACTGTTATGTCTTCTTGTTGTATAGTCCCCTTTACCATTATGAAATGTCCATCTTTGTCTCTTTTTTATCTTATTTCATCCTGAGGTCTGTTTCATCTGATATCATTATGGCTACACCTGACTTTTTCTGGGTACCATTTGCTTGGAGTGTCAATTTCCACCCTGTCAATTTTAGTCTATGCTTGTCCTTGTAGCTGAGATGTGTCTCTTAGAGACAGCATATGGTTGGGTTTAGTTTTTTGATCCATTCTGCTACTCTGTGCCTTTGTATTTGTGAGTTCAGTCAATTTACAATTAGGGTAATTATTGATACGTGAGGATTTCCTCTCATTCTATCTTTAGTTTTCTGGTAAGGATGTGTCTCCATTGTTCCTTTGCCTTTTTGTTGTTGTCTATTATTTCTGTGTGGTAGTATGCTACGATGTTTTCCTCTGTTTCCTCTTTTATTGCAGTATATATTTCAATTCTGAATTTTTTTGAGTGGGTACCCTTAAGTTTATGTAAAGGAAAATTTGAAATTTACAGTATTTCATTTTCTTCAGCACACTCACTTTCTCCATTCCCATATTCCGGTTCAGGCCTTTACTCTCCCCCTTTTTATGTTGCCACAAATTTTCCCTGTTGATGGTGGTCGAATAGCCTCCTTTAGTATTTCTTGTAATGCAGGTCGTGTATTAGAAAATTCCTTCAGCTTCTGTATGTCTGGAAAGGTCTTTATTTCTCCTCCATATCTAAAGGATATCTTTGCAGGATATGTTATTCTTGGCTCATAATTTCTCTCTTTCAATAGTTTGAATATTTGGTTCCACTCTCTCCTGTCTTATAACATTTCTGCTAAAAAATCTGATAATAATCTAATGGGCTTTCATTTGTAGGTCACCCTCTTCTATTTCCTGGTTGCCTTGTGGATTCTTTCTCTGTTGTTTATTTTAGAGAGCTTTAATACAACGTGCGTTGGAGAAGTCCTGTTGGGATTGAGGTTATTAGGTGTTCTATTTGCTTCTTGGATTCGAGGATCCAGTACTGTCCAGAATTTTGAGAAGTTCTCGTCAACAATTTGTTTGAATATATTCTTTGTTCCTTTTCTCTTTTTCTTCTACTTCTGGTATGCCCATTATTCTTATGTTGCTCTTTCTGATGGAGTCAGAAAATTCTTGTAGAGTTCTTTCATTTCTTTTATGTCTCAAGTCTCTTTCTTCTTCCATCTGTGTAATTTCCAGGTTTCCATCTTCTATGTCACTGATTCTTTCCTTTGTCTGGTCAACTCTACTACCCAAGATGCTTATTTAATTCTTGATTTCTTCTATTGAGTTCTTAATATCCAGAAATTCTATTTGGTTCTTCTTTTAAAATTTCAGTCTGTTTTGTAAAATGCTCATGTTGTTCTTTGATTGTGTTTCTGAGTCCATCAAATCGTCTTTCTCTGATTTCTTGCATCTTGTTGAGTTTTTTCAGAACTGCAGTGTTGAATTCTCTGTCATTTAAGTCACATGTTTCCATATTTTTTAGTTCCTTTGCTGGAGACTTTTCACTTTCTTTCTGAACTGTCTTGTTGCCTTGGTTATTCATGGCAATTACTGACTTATTATTTCTCTTCCTAGACATCTACAGGAGTGGCTTTTGCAACAGGTTGATAGAAAGAGGTATTTCTTTTGTTTTTCAATACTTGTTGGTAGAATGTCTTATTTTCTCTCTGACTGCAGCGTTTTTTTTTTCTTCTCTGACACAGTAGTGCTATGTTTTCTCTGCACTATTCCAGCTTCGTACACAATGAGGGGATTCCCTGGGAAATACGTTTCTCCTCTGTTAACATTTTGCCTGGTCATAGGGCGCCACATTTCTGTGGAGATGCAGAGAACTTTTGAAGTTCTGAAGCTCTTTCTGCACCAGATTCAGAGCCTCTATGTTTCAGCAATTCTCTTTACTCATGCAGGGATCCGCCTAGATAGGTGGAGCGAAGGGCTCCTTCAGTTGTGAGAGGTGGCCCAGAGCAATGGCGTCGACCACCACCACAGCTGGTCTTGCTTCCAAAGTTTCCTCCCCTTTGCCGTAACTAGTTGGGCTGCAAATCTGTGTCTGCGGTCCACAGTTGTCAGAACAGCAAATATTCTGTTCTTTTGAACTTACTCTGCTACTGTTCTGCTTCTAGGGCAGGTGGGAGCTGGGCAAGCTCTGGAAGGGTAGGGAGGGGGAGGCTAGTCTAGGTGCCAAAGGCTTCAGTTCTCTGCTCGGCAGTGAGGGCTTAAACCACCATTTTGAGCCTTGTTCCCTCAGTCTTTTTCTGAGGTCTCTGCTGTGAGCGTTCGGTTTAGCCGTGTTATACGCTGCCTCCTCAGCCCTGTGCACCATAAGTGGAACCCTAGCAGTCCGAGTTCTTCCCTCTCCCACAGCTGCGGTAGTTCTGGGATGCAGTGAGCTTGGAGCACTGAGCTAGGTCTGTGTCCTGTGCCCGCGAGGCTCCTTTCTGCAATTCTCCCTTCCCTCCTCTCCTGCTAGCGTGATTCTCCCATCTATAGGTATATTCAGTAGTGGGCCCCTTCGTCTTGCCTATCTGTTGTTCAGGTAGTCCTTTGTGGAATTATTTTTGTTCGATTAGCTGTAAATTCCAGGGGAGCTTTACAAGGCTCACTTCACGCCGCCATTTTGATGACGTCTGTATTTCCATATCTTTAAGGTCTTTTTCTGGAGACTTTTCACCTTCTTTCTGAGCTGTCTTGTTGCCTTGGTTATTCATGGCAATTACTGATTTATTATTTCTCTTCCTAGACCTCTACAGGAGTGGATTCTGCAACAGATTGATAGGAAGATGTCTTTCTTTTGTTTTCCAGTACTTGTTGGTAGAATGTTTTATTTCCTCTCTGACCGCAGCCTTTTTTTCCTCTCTCACATGGTCGTGCTATATTTTCTCTGCACTATTCCAGCTTTTCACACAATGGGGGGGATTCCCCAGGATACGGGCTTCTCCTGTTTTAATAGTTTGCCTGCGTCACAGGCCTCAGTGTCTGTGTGGGTATGCGGAGAGCTTTTGAAGTTCCAAAGCTCTTCCTGCAGAAGATTCAGTGTCCATGTGTTTCAGCAGTTCTCTTTACTCTTGCATGTATCCACCCAGATAGATTGGGCCAGGGGCGGGGTGAGTTGTGAGAGATGGCCCAGAGCAATGGCGGGGACTCCCACCACAGCTGGTCCTGCTTCCAAGGCTCCCTCCCCTTTGCAGGAACTAGTTGGGCTGCGAATCTGTGTCTGTGGTCCAGAGTTCTCAGAACAGCGCATATTTCGTTCTATTGTTCTGACACTGCTACTGTTCCGCTTCTAGCACTGGGTATGTGTGGGTGGGGCTAGCTCTCGGAGAGTAGGGAGGGGGCAGCTAGTCTCAGTGCCTAAGGCTTCCACGCTCTGCTGGGCTTTGAGGACTTAAACCACTGTTTTCAGCCTTTTTCCCTCAGTCTTTTCTCCAAGGTCTCTGTCGTGAGCCTTGGGTTCAGCAATGTTATATGCTGCCCCCTCAAACCTGTGGGCCATAAGCAGAGCCCTAACAGTATTACTTCTTTTTTCTCCCTCAGCTGCGGTAGTTCCAGTCTGCAGGGAACTCGGAGCACTGAGCTAGGTCTGCGTTCTTGCCCACGCTGCTCCGTCTCTGCACTTCTCCCTTCCCTACTGTCCCGCTAGCATGATTCTGCCAACTTAGGTGAATTCAGTAGTGGGCCTCTTCGTCTTCCCTGTCTGCTATGCAGGGAGTCCTTTGTGGAGTTATTGTTGTTTGATTAGTGGTAAATTCCAGGGGAGTTTTACAGAGGCTCACCTCAGGCAGCCATTTTGATCAATTCCACTCCTTTTTTGATTTGTAGAGTTTGGGCTGAAAAGTCTGATGATAATCTAAAACCTTTCCATTATATCTTACTGTATTCTTTATGCTGGTTGCAATGAAAATTCTTCTTTTGTCATAAATTTTTGACAGCTTCAATATAATGTGCCTTGGAGAAGGTCTATTTTGATTGAAGTAATTTGGTGTTGTGTTTGCTTCTTAGATTTGAGGATACAGTTCTTGCCATAGGTTTGAGATATTTTTGTCAGTGATTTTTTTATTTGTTTGTTTTTGTTTGTTTTCTATTTATTTATTTTTTAAAATTTATTAGTTTCAGGTGTACAAGACAAGGTAATACTTAGACATTCATCATTTATATCCTTCACACTGTGAACCCCATTCCCCCCATCCACTATCCCTCCAACCTCGCACCGAGCTGTCAGTGATTTGTTTGAATAGAATCTCTGTTCCTTTCTCCCTCTCTTTTACTTCTGGTACACCCATTATTATTATGTTGCTCTTTCTGATTAATTCAGATAGTTCTTGTAGAGTTTTTTCATTTCTTTCATCTCTTAGTCTCTTTCTTCTTCCATCAGTGTCATTTTCCGATTTCTATCTTCAATCTCACTAATTCTTTCCTCCATCAATCACTGTATTTCCTAAGGTGCCTTTTCAGTCTTTATCTCTTTATTGAATTCCTCGGCTCCAGAATTCCTATTTGGTTCTTTAAAAAAATAATAATAATGTTTATTGGGGTGACAATTGTTAGTAAAGATACATAGATTTCAGGTGTACAATTCTGTATTACATCATCTTTATATATTTCAATCTTTTTGATACAATATTCATTTTTGAAAGTTTATTGGGGTGACAATTATTAGTAAAGTTACATGAGTTTCAGGTGTACAATTCTGTAATACATCATCTATATATTACATTATGTGTTCACCACCCAATGTCAGTTGTCTATACGTTATCATATAATAGATCCCTTTTACTCTCATCTACCACCCCCACCCAACTTACCCTCTGGTGACCACTAAACTGTTGTCTGTGTCTATGAGTTTTTGTTTCTTTATTTGTTTTTCTTGTTCTTTTGTGCTTTTTTTCCAGTTTTATATACCACATATCAGTGAACTCATATGGATCTTGACTTCTTCTGTGTGACTTATTTTGCTTAGCATAATAATCTCAAGATTAATCCATATTCACAATTAAATGCTGTTCTGTCATAAGAAAAGATGAAATAGTGCCATTTGCGACAACATAAAAAAATATTCATTCTGTTCATTGATTTTATTTCCAAGTTCATTAAACTGCCTATTTGAGTGTTTTCCATCACATTGAGTTTTTTCAGCAATCTTGAATTCTCTCTCATTTATGTCATATATTCTCATGTCTTTAAGTGTATTTTCTCAAAGTTTTTTTTCAATTATTTATTTTTTTCTGATCTGCCTTGTTACCTTGGTTATTTGTGTCAATTAGTCAATTATGATTTCTCTTCTTGGGCAACAACAGAAGTTAATTCTGAAGCAGGTTGATATGATGAGGACTTTCATTTGCTTTCCAATAGGTAGCGATGGAGCATTTTATTTTATCTCATAGTGCGGTGTTTTATTTTCTCTTGCACTGTTCTGGCTTCTCCCCTGATGGAAGGTTTCCTAGTAGGTGAGCTTCTGCTCTGTTATCAGGTTGCCTTAGTTTTCGGTTACTACCCCCATGACACGATGTGATGGGCAATGGTGTTCTGAGACTCTGTAACCCCAATGCTGCCCTTGAAGTCTGATGCAGATCTGGTATGTCTCAGCAGCCTTGGGTGTTCTGGCACGGATCAATCTGGATTGGTGGGGGTGGATTGCACTGGGAGAGGTGACAGGTGTGATTGTGATTCTGAGTAATGGTGACTTGTAATCCCCAGCTATCTCACCCCTTCCAGATCCTTCCATGTCCCCAGAGTTCTCTGCACTTGCATCTGCCACTCCAGGATTGTCTCTCCAGTTCTCATGGCTATACATATTTTGCTCTTTTATCCAAACATTGGTAGAGTTTTTCCTGGGGTCTCCTTCTAACTCTGGGAGGGTGAGGGGAAGTGAGCTCTAGGAGGTGGGAGGAAGCAGCCAGGCTCCATGTCTTTTTTTCTGCCTAGCAGTTGTCACCTTTCTGTATTTGGTCTTTGTCCCATGGCCTGTACCTCATATGCTGGGTTCAGCCATATATTCTGATCCCTGAAGCAGGACTGTAGACCACAGAAATTGCATCTGCCATCTCAATTTTCCCTTTCCCAGAAACACAGTGAGCTCTGGGCTGTAGCCTGGGGCCTGCATGTCTGTACTTCCCATTTTCCTCCTCCCATGTTCATCCCAATTCACCCATCTTCATATGTTTCCATGCTCATATTTATCAGACATTCTTGTGTGTTGTGTATGACATCCTTTGTTGAATTATAGCAGTTTGATTTGTTGTAACTTTCAGGGGTATTTCAAGGAGGACCCCTCATGCTGCATATTTCTGACATCACTCTGAGAGAATGTATGAATAAAACTATAACAAAAAGGTAAATACATTTTTTTCAAAAGCAATGATAGATTATTTCAAAGGATTGAAATCACTTAGCTTTAAAGAGATAATAGGGCTTCAGGTGTCTTGATAGATTGTTGAGATTTTTCTTGGGTACAACATTACAGGCAGGGAGAGAGAGCATGAGAAATGGTGTAGAAGTTATAATGTGGAAAAAAATATAAACGTTGATTAGAACCATGAATTATTACATGTTAGACAGACCAATAGAGAGAACAAGTAAGCGAGAATATAGTAGCTATGGTTTGGATATTTATGTCACCCAAATACTTGTTGAACCGTTAATGTCTGATGCGATGGTATTAGTAGATTGGACTTCTGGGAGGTATTTAAGTCATGAAGATGGAACCTTCATGAATGGGATTAGTGTCTTATGAAATAGATTCCATAGAGCTACTTTCCCCCTTCCACCTTGTGAGGACACAGAGAAGATAGTTTGAACCAGGAAGAGGGCCCTTCCCAGAAAATGAGACCATACTGGCACTTTGATATTGGATTTGTAGCCTCTCAAACTGTGAAAAATAAATTTCTGTTGATTAGAAGCTATCCACTCTACGATATTTTGTTAAAGCATCCCAAAGAGAATAAGACAAGAATTTACTTTGAAAGTCAGTTTGAGATTTAGGAGTTAATTCTAATGGAAATTGTAAGATTCTTGCACAGGGGAATTCCATCATGAAAGTGATTGTTTCAAAAAGTCTCATAGGATCAAATCGTGTTACATTCATAAGCCTTTAATTAATGAAACCTCTCTCCATAATTTTATTCTATTTTTTATTTTATAATTTCATGTTTTGATTTTAACCCCCTAAGTAAAATTGTGGTGATTAAGAGCTTGACTCCTAGATCAATATGATTAGCTTTTATCCTGACTCCACTAAAATACTCAATCTCACAGTTCCTCAGTTTCCTTGTTTGCATAGTAGTGATAGTAATGATACTCATCTCCTAGGATTGTTATGTAGATTAAAATACCAAACTATTCAGTAAGTTCTTCTGGTTTTACAATATGTAGCATATAGTAAGTACTTCATAAAGGTTAGCTATTATCTTTATTGTTATAGTCCTTTCTGCCAAGAGTGCACGTAGCTATTTGTGTGTAAAAAGTGGTTTGAGCCATATGGTTAAAAAATCACTTTTTCAGATGAAAGTCAATGAATTGAGAGAATGGACCTTAACTCTCATACCAAAGATGATGATATGTATTATAATTCAACTTGAAAATATCTAGCAGATGTTTCACTTAACTAAGATAAATTCAGAGAATAGTCAGTTCTAATTTTAAGTCTGCTGGTTTTTATACATTCGAATGAATTCAATTGAATTCAACAATTTTTAATAAAGAATTTCTGCTGTAATCCAGCACTATTTATGAAGCACTGAGATATTCAAAATAGACACAAAATGTGGGCCTAGTTCTCAAGGAGTTGCTATCATCATAAGCATGTATAAACAATACCACAGGTCAAAATCAAATGTTTCCAATGAAAACCACTGCAAATCAACATTCACAGAAATATATTGATCTTATAATATATGTTATTATTTTCCTCAAATCAGTGATATATAAAAGATCATTTTTTTCCTTATATGTGAGGATACATAAATTCAGTAAAATAATTGCAATTCTTCCTTTGGTCAGAATCAAAGCCTGGGGGTATTTAGGGCCTAAAATTGTTCTAAAGTAAACATATTGCAATGATATTTCAGACAAGTACTGAGGGACATTTCCTTAGTCCATGAGGAAAATGATATTTGTACAATAAATTCTTATTTAATAATTATGGAATACAATTAACATTTGAACAGCATGGGATTGAACCGTGTAGATCCACTTACATTCAAACGTTTTCCAATAATTATATTGGAAAATTTGTTGGAGATTAGCAAGTTTGAAAAAAACTCACAATCTGCATAGCCTTAGAATATTAAAAAATTAAGAAAAAGTTAGGTATGTCATTAATGCATAAATACATGTAAATACTAGTCTACTTTATCATTGACTACCACAAAATATACACAAATATATTATAAAAACTTAAAAATTATCAAAGCTTACACATACAAACACAGACAGTACCTGGTTCGTTCCCAGTTGAGAGAAATACAAATGTAAAGATGCAGTTTTAAATCATAACTGCATAAAATTAACTGTTGTACATACTGTGCTACTGTAATAACTTTATAGCCACCTCCTGTTGCTCTTCCAGTGAGATCAAATGTGTGTATCTGCTTAAAACACTGTATGATGATAATAATCTCTGTGTGAGCAGTTCCTCTCTACAGGAAATTGCATATTACAGTAAAAAGTGATCTCCTGAGGGTCTCACATATTTTTCATTGGGCTTAGTGCAATATCATAAGCCTTGAATAACACCATGGGATCCATATGAAGTACCACTAGTGATGCTGGAAGTGCTCCCAAGAAGCAGAGAAAAGTCATGACATTACAACAAAAAGTTGAATTGCTTGATATGTACCATACATTGAGGTCTGCAGCTGTGGTTTCCCATCATTTCAAGATAAATAAATCCAGTGTAAAGACCACTGTAAAAATAGAAAAGGAAATTTGTGAAGCCATCACTGCAGCTGAACTAGCAGTTACAAAAGCCTTGCACATTTTGTGAAATACATTTTTACCTAATATTAAAACTGCAGCATCTATGTGGGTGCAGGATTGCTAAAACAAAGCCATGCCTATAGACTCTAATATTCTACAAAAAGCCAAGTCATTATATGACAACCTAAAGCAGAAGGCAGGTGAGGAGTCTAACGCTGGATAATTTTATGCCAGCAAAAATGGTTTGATACATTTATAAACAGGTTTGGCTTTAAAAATGTCAGCATAACAAAAGAAGCAATTCCTGTTGCACAAGAGGCAGCAGGGAAGTTCCCAGATGTCATTAAGAAAATCATTGAAAAGAAAGGATATCTGCATAAATAGGTTATTAATGCAAGTGAAAGTGAAAGTGCCCATTTCTGAAAACACACACAAAAACAAACAAACAAGCATTTATTAGTAAAGAAGAGAAGCAAGCACCAGGATTTAAGACAAGAAAGAATAGACTAACTCTACCGCTTTGTGCATATGCAGTTGGATTTATAATCAGGACTGCCTTTACCTATAAAGCTGCTAACTCCAAGCATTAAAGGGAAAAGATAAACACCAGCCACCAGCTTTTGGTTGTATGAGAAGGTTTGGACAATGAAAACCATTTTTTCTGGATTGGTTCTATTAACACTTTGTTTCTGAAGTCAGGGAGTACTTTACCATTAAGGTACTGCATCTTAAAGTTTGATATTGAACAATGGCCCTGGCCACCCAGAACACAATGAGTTCAACTCTAAAGGTGTTGACATCGTCTACTTGCCCCAAATACAAAGTCCTTAATTCACCCGCTAGACAAAGGGTTATAAGAACTTTTAAGGCTCACTAAACATGACACTTTATGAAAAGAATCATCAACACTGTGCAAGAGAAGTCTGATAGAGAGAACACCATGAAAGTCTGGAAGTATTACACCATTGAAGATGTCATCCTTGTTATAGAAAAACCTGTGGGAGTCATCAAGCCTGAAACAAGAAATTCCTGCTGGAGGAAACTGTATCCAGAAGTTGTGCATGACTTCACAGTATTTACCAAAGAGCCAATCAAGGAAATTATGAAAGATAGTGTAGATATGGCAAAAAAGTGGGGTTGAAGTGTTTCAAGATATTGATCATGGAGAAATTCAAGAGCTAATAATACGCATCACACCAGAGGAATTAACAGAACATGACTTGATGGAGATGAGGGCTTCCAAACCATTTCCAGATTATAAAAAAAGAAGACAGAGAAGCAGTGCTGGAAAACAAACTGGCATGAGTTGGCACAAGTTTTAATTAGTCAAGAGCATTTTTGACTTCTATTATGACATTGGACACTTCCATGATATGGACACTGAAACTAAAGCAAATGGTGAAAAAGTACTGGTACTATGCAGAAACATTTTTAGGGGTAAAAAAAAAAAAAAAAAACAGACAAAAATTACGATGTATTTCCATAAAGTTACGCCAAATGTGCCTGTTTCTCCTGCCTCCAATTCCACCTATTCTGCCTCTGACACCCTTGGGACAGCAAGATCAACCCCTTCTCTTCCTCATCCTCCTTAGCTTACAAAATGTGAAGAAAACAAGGATGAAGACATTTATTATGATCCACTTCCACTTAATGAATAGTAAATAATCCTAATCCCATACAGTCAATGAATGTATGTGTTGTGTATGTATGTGAGTGTCTTCATGCAAAAATCTAATAACCATATGGTAAGAACTGTATGATATGTTTACGTGTCATCATCATCATCATAATCATCATCATTGCCTAAGTATTCATCAAGTAGAACATGGTGTGCAACACTTGTACTGAAGTGAAGAGTCTATCCTTGTATAAGCATAATGTGAGTCACATTTAATATAAAATTAGTAATGTTAGTTTTATTACTGTTTTACAACTTTGCATTCAAAGAATTACATTACTATACAGTATGCCACTCTCTCTCTTATAATTGGACAAACCGTTTTTCAGCCTATCATTGGAGGTGAGTTTTTTTAATGTAACATTTCTAATACTGCATTATGAATATGACTGTAATACTGTGTGCCATAAAACTTTTATAATGAATGGTTCATTTGTATATGGGCTAAGCTACTGTGAAGCAATTGTATCACACACTAAGCTACAATACAGCAATGATATTGCTGCTGCTTCATTATCAATGCATAGTTACACCTGTAAATAAATATGAATTTCTTTTTCACATTATCTTTCCATTTTGATGTCTAATGTCGGTAATATGTATGACATCTACAGTGTTCTATATATATTAGATGATACTGATGTAAGTACTGAGAAACAATTCATCTGTTAAAAAGATGATGTAAACTTGATAAATACACTACAGTATTGCAAATGTATTTTCTTTTCCTCATGATTTTCTTAATAATGTTTTATTTTCTATAGCTTACTTTATTGTAAGACTACAGAATACTTATTTTATTGTAAGACTACAGGATATAATACATATAAGCAACAAAATATGTGTTAATTGACAGTTTAAGTTATCGGTAAGGCTTCTAGTCAACAATAAGGTATTTGTAGCCGTTTTGGGGGAGTCAAAAGTCATACATGAAGAAGGAAATTCATAACAATGCAGGCTGACCTAAAGAAACAAGAAAAACCTAAAATCAACAGTCTCTCTTTAAACTTAAGGAAGCTGGGGAAAAAAAAAACAGCAAAATAAACCCAAAATAAGTACACAGAAGCAAAGAATAAATGTCAGAGTGGAAAAAAATGAAATAGAGAAAAAATACTAAACATCAATGACACCAAGAGTATTTTTTTGTTAAAAGGTAAAATTGACAAACCTTTAACCAACCTCATCAAGAAAAAGAGAGAGAAGACCCAAATTATAAAATAAGAAATGAAAGAGAAGTGAAAACAGTCATCACAGAAACACACACAAAAAATAACAAAATACTATGAGCAACTATACACCAACAAATTAGACAATCTTGAAAAAATGGGTAAATTCCTAGAAACATATAATCTTCTAAGGCTGAATCAAGAAGAAACAGAAAAATCTGAACAGACCAATTACTACCAACAAAATTGAATCAGTAATCAATAAACTCCAAACAAACAAAGTCCTGGACCAGATTGCTACACAGGTGAATTTTACCAAACATTCAAAATAGAATTTTCATGTATTCTACTCAAACCATTTACAAAATTCTAGAAGGTGGAAGGCTCCCAAGCTCATTTTACAAAGCCACCATTACCCTGATCCCAAAACCAGAAAAATACATTACAAAAAAGGAAACTGTAGTCCCATATATCTAATGAACATAGATGCCAAAATCCTCAACCAAATATTAGCAAACCAAATTCAGCAATACATTAAAAAGATCATACACCATGGATCAAGTGGGATTCATTCTTGGTATGCAAGGTTGGTTTAATATCCACAATAAATTAATGTGATACACCATATTGATAAAATGAAAAATAAAAATCATATGGTCATATCAATAATTGCAGAATTTTTTTACAAAATCCAGCATACATTTATGACAAAAACTCTTAGCAAAGTAAGAATAGAGGAGTCTTTTCTCAACATAATAAAGGCCATATATGATAAACCCACAGCTAACATCATACACAATAGGGAAAAGCTGAAAACATTCCCCTTAAGTTCAAGAACAAGACAGAGATGCCCACTTTCACCACTTTTATTCAACATAGTAGTGGAAATTCTAGCCACAGCAATCAGACAAAAAGAAGAAAAACAAAGAAAAAAGAAAGAAAAAATAAAAGGCATCCAAATTGGAAAGGAGGAAGTAAAATTGTCATTATTTTCAGATGACATGATACTATATAGAGAGGACAGCAAAGATTCCACCAAAAACTATTAGAACTGATAAATAAATTTAGTGAAGTAGCAGTATAAAAAATAATATTCAGAAACTAGTTGCATTTGTATAAACCGATAACAAACTATCAGAAGGAGAAATTAAGTAAACAACAACATTTGCAATTGTTTCAAAAACAATATAATACTTAGGAATAAATTTAACCAAGGAAGTAAAAGACCTGAACTCAGAAAATTATAAGAAATTGAAGAGAGAAATTAAGATACAAAGAACTGGAAACATATATTGTGCTCATGGATAGGAATAGTTAATATAGTTAAAATATCCATACTACCTAAGGCAATATATAGATTCGACACAATCCCTATGAAATTGGCAATGATATTTTTGACAAAACTAAAACAAATAATACTAAAGTGTATATGGAACCGCAAAAGACCCCAAATAGCCAAGGTAATCTTGAGAGCTAAGAACAAAGTGGAAGGTATCACGTTACCTGACACCAAATCACACTACAAGGTTATAGTAATCAAAACAGCATGATGTAGGCATGAAAACAGACACATAGAACAATGGAAAAGAAATAAATCCATGCCTATATGGTCATTTAATCTATGATAATGGAAGAAAGGAATTACATTGGAGTAAAGACAGTCTGTTTAGTAAAGGGTGCTTGGAAAACTGGACATTTACATACACAACTGTACCTGGACCACTTTCTTATACCACATACAAAAATAAATTCAAAATGGATTAAAGAATTAAATGTAAAACCTGATGCCATTAAACTACTAGAAGAAAATGTAGGAAGTAAATTTGCAGACATTACCCTTAGTAATATTTTTACTGCTATATCTCCATAGGCAAGGGAAGTGAAATAAAAAATAAACGCTTGGAACTACATTAAACTAAATCTTTTCTCACAAAAAAGGAAACCATCAATAAAACAAAAAGACATTCTACTGAATGGGAAAATATATTTGTCAATTATACATCTGATAAGTGGTTAATATCCAAAATTTATTTATAAAAAACTCATACAACTCAACACCAAACAAAAACAAAATGAAAAACAGCCCAATTGAAGAATGGGCAGATGACATGAAGATACATTGATCTAAAGATAACCAGCAAACATATGAAAAAATACTCAAATTCACTAATCATTAGAGAAATGCAAATTTAAAAAAGGCAATGAGATACTACCTCACTCCTGTCAGAATGACTATCAACAATAAATCAATAAACAACAAGTGTTGGCGAGGATGTGGAGAAAAGGGAACACTTGTGCACTCTTGGTAGGATTGCACATTGGTGTGGCCACTGAGTAAAGCAATATGTAGATTCCTCAAAAAATTAATAATAGAACTACCTTACGACCCAGCAATTCACTACTGGGTATTTATCCAAGGAAATCCAAAACACTAATTAAAAAAAAATAAAAATATATATATACACCCCTATGTTCAATGCAGCACTATTCACAATAGCCAGGATATGGAAACAGTCGAAATGCCCATTGATAGATGATCAGATATAGAAACTGTGGTATATATACAATAGAATGTTACTTAGTCATAAAAAAGAATGAGATGAAGATAATCAAAATGGCAGCATGAGGTGAGCCTCTGTAAACCCCCACTGGAATTTACAACTAATCAAACAACAATAACTCCACAAAGGACTCCCTGCCCAGCAGACAGGCAAGGCGAAGAGGCCCCCCTACCGAATTCACCTGAAGATGGGCGAATAGCGAGCGCAAGCGGGAGTGGAGGGAAGGGAGAAGTGGGGAGACGGAGCCGCGTTGGTGCAGAATGAAGACCTAGCTCAGTGCTCTGAGCTCGCTGAATCCCGGAACTACCACAGCTGCGGGGGAGGGAAGAACTGGGACTGCTAGGGCTCTGCTTATAGCCCATGGAGCTGAGGGGGCAGCATATACCATGGCTGAACCCAATGCTCACGGCAGAGACCTCAGAGAAAAGACTGAGGGAAGAAGGCTGAAAACAGTGGTTTAAGCCCTCACTGCCAAGCAGAGAACGGAAGCCTTAGGCGCTGAGACTAGCCGCCCACTCCCAACCCTCCCAGAGCTCATACTGCCCCTACTTGTTCGGTGCTGGAAGCAGAACAGTAGCAGTGTCAGATCAAAAAAACAGAATATTTGCTGTTCTGAGAACTGTGGAACAGAGACACAGATTCCCAGGCCAACTGGTTCTGGCAAAGAGGAGGGAGCTGTGAAAGCAGTACCGGCTGTGGTGGTAGTCGCCGCCATTGCTCTGGGCCAACTCTAACAACTCACCCCGCCCCTGGCCTCACCTATCGGGGTGGATCCCTCAAGGAGTAAACAGAAACAGAACTTCAGAAACACATGGGCTCTGAATCTGGTGCAGGAAGAGCTTTGGAACTTCGAAAGCACTCCGCATACCCACACGGAAACTACACTCAATGACCTAGGCGAACTATTAACAAAGGAGAAGCCCATCTCCCAGGGAATCCCCTCATTGTGTGAGAAGCTGGAATAGTGCAGAGAAAACATAGCGCTATTGTGTGAGAGAAAGAAAAAAAGGCTGTAGTCTGAGAGAAAATAAAATCTCTACCAACAAGTACTGGAAAACAAAAGAAAGACCTCTTCTATCAACCTGTCACAGAAGCCACTCCTGTAGATGTCTAGGAAGAGAAATAATAAATCAGTAATTGCCATGAATAACGAAGGCAACAAGACAGCTCAGAAAGAAAGTGAAAACTCTCCAGCAAAGGAACTTAAAGATATGGAAATATGTGACTTAAATGACAGAGAATTCAAGAAACAAGTTCTGAAAAAAACCTCAACAAGATGCAAGAAAACACAGAAAGGCAGTTTAATGAACTGAGAAACACAACCAAAGAACAACATGAGCATTTTACTAAAGAGATTGAAATTTTTAAAAAGAACCAAATAAAATTTCTGGAGATTAAGAACTTAATAGAAAAATGAAGAATGAAATTAACAGCTTAGGTAGTAGAGTTGACCAGATGGAGGAAAGAATCAGTGACATCGAAGATAGAAACCTGGAATTACACAGATGGAAGAAGAAAGAGACCTGAGACTTAAGAGACATGAAAGAACTCTACAAGAACTTTCTGACACTATAAGACAGAACAATGTAAGAATAATGGGCATACCAGCAGGAGAAGAAAGAGAGAAGGGAACAGGGAATATATTCAAATAAATTGTTGATGAGAACTTCCCAAACTGGTGGACAGAACTGGATGCTCGAATCCAAGAAGCAAATAGAGCACCTAATTACCTCAATCCCAACAGGCCTTCTCGAAGGCACATTGTATTGAAGGTGTCTAATATCAACGACAAAGAAAGAATCCTCAAGTCAGCCAGGGAAAAGAAGATGGTAATCTAGAAAGGAAAGCCCATTAGATTATCGTCAAATTTTTCAGCATAAACTCTACAAGCAGAAGGGATTGGAACCAAATATTCAAACAACTGAAAAAGAGAAATTCTGAGCCAAGAATAATATATGCACCAAAGATATCCTTCAGATATGAAGGAGAAATATAGAACTTTCCAGACATACAGAAGTTGATGGAATTTTCTCATACATGACCTGCACTACAAGAAATACTAAAGGAGGCTATTTGACCACCATCAACAGGGACAATTTGCGGCAACCAAAACATAAAAACGGGGACGGTAAAGGCCTGAAGTAGAATATGGGAATGGACAAAATAAGCATGTTGAAGTAAATGGAATACTCTAAATATCAAACTTTCTTTTACATAAACTTAAGGGTAACCACTCAAAAAAAAAATCCAGAACTGAAATACATACTGTAATAAAAGAAGAAACAGAGGGAAACATTATAGAATACCAACACACAGAAATAATAGACAACAACAAAAAGGCAAAGAAACAATGGAGACCAGCCTTACCAGAAAACTAAAGATAGAAGGACAGGAAATGCTCACATATCAAAAATCATCCTAAATGTAAATGGACTGAACTCACCACTAAAAAAGCACAGAGTAGTAGATTGGATCAAAAAAAACCTAAACCCAACCACCTGCTGTCCGCAAGAGACACATCTCGTCTACAAGGACAAGCATAGACTTAAATTGAAAGGGTGGAAATTGACACTCCAAGCAAATGGTACCCAGAGTAAATCAGGTGTAGGTATAATGATATCAGATGAAACAGACTTCAGTGTGAAAAAGATAACAAAGATGGACATTTCATAATGACAAAGGGAATATACAACAAGAAGACATAACAGTCATCAATATTTAGGCCCCCAATCAGGGAGCAACAAAATATACCAACTACTAACAGAAGTAAAGGGGGAAATGAACCAAAACACAATTATACTAGGGGACGTAAATACATCATTGACAGCTATGGATAGATCAACCAAACAGAAAATAAATAAAGAAATAGCAGCCATAAATGACACATTAGATGAAATGGACATCATTGCCATATATAGAGCACTTCATCTTAAAACATCAGACTATACATTCTTTTCTATTGTACACGGAACAGTCTCAAGGACAGACCATATATTGGAACATAAAATCAGCCTCAGCAAATTTAAGAAGATTGAAATCATACCAAGCATATTCTCTGATCACAAGCCTTTGAAATTGGATACCAGCACAAAAACAATACAGGAAAGGACACAAATACATGGAGATTAAACAACATCATTTTAAAGAATGACACAGTCAAAGAAGAAATTAGAGGAGAGATCAAAAGATACATAGAAACAAATGACAATGAAAGTACATCCTAACAAAATTTTTGGGATGCAGCGAAAGCAGTTTTAAGAGGAAAATTTATTTCATTACAGGCCTATCTCAAGAAACAAAAAAATCCTAAATAAATAACCTCATGTTACACATTAAAGAATTACAGAAAGAAGAAACCCAACGTCAGCAGAAGAAAAGAAATAACAGAAATCAGGTAGAACTAAATGAAATAGAGAACAAAAAGACAATAGAAAAAAATATTGTGACAAAGAGCTGTTTCTTTGAAAAGATTAGCAAAAGTGGCAAACCCTTGGCTAGACTCGCTAGGATAAAAAGAGAGCAGACACTAATTATCAAAATCAGAAAAAAAGGGGAAGTTATCACGGACATTACGGAAATACAAAGGATCATGCAAGAATACTATGAAGGACTATTTGCCACCAAATTCAATAACCTAGAAGAAATGGACAAGTTCTTAGAAACATATAGTCTTCCATGGTTGAACCATGAAGAACCGGAAAATCTAAACAGACCTATCACCAGCAACAAAATTGAATCAGTCATCCAAAACCTTCCCAAAAGCAAAAGTCTCGGACCAGATGACTTCACTAGTGAATTTTACCAAACCTTCAAACAGGTTCTAATACCAATTTTGCTCAAACTCTTCCAAACAACTGAAGAAGAGACAGTATTCCCTAACTCATTTTATGAGGCCAACATTACGCTGATACCAAAACCTGGTAAGGAAAACACAAAAAAAGAAAATTACCGAGAAATATCTCTGATGAATACGGACGCAAAAATCCTAAACAAAATTCTAGCAAATCGAATACAACACTGCATTAAAAAGATTATTCATCAGGACCAAGTGGGGTATATCCCCGGGGCACAAGCATGGCTCAACATCTGCAAATCCATTAATGTGATACATCACATAAACGAAACAAAGTACAAAAGTCATATGATTATATCAATTGATGCAGAAAAAGCTTTTCACAATATACAACATCTATTTATGATTAAAACACTTAATAAAATATGTATAGAATGAAAATGCCTCAATATAATAAAGGTCATATGTCAAATACCCTCAGTTAATATCATAATTAATGGTGAAAAAGTGAAGCCCTTTGCTCTATGTTCAGGAACATAACAGGACTGTTCCCTATAACCTATGCTTTTCACCATAGTGTTGGAAGTCCTTGCCAGAGCAATCAGGCAACAGAAAGAAGTAAAAGGAATCCAAATTGGGAATGAAGAAGTTAAATTGTCACTCTTTGCAGATGACATGATGCTATATATAGAAAACACTACAGACTGCACCAAAAAGCTATTAGAAACAATCAACGAATACAGTAAATTTGGTGGCTACAAAATCAATGCACAATATTCCATTGCATTCTTATATACTAACAATGAAATCTCAGAAAAGGAAATACAAGAAACAATTCCCTTTTCATTTGCTGCAAAAAGAATAAAATACCAAGGAATAAACTTAAGCAAGGTTGTGAAGAACCTATATGCTGAAAACTATAAAACATTTTTGAAATAAATTGAAGAAGACACAAAGAAACGGAAAAAGTTCTGTGCTCATGGATTGGAAGAACCAACATAGTTAAAATGGCCATATTACCCAAAGCAAAGTATAGATTCAATGGAATCCCCTCAAAATCCCATTGACATTTTTTAAAGAAATAGAACAAAAAAAAATCATCGATTTGTTTAGAACCACAAAAGACCCCAAATAGCCAAAGCAATCTTAAGAAAAAAGAACAATACTGGAGGTATTGTATTCTCTGACTTTAGCTTGTACTACAGGGCTACAATAATCAAAACAGCATGGTATTGGCAAAAAAACGGACACGTAGACCAATGCAATAGAAGTGAGAATCCAGAAATATAACCACATATATATGGACCGATAATTTTTGATAAAGAAGCTAAAAACATACAATGGAGGAAAGACAGCCTCTTCAATAAATGGTGCTGGGAGAATTATATCGCCACATGCAAAAGTATGGAACTGGATTGCTATCTGTCTCCATGTACCAAAATTAATTGAAAATGGATCACAGACTTAAGCATAAGACCTGACACAATAAAGAAAACATAGGTACTAAAATTATGGACCTTTGGTTCAAAGAGCATTTTATGAATTTGACTCCAAAGGCAATGGAAGGAAAAGCTGAAATAAACGATTGGGACTATATGAAACTTAAAAGATTCTGCACAGCAAAAGAAACCATAGACAAAATAAAGAGGCAACCAACTGAATGAGAGAAGATTTTTGCAAACAGTGCCTCTGATAAGGGGCTAATATCCAAAATATAAAAAGAACGCATGCAACTCAACAACAAAAAAACAAACAACCCAATTGAACAATGGGCAGACTCCTTGAGGAGTGATTTTTCCAAAGAGGACATACAAATGGCAAATAGACATATGAAAAAATGGTCCACATCACTAATCATCAGAAAAATGCAAATAAAAACCATAATGAGATATGACGTCCCCCAGTCAGAATGGCTACCATCAATAAGACAAATAGTAACAAGTGTTGGAGAGGCTGTGGAGAAAAAGGAACCCTCATACACTGTTGCTGGGAATGCATACTGGTGCAGCTGTTATGGAAGGCAGTGTCGAGGTTCCTCAAAAAATTACGAATAGAATCACCATATGACCCTGCAATCCCTTTCCTGCCTATCTACCAAAAAAATCTGAAAACATTTATACATAAAGACGCGTGCGCTCCAATGTTCATTGCAGCTTTGTTTATTGTGGCCAAGACATGGAAACCAAAATGTCCTTCGATAGATTAATGGATAAAAAAGTTGTGGTATATATACACAATGGAATACTATTCGGCCGTATGAAAAGATGATCTAGGAACATTTTTGACAACATGGATGGATCCTGAGAGTATAATGCTAAGCGAAGTAAGTCAGACAGAAAAAGCAGAGAACCCTATGATTTCACTGATATGTGGTATATAAACCAAAAAGAACAAGACAAACAAATGAGAAACAAAAACTCATAGACACAGACAATAATTTAGTGGTTACCAGAGGGTAACGGGGGTGGGGGGTGGGTGATGAGTTTAAGGGGGATCAAATATATGGTGATGGAAGGAGAACTGATTCTGGGTGGTGAACACACAATGGGATTTATAGATGATGTAATACAGAATTGTACACCTGAAATCTATGTAATTTCTCTAACAATTGTCACCCCAATAAATTTAAAAAAAAGACAATGAAATCTTTCCATTTGCAGCAACATAGATGCATCTACAGAATATTATGCTAAGTGAAAAAAATCTGACTGAGAAAGACAATTACCATCTGGTCTCATTTATATGTCGAACTAAACAAGAAAATACATGAGCAAAGAAAATAGACTCAGAGATATAGGAAAAAAAATATGGTTGCTGGAAGGGAGGGGGTGAGATTGGGAAGAAGATGAAGGGATTAGAAACTACAAAGCAGTAATGAAAATGTAGTCACAAGGATTCTGTATGGGGAATATAATCAATTCTGTTGTAAAAACTATGTATAGTGCCAGATGTATAATGGAGTTACCAGGATTAGCACTATTTAGACTGTGTAGATGCCTGACCACTGCACCCTACACCCTACACCTGAAGGTGAAGTAGAATAATACTGAATGTTAAGTATTATATATATATATACACACACACACATATGTATATATATTCATATTCACTATATATATGTGTGTGTGTATATATATATATATATATTCATATTCCCAGGATGTGATGTACAGCACATAGAGAATAGCCAATGGAATTATAACAGCTATATAGGATGTCAGAGGGATGGTAGATTGGGGATTATCACTTTTGAGGGGTGTAAATGTCTAACTATTATGTTGCTTTGTACACCTGAAACTAATAAAAAAAATTGTGCATGGCTTTTTGACTGCACATGGAGTCAGTGTTATTAACCTCCATGTTTTTCAAGGGTCAATTTTTTTATTTTATTTATTTATTAGTTTCAGGTGTACAAGACAAGGTAATACTTAGACGTTCATCATTTATATCCCTCACACTGTGAACCCCCCTCACCCCATCCACTATCCCTCCGACCTCACACTGAGCCATCTTTATTGCAGCTCAATCATGGGTTATATACATTCTTTTGCTGGGTGGAGGGGCATTAACATAAGAAGGATTGCCGCAGGCTAGTGGTCTTAAGCCATCCAGACACATCCTGCAGAATGTGGGGGTTACCCAAGTAACTTCCTCTATCTCATGCTCCTCAGACATGTGATGGTGCGTTACAGGCACCCGCCCTCTACAGGTCCCCCTTTTCTGTTTTATAAAAAAGAGCTCTAAGCCCCTAGGGAATTGTGCCTGTCTTAGGTTGGGATAGTCCATCTCTGTGAAACCTGGTACAGCGACAGGTTTTTGATTTTTTATGTTACTTAGAGAGCTGTCCTCTTACCCGTCATTGGCTATCCAGTTCATCTCACAGGGGAGGAGTCCTGTTTTATGACTCTTGTTATTGGAGATAGGGATCTCCTCGCTCTTGCATCTCCAGTCGGGTGTAATGGACCTGTATGGGCTTGGCCTGCAAGGCCTCTATTTGTTGTCTGAGAAAGCGCATGAGTTTATTGAGAAGGATGGGTCCCAGTGATAGTAGGATAAAGCACCCGAGTATGGGGCCAAGCAGGGGTAGTAAGTAGGGTAAAAATCCATTGAATCCGGTCCAGAGAGGGTTGGAAAGGAGGTCTCTTCTTCTTTTTTTCAAGGTCTTCTTGTAATTTTTTGACTCTGTCACGAACAATTCCAGATTTGTTAGCATAAAAACAACATTTTTTTTCCGAGGGCCAGGCAGATGCCCCCTTTTCCTGCAGAAAGTAAATCTAATCCCCTCCTGTTTTAGAGGACAACTTCTGCTAGGGAATCAACCTGATCTTGAAGATCTTGGATAGTTTCTGAGAGTACCTGCACATCTGATATGAGTTGCCCAGATAATTTATGGTATTGTACTAGGGAATGTCCTATCCCCGCGGACCCGGTGGCAAGTGCGATGGTGATGCCTAGACCCGCTAATAAGGGAATAAAATGGACTGCACGTTTACTGCGTCCTGCAATATGTTCGAAAGTAGGGATAGGGACTGGCTCATCTCCTGGAATGATGGATACATCTGGGAGGAGGGAGCCTAGGGTACAAACTCCTGTCCAGTTTTGTGGTAAATAGGTGTAGGCATAATTATTTCCACAAATATATACCGATCCATTGGGTGCACACATATGAGAGGATACATTAATGAAGGAGGAGCAATTTGTAAAGGAGAGGCTTCCTAAAATAACCTCTGTAGTATCGTTTTGAGTGGGAGAGAGGATGCACAGGGTATTGTTAAAGCCAAGGGGTTGGACTAAAAAGGGAGAGCTATGTTGCATGAATTATTGGTATTAGAGGTGACAAAGGGGTAGGGTATAGCTAATGGTAAAGGGGTGCCTTGTAGTAAACACAGCCAGCAGTCTGTGGTGTAGGATGAATTAACAGAAAGCAATAACTTGTGGGTTGTCCCAACCCGCGGGACACTACAGGAGGGACCCCGAAGCACCTAGAAGGGAGGAAAATGGGAGACACAAAGACCGGAGACAAGACAGGAGTTCTGATCAAGTCTCTCTTTATTGCAGCTCAATCAGGGGTTATATACATTCTTTTGCTGGGTGGAGGGGCATTAACATAAGAAGGGTTGCCGCAGGCTAGCAGTCTTAAGCCATCTAGACACCCCCTACAGAAATGTGGGTGTTATCTAAAGACCCAAGTAACTTCCTCTATCTCAGGCTTCTCAGTTATGTGATGGTGCCTTACAGGCACCCGCCCTCTACACAAACCCATGTACGTTTACTAACCATTGTCACTCCAATAAACTTTAATTTTAAAAAAAAAGAATCATCAGCCAAAATATCCCCATAGCCTCTGCTCTGCGGATATCCTGTTAAAGCTCTGACTGGCTTCATTGTGAAAAATCCAATTTCTTACATGACTCCAAAACAGTTAATCCTGTCCCCTGTCTGAGCATCTTGGCCAAGATGACACAGCACAGTATGGATTTGTTCACATGTTCATCTATTGGTGATGAAGAAACTATATCACTTGGCATAGGAACAGGGTAAATAACAGTAACATCGTATTTTATAAAGGGCAAGATAAAGGAGGGGGGTAAGTGATACAGGGTTTCCAGCAATCTTAATTCTGTTTTAGCTAGCTAGAGATATCTGTTTGGGGAACATGCATTGTAAGTGTTTGTATGTGTGCTCATTCACACACACTGGGCCTACATCTATTTTTCACTTTAAAGCTAAAAAGCTACTCTGAATGATGAACAACCCACCCACAGAACGAGCTGGAAATTTATGCCTGTAGTAATCAAAGAAACTTTTGTTGTTATATTCACAGAAAAACTCATTTATGTGTATCTAGATAGGAGTCAGTTTCATAATTTAACCATATGTTCATTGGTGTTTTAGGAGATGAATGTGTGTACAAGAAAACTCTTAGAAAAAAGAGAAAAATAAGTCATTGCTATTTACAAACACTAGAAGTAAATACTCGTATATTTCTCTGAACTCTGACTTCATCTGTAATGTCTACTTATATTCTACATACAGTAATGATATATAAACCCTTAGCTTTAAACTTATTATAGAGAGCTCATTATCATGTGCATTTTTATACGCTTGTGTCAAATAATACCCTCTATATTTGAATTTATGGTACACTCTACATAAATCAGGAAAGTAATGAGAACTCTCAACTAATGGAAATTATTCCCTTTTGTATCATTCAAGTTTTGATCAGAAAGGAGAATATATATATATATATATATATATATATATATATATATATATATATATAAAATCACTTCAAAGGTATTTGCCCTTATGCAATTGTGGAAGCTAGTTAAACAGCTTATATACAGATGCTGCTTCCATGTCTGGTGCTGGAGCCTTGAAGTCAGCAAGAGAGAGAAGATAGATGTATAGGTGAAGTATTTTAAAAAGAGCTAGAAACTGCAAGAATCAATGCAAACTCACAATGATGCATTGAAACTTGCATGAGTACCTCACACACTGCCTTGAGATTTCAATTTTGATATGGGTTTTCCTGTAGGAGAAGCTGATAGTCTTCATCACAGAGCTAAACACATACTAGGCCTATGAGTCAGAGAACCTGAAGGAGGAGAACCCACAGGAACTGAAGGTGTTGCTTCCTCATGCCAACAAGGTGAGTGATAGATAAGAAATAACAACCATGAGATGCAACAGTATTTCATGTCCTGAATTGATCTCCTGAGCCTTGAAATTTTGCGCAAAATATGTGTTTTTTTTTGTTGTTGTTCAAATACATCCTGAACTATGCAGGGAAGGGAATTCTGAAAGACGAATTTCCAGCCTAGCCAAGTTGGCAAAATCCAGTACAAATCCACTGTACCTGTACTTCACTTTTAGAATAAAAGAGGCAAATAATATGAGAACAGGTTGATATAGTTACAAATTAGTTTTGTCTTTTTGGATCAGTATTTATTCAGATACTTCCTAATCTTTAGTTCTGGAAAGTTTGAGATCAGAGGATATTTGTGACATAAATGACATGAAAGATCATCTATTATAAACAGTCATTTGATTCTTCAATGTCCACTACGATACAATGGTGACATCATCAACCATCCCTGCTTGATCACCTCTAGTAAACGGAAGCTCATGACTTCTTTTTTGGACTATTATAACACATTGAAAGCTCTTCTTTATTTTGAGTATGTGTTCATCACTTTCATCTTCCACTAGTTAAACCCAGTTTAGCCCATTGCAGTCTTAAAAAACAAATGAGCTTATTCTTTCTCTTCTAGACAGTATCTTTTCAAGTAGATTGAAAAAGTTTTTAGGACTCTCCAAATATCCTCTATTGTAAACATCCACAATGTCTTAAAATATTTCTATACCACTTGGCTCAGAATATGTGATCATCATCATAGAGATATATTTTGTTTTATTTTATATGCCTTTCATAATTTTCTCTTCACTGGTGTGTGCTTTAGCACCCTAGTCCCTAAATCATTCCTGGTCAAATTAGAAGAAAACACATATATATATACATATATATGTATATATACATACATATATATGTGTATATATATACATATATACATATATGTATGTATATGCATACATATACATATGTATATGTGTATATATATATATATATATATATATATATATATATATATATAAATCAGTTTTTTAGCTTTCTATTTCTCAATTTAGTAGAGCTCACATTGAATTGATCTTTACAGATCTGGGATAATTTCAGAGTAAGGCAATATGATGCAACAAAGAATGTAGGTTTTGGAGTAAAAAATCTTAGTTGGAATCCTAGTTTTGAAATTTACTTGTTATGCGATCTTAAATAAATCACTAACTTACAAGTATTAGTTTCTTCAAATTGGAAATAATCTTACCTACCCATCAGGAGTATTGTGGGAAAAAATTGAATCAAGTATAGATGCATTTAGCACAAGCCCTTCAACATAGCCAACATTTGAAGCAATTATACATTAGCATTATAACATAGACTAATGGAACACATTGGGGAAAGACCTGCTCCATTAAGTAAAAGAAATTCATAGAAGTAAACTTGTCATTTTCTGGACCAAAACTTAATTCTAAGTTGTTCATATTGAGGAAGATATTTCTAAAATATGTTGGTTTATTAAAAACTACAGACTGCAATATATAGATGATATATTATAAAACTGTACACTTGAAACCTATATAACTTTACTAACAAATGTCACCCCCACAAATTTAATAATAATATACATAACAATAATAAGTAATGATAACAAATATTTACTGAACACCTACTGCATTAAGTTATTGTTCTGAAAGCTGTAAATAAAACAGAGAACAGGAAGAAATGATATCCTTGCTTTTGCAAGGCTTACATTCACTTGTTATGAACAAATTATTGAGGAGAGGAGACTATAGCCAATGAATAAGCAAACAAATGTATAAGAAAATATAGACTGTGATAAGTGTAATAGACAAATCAAACAGGGTAATGTGAAATGGTAACTAGACAGCATGGATGGGAAGTCTATCTTAGAAATAATGCTCAAAGTAAAGACTATTTACCGGAGGTGATATTTGAGTGAAACCTGATGAATGGAAAGGAACAGTCTAGGAGAAAGTAGCATGAACTAGAGAGGACTATACGGACAAGGCCACACAGGGCTTTGCAGGTTGTATTAAGCAGTAAAAGTAGTCAACTGATCACTGACAAAAGAGCAAGGGAAACTCAAAGGAACAGAGATAGTCTTTAACGAATGGTGCTGGAACAACTACATGTCTACTTTTAAAAAGAATAATCTTGACAAAGATGTCATACCTTTTACAAAATTTAAGTCAAAATGGATCACAGACATAAATGTAAAACACAAAAATACAAAATTCTTAGAAGGCAACATAGGAAAAATGCTAGATGACGTTGGGTTTGGTGTTGACTTTTCAAATATAATACCAAAGAATGAGACATGAAAAAAATAATAGATAAGCTGAAATTCATTAAAGTTAAAAATGTCTGCTCTGCAAAAGACAATGCTAAGAGAATGGGAAGACAAACCACAAACTTGGAGCAAATATTTGCAAAAAACACATTTGATAGAAATTGTTCTGCAAAATATACAAAACCACTTAAACTCAACAATAAGGAAACAAACAACCGAATTTAAAAACAGGCCAAATACCTTAATTAATAGCTCACCAAAGAAGATATACATATGGCAAATAATCATACAAAAACATGCTCCACATTACATCATCAAGGAAATGCAAATTAAAACAATAGTGAGATACAATTACACACCTATTAGAATGGCCAAAATTTAGAACACTGACACACCACATGCTGGTAAGGATGTGGAGCAACAAAAACTCTCATTCATTGCTGGTGGGACTGACTACAAAATGGTACAGCTACCTTTAAAGACTGTTTGGCTGTGTCTTACAAAACTGAGGTACACTTACCACAGGATCTAGCAATCATGATCCTATGTATTTACCCAAAGGATTTGAAAACTGATGTCCACATTACAACCTACAGTTGGATGTTTCTGCCAGCTTTATTTATAAAAGCCCAAACTTGGAAGCAACCAAGATACCCTTCAGTAGGTGAATGAATAAACCTACTTTAGGTACATCCAGACAGTGGAATGTTACTCAGCATTTAAAAGAAATGAGCTATCATGGCATGAAAATACATGAAGGAAATGTAAACACATATTGCTAAGTCAAAGAAGTTAATCAGAAAAGTCTATGTACTTATATGATTCCAACTACATGATACTCTGGAAAAGTCAAAACTATAGAGACAGTATGAAGTTCAGTAACTACTGGGGGTTGAAGGTGGAGGGAAGAATAAATAGACAACACACAGAGGCTATTTAGGGCAGTGAAAATACTGTACATGGTACCATTACTATGTCATTTATTACACATTTGCCCAAACCCATAGAATATATAACACCAAAAGTAAACCATTTTTAAACTATAGACATTTGATGATTATTATGTGTCAATGTAGGTTCATCATTTGTAAGAAATGCACCATTCTGGTACGTGATGTTGATAATCACCCCATACAGGCTGCACATGTATGGGGTCAGGAGCCATATGGGAAATCTCTGTGCCTTGCCTTCCCCTTAATTTTGCCATGCATCTCAAACTGCTTTAAAACATAAAGTCTTACCACTACTATATTTCCCTGAAAATAAGACTGGGTTTGATGTTAATTTTTGCTCCAAAAGATGCATTAGAGCTTATTTTCAGGGGATGTCTTACTTTTTTCATGTAAAAAAATCTACATTTATTTATTTATTCATGTACAAAAATCTACATTTATTCAAATACAGTCATGTCATCTTCTTCTGGAACATTGTCATAACTCTCCATACCCTGAATTCTGGCTTGAATTTCTTGTGACTCCATATAATGTAGAACCGTTGGTCCAAATCTCTCATGTCCAGCAACAGAGCTCTCCTTGAATCAGCACTCCTTGTCCATGCAGCCTGGTCATAGTGTATTGGCAACACAGCTGTCAGTGATTTTATCCCATACTTCACCCAAGTCAAGACCTCTTGCAGGCTAGGCTTCACAAAGATTCCACGCTGATTTCTCTCCATTCTATTTTCAATGTAGTCATTGATTTCCATGTGCAAATCATCCTTGAATGGCTTGTTTATTGCAATATCTAGAGTCTAGAGATAGGCAGTCATTCCTGCGGGAATCAATATTTGATCTATTCTTCTATGTAAGGAAGTTCTTCATGTCTTTAGCGCAGTGAGTGCTGGCTGAATCCCAGACTAGCAGACCTCTTTGGCCACCTTGAAAAACAAGTGGCAGCATTAAATGAACCCACTTCCTTATAAATGCTTGTGTGCACCAGGCTTTATCGGTTTCAAGAACATAAGTGCCTGAAACATGTTCAGTCTTGTCTTTTTTACCCTTAGTGATGATTACAGGTGGGGCTGTAATCATTTTGCCAAAATACAGGTAACACATGCACTTTCATAACCAGGGGAAGAAATGTAGATTGACGAGGCACCCCTCTGATCAATTGGCATTTGAGTTCCTTGGCCCATAAACACTGCAATTTAATCCATAGTAATCATGTTGGAGAGTTGGCATATAGAAAAGTCAAGGCCATCAACAAAAGATTTAAACGCAAGTTCACGTTTAATAATTTAAGTATCTTCCAGCTTGAACAGTGTTGTCAATCTTAGAGACAGTGCATATCACGGAAGGAAGCCATCCAGCCAGTGTTGCTTTGAATTCTTCTGGGAATATTTCTAACCGTGGTGCCATTGTAAGGACAAATGCTTGAATATCAACCCTATGCATAACCGAAGCCTCTGCTCTACTGTCAGCAATCCATTCACAGATGATATCTTCCACCTCATGAAATAATGGTGGCAGATCTGACACACACTTTCAGATCTTAGCATTCAGATCTTAGTACTCTGCTCGCCATTTTTGTACCAATCGGGGATCCAACTTCTCTTTGCAGAAATTCATAAGATTTTTGTCCCAGGAGTCCTCCATGATACTTTTCTTGTATTAAATGGAATAGCTCCTTCTTTTTGCACTCATCTGGTCTGAGTGTCAAAATATTATTCCCTTTAAATCTACCATTAAATCAAGTGTTAATTGAAGACTGACAAGACAGGAGTGGAAATAAAAACGATGACAGTTTAAGAAAAGTAATAAAAGAGGAAACAAAGGGAAACATCATAGAATACCACCACACAGAAATAACAGACAACAACAAAAAGTCAAAGAAACAATGGAGACACACTCTTACCAGAAAACTAAAGATAGAATGACAGGAAATCCACACATATCAATAATCACCCTAAATGTAAATGGACTGAACTCACCAATAAAAAGGCACAGAGATTGAATCAAAAAAACTAAACCCAACCATATGCTGTCTCCAAAGACACATCTCAGCTACAAGGACAAGCATAGACTCAAATTGAAAGGGTGGAAATTGACACTCCAAGCAAATGGTATCCAGAGAAAATCAGATGTAGCTATACTGATATCAGATGAAACAGACTTCAGGGTGAAATAGGTAACAAGAGACAAAGATGGACATTTCATGATGGTAAAGGTGACTATACAACAAGAAGACATAACAGTCATCAATATTTATGCCCCCAATCAGGGAGCACCGAAATATACCAAGCAACTACTAACAGGACTAAAGGGAGAAATCGACCAAAACACAATTATACTAGGGGACCTAAATACATCATTGGCAGGTATGCATAGATCATCCAAACAGAAAATAAATAATGAAATAGCAGCCCTATATGACACATTAGATGAAATGAACATAACTGACAATTATAGAGCATTTCAACCTAAAACTTCAGATGATACATTCTTTTTTAGTGTACATGGAACATTCTCAAGGATAGACCATATATTGGGACATAAAATAAGCCTCAGCAAATTTAAGAAGATTGATATCATACCAAGCATATTCTCTGATCACAAGGCTTTGAAATTGGATGTCTACTACACATAGAAAGCAGGAAAAACCACAAATACATAGAGATTAAACAACATACTTTTAAAGAATGACCGGGTCAAACAAGAAATTAGAGGAGAGATCAAAAGATATGGGATTTATAGATAATGTAATACAGAATTGTACACCTGAAATTATGTAATTTCACTAACAATTGTCACCCAAATAAATAAATTAAAAAAGAGAAATAAATGAGAATGAAAATGCATTGAAGCAGAGAAATAGTGAAAAGAAGAATGCCACTTGGAGGCTACTGTAGTAATTTAAATCAAAGAAAGAGATAATGATAGCTTCAGCTTCGGTGTTACTAGTGGATATAAAGAAAGACCAAACAGACTGGGATATATTTTAAAGGGTGAATGGATAAAACATGCCAAGTGTTTGGGAGGGGTAAGAGGAGAGTTGAGGAAAAAGGAAAATAATAAACCCTCTCATTAGGGAGACCTCCTGAGGGATGATGTAGATGACTGATCACTGCACTGTACACCTAAAGCTGAAGCTGAACAATAATGAATGTCAACTACAAATATATATATATATATATATATATATATATATATATATATATATATATTTACAAGAAGTGGAGTACAGCATTAAGAATATAGACAGTGGAAATGTAATGGCTGTATGCGATATTAGAGGGGTAGTAGATGGGGGAGGGGGTTAACACTGTGTGAGGGATATAAATGATAAATGTCAGAGGAGAACTGACTCTGGGTGGTGAACACACAATGGGATTTATAGATGATGTAATACAGAATTGTACACCTGAAATTATGTAATTTCATTAACAATTGTCACCCCAGTAAATAAATTAAAAAAATGATAAATGTCTAACTATTACATTGTTTTGTACACCTGAAACTAATTTTTAAAAAGGTAAAACAACAAAAGAAACATTAATTCCTTACCTCCCTTCATTTTGAATACTAAGTGTTTAGTATAGGACAAAAATGTAACAACTATTCAGTGAAGATATGTTAACAACCTAAATGCTCATCAATAGACTATTGGATACGTGGAACATTTATACAATGAAGTATTACTCATCCATAAAAAAGAGTAAAATCTTTCTTTTTTTTTTTTTTACTGTCAACATGGAAAGACAGTTTAATTTAAAAAGAATTGTGAACTTTTTATATTTATTGAAACTTTTTTAAATGAAATCTTAACATTTGCCACAACATGGAAGGACCTTGAGAATATTACGCTAAATGAAATAAGTCAGACTGAGAAAGAGAAATACCATATGATCTCGCTTATATGTGGAATCTAAACAACAGCATAAATGAGCAAACAAAATAGAAATAGACTCAGAGATATAGAAAAAAATGCTGGCCATTTCTAGATGGGAGGCTGAGGGGATGGAGGAAAAGATGAAGAGATTAGAAAGTGTAAATTAGTAGACACAATATAATCATGGGGATATGAAATGCAGTATGAGGAATATAATCAACAATGTAAAGATTATGTAAGGGGCCAGATGGGCACTGGACTTACCAAGGGGTTCACTTCATGACCAATGTGCTGTACAACTGAAGATGAAATAGAATAATATTGCATGCCAATTATAATTAAATTAAGACGTGAACTCATTGCAACAATGTTGCTTACCTTTTTTGATATCAGAGGGATTATTCATTATTCATTTATAACAACTGGACAGACAGTTAACTAAGTTTACTATTTGGAAGTGATGAAAACGCTGCATGAAAAAAGTTTGATGAAAATGACCTGAAATTTTCACCAACAATTCATGGCTCTTGCATCACGACAACGCCCCAGCTCATACAGCACTGTCTGTGAGGGAGTTTTTAACGAGTAAACAAATAACTGTATTGGAACACCCTTCCTACTCACTTGATCTGGCCCCCAGTGACTTCTTTCTTTATCTGAAGATAAAGGAAATATTGAAAGGAAGACATTTTGATAACATTCAGAACATCAAGGGTAATACGATGAAAGCTCTGATGGCCATTCCACAAAAAGAGTTCCAAAATTGTTTTGAACGGTGGATTAGGCACAGGTGTCAGTGCATAGCTTCCCAAGAGGAGTACTTTGAAGGTGACTGTAGTGTTATTCAGCAATGAGGTATGTAGCGCTTTTTCTAGGATGAGCTCATGAACCTAATTGTTAGACCTCATATGCATTCTTTATGTATGTTGGATATTAGCCTCTTATCAGTGGTACTGTTTGCAAATATCTTCTTCCATTTCATGCAATAACATGGAGGTATCTTAAGATTACCATGCTAAGCAAAATAAGTGAGACCAAAAATGTCAAGAACCATATGATTTCTCTCAGATGTGAGATATAAAACCGAAAGCAACATGCAAACAAGACAAACAAACAAAAACTCATAGACACAGACTACAGTTAAGTGGTTACCAGAAACTAAGAGGTGAGGGGGAGTGGTAAAGTGGTAAAAGATAGTAAAGGTCATGAAATGCATGGTAATGTAAGGAAAATTGACTTTGGGTGGTGAACACACAACTAAATATATAGACAATGTATTAGGGAAATGTACACTTTAAGCCTACATAATTTTACTAACTAATGTCAACCAAAAATTAATTAAAAATTAGATTTGATTATATCACTCTCTTGCTTAAAATCCAGCAGTCACGCTCCATTGTTCTTGGGATAAAATCCATAATCCTAACCTATTTCTTTCTCTCCAAACTTAATTTTTCATTTCTCTTCTTGCTCTATTCTTCATCTTCTCAAGCCTTCTCTCAGTTTTTTAAATTTGTCATGAGTCTAATAGTTCCAGGAAATTCATACACACTTTTTTTCTCACCCTAAAATGTCTCATTCCTACTTTGCTTCATTAACACCTATCTGTCCTTCAGGTTTCAACTTTAATTCTCCTTCCCTTCTTGCTTAAATTCTTTCATAGGCTTCCTTAATTTATATCACTCACCATGGTTGTAGTTTAATAATTTACAGTTAATCATTTTTTGGTCTCTCTTCGATGTTGTACCATAATCTCCTTGAGAATTGGACCACTCATTTATGCTTATTATTCATGCTTATCTTTTTAATTCCCAATGTGCATCACATGGTTAGAACACAGTAAGTGTTCAATAATTATTTATTGAATAAATGAATGAGATTCAGAAAACAGCACTAAAAAGATCAGCTTTATATAATTTACACACTTCCTTGTGTCTTCATCTGTATGTGTATATATCAGGTAAAAGAGAAATTTCCACAAGTTATTATCTGAAAGCAGCATAGAGCAATAGCAAATTAAAACAGTGATCAACAGTATATTTTCTATGAAGTATTCTACTTGATTAATGTAAATCATCACAATGGGTGATGAAAATGTATTTGTAAATCAAGTGTAAACATACTTTTACAAACATTGTGTTATTTAATATGTTCCCAGAAATGCTTCAGGATATCAAAATCAATAAATAGGACATTATTCAAATCAATAGAAGATTGCAAAGTTCAAGATTGCACCATAAATGTGACTAATTGTACCATAATTTTGTGACTAATATTTATTACGTATTTAATGTGTACTTGGCTTTTTTCTGGGTACCGTAATCTAATCTTCACAACTTTATAACAATTATTATTCATTTTCTGTAGATGAAGAATCTGAGGTTTTGATAGTTTAAATAATTAGTATAAATCAAGAGATTAAAAATTAATTCCAATACCCTATCACTTCTTTTACCCTATGAATGTATTCATTGTTTTATATCATGGTCACTAGCTAATATTTGGTACAGCAACAGTGTTTTGTTTCAAAACTTAATTGGGAAAATGGAAAGAGATACCATTCTTTTGTATGTAACGACTTTATACCACAAAAATGCAAATGATACTAAAATTAATACATCAGTTTACTGTAATTCTAATTGCAATCCCAGAGTTATGGCTTACTAAGTTTGCTTATTTTTAGAACCAAAAATAACTCAAGGTTAATTTGGAATAGTAAATGACCAAAATGACTAATAACAGTATAAAAAATATATTGAACAGTCATTTGCCTTATTATAAATATCAGAATATTCTACAAAGTCCCTATAATCAAATAAATAGGTTATTTATATTAAAATAGAAAATATATCAGTGTTACTTAGTAAATAATTCAGAAAGAGATCCTAGGACTTAGGATAATTTAATGTAATATACAGATGGTATTTCAATTGAGTGATAAAAGAATGGTTCATTTAATGTGTGGTATAACCACAACTGGCTAGATATTTGGAAGAATATAAATAAAAACCTTATTCTCGGGAGAGAGGGGATAAAATGGCGGTGTGAGGTGAGCCTCTGTAACGCTCCCCTGGAATTTACAATGAATCGGACAACAATAATTGGAAAACAATAACTCCACAAAGGACTCCCCGCACAGCAGACAGGCAAGACGAAGAGGCACACTACTGAATTCACCTCCAGGTGGGTGAATCGCGCGAGAGGGGGAGGAGGGAAAGGAGAAATGTGGAGGCGGAGCCGCGTGGGCGCAGGTCACAGACCAAGCTCAGTACTCAGAGCCCGCTGCTCCCAAATCTTCCGCAGCTGCGAGAGAGGGAAGGACTCGGACTGCTAGGGCTCCGCTTATGGCCCACAGGGCTGAGGGGGCAGCATACAAAACCGCTGAACCCAACGCTCCCGGCAGCAAAGACTGAGGTAAGAGGGCTGAAATCGGTGGTTTGAGCCCTCACGCCCAGCGGAGAACGGAGGCCTTAGGCACAGAGACTAGCCGCCCCCTCCCTACCCTCCCAGAGCTCGCCCCGCCCGCACCTGCCCGGTGCTAGAAGCAATAAAGTAGCAGTATCGGATCAAAGGACAGAATATTTGCTGCTCTGAGAACTGTGGACCACAGACACAGATTCGCAGCTCAACTAGTTCCGGCAAAGGGGAGGGAGCTGTGGAAGCAGGACTGGCTGTGGTGGTAATCGCCACCATTGCTCTGGGCCACCTCTCACAACTCACCCCGCCCCTGGCCCCACCTATCTGGGCGGATCCCAGCAGGAGTAAACAGAACTGTTGAAACATACAGGCTCTGAATCTGGTGCAGAAAGAGCTTTGGAACTCCAAAAGCTCTTTGCATACCTATCAACCTGTTGCAGAAGCCACTCCTGTAGATCTCTAGGAAGAGAAATAGTAAATCAGTGATTGTCATGAATAACCAAGGCAACAAGATAGCTCAGAAAGAAAGTGAAAAGTCTCCCGAAAAGGAATTTAGAGATATGGACATTTGTGATTTAAATGACAGAGAATTCAAGATTGCAATTCTGAAAAAACTGAATGAGATGCAAGAAAACACAGAGGGGC
Organism: Rhinolophus hipposideros; assembly: GCF_964194185.1. Lineage (NCBI taxonomy): Eukaryota > Metazoa > Chordata > Mammalia > Chiroptera > Rhinolophidae > Rhinolophus > Rhinolophus hipposideros. The sequence goes on from NC_138046.1 coordinate 29,155,044, forward strand.
AGTTTAATGAACTCATCAACACAATCAAAGAACACCATGAGCATTTTACAAAAGAGATTGAAATTTTGAAAAAGAACCAAATAGAATTTCTGGAGATTAAGAACTCAATAGAAGAAATTAACAATAAAATATCCAGCTTAGGTATTAGAGTTGACCAGTTGGAGGAAAGAATCAGTGACATCAAAGATAGGAACCTGGAATTTACACAGATGGAAGAAGAAAGAGACTTGAGACTTTAAAGAAATGAAAGAACTCTACAAGAACTTTCTGACTCCATCAGAAAGAGCAACATAAGAATAATGGGCATACCAGAAGGAGAAGAAAGAAGGAAAGGACAGAGAATACATTCAAACAAATCGTCGATGAGAACTTCCCAAACTTGTGGAAAGAACTGGATCCTCGAATCCAAGAAGCAAATAGAACACCTAATTACCTCAATCCCAACAGGCCTTCACCAAGGCACATTTTATTGAAGCTGTCTAAAATCAATGACAAAGAAAGAATCCTCAAGGCAGCCAGGGAAAAGAAGATGGTAACCTACAAAGGAAAGTCCATTAGATTATCATCAGATTTTTCAGCAGAAACTCTACAAGCTAGGAGGGAATGGAACCAAATATTCAAACTATTGAAAGAGAGAAATCATGAGCCAAGAATAATATATCCAGCAAAGATCTCCTTTAGATATGAAGGAGGAATAAAGACCTTTCCAGACATCCAGAAGCTGAGGGAATTTTCTAATACACGACCCGCACTACAAGAAATACTAAAGGAGGCTATTAGACCACCATCAACAGGGACAACTTGTGGCAACCGAAACATAAAAAGGGGGAGCGTAAAGGCCTGAACTGGAATATGGGGATAGAGAAAGTAAGCATACTGAAGAAACTGGAATACTCTAAATATCAAACTTTCTTTTACATAAACTCAAGGGTAACCACTCAAAAAACATCCAAATCTGAAATGCACTCTGTAATAAAAGAAGAAACAGAGGGAAAAGTCATAGAATACCACCACACAGAAATAACAGACAACAACAAAAAGGCAAAGAAACAATGGAGACACAGCCTTACCAGAAAACTAAAGACAGAATGACAGGAAATCCTCACATATCAATAATCACCCTAAATGTAAATGGATTAAACTCACCAATAAAGAGACACAGAGTAGCAGATTGGATCAATAAACTAAACCCAACCATATGCTGTCTACAAGAGACACATCTCAGCTACAAAAACAAGGATAGACTCAAAGTGAAAGGATGGAAATTGACACTCCAAGCAAATGGTACCCAGAGAAAATCAGGTGTAGCCATAATGATATCAGATGAAACAGACTTCAGGGTGAAAAAGATAACAAGAGACAAAGGTGGGCCTTTCATAATGGTAAAGGGGACTATACAACAAGAAGACATAACAGTCATCAATATTTATGCCCCCAATCAGGGAGCACCGAAATATACCAAGCAACTACTAACAGAACTAAAGGGAGAAATTGACCAAAACACAATTATACTAGGGGACTTAAATACATCATTGACAGCTATGGATAGATCATCCAAAGAGAAAATAAATAATGAAATCGCAGCCCTAAATGACACATTAGATGAATTGGACATAATTGACATATATAGAGTCCATTGCTTTCCTATATACCAACAATGAAATCTCAGAAAAAGAGATAGAAAAAACAATTCCTTTTGCAATTGCAGCAAAAAGAATAAAATACCTAGGAATGAACTTAACCAAGGATGTGAAGGATTTATATGCTGAAAACTATAAGACATTTTTGAAAGAAATTGAAGAAGACGCAAATAAATGGAAAGACATTCCGTGCTCATGGATTGGAAGAATCAACATAGTTAAAATGGCCATATTACCCAAAGCCATATACAGATTTAATGCAATCCCCATTAAAATCCCAATGGCATTTTTTAAAGAAATAGAACAAAAAATCATCAGATTTGTTTGGAACCACAAAAGACCCCGAATAGACAAAGCAATATTAAAAAAAAAAGAACAATACTGGAGGTATCACACTCCCTGATTTTTCCTTGTACTACAGGGCTACAATAATAAAAACAGCTTGGTATTGGCGGAAAAACAGACACATAGACCAATGGAATACAATTGAGAACCCAGAAATAAAACCACATAAATATGGACAGAGAATTTTTGACAAAGAAGCTAAAAACATACAATGGAGGAAAGAAAGCCTCTTCAATAAATGGTGCTGGCAGAATTGGATACCTACGTGCAAAAGAATGAAACTGGCCTGCTATCTGTCACCATGTACCAAAATTAATTCAAAATGGATCAAAGATTTAAGCATAAGACCTGACACAATAAACTGCATTGAAGAAAACATAGGTACTAAACTTATGGACCTTGGATTCAAAGAGCATTTTATGAATTTGACTCCAAAGGCAATGGAAGTAAAAACTAAAATAAACAAATGGGATTATATAAAACTGAAAAGCTTCTGCACAGCAAAAGAAACTATTGACAAAATAATGAGGCAACCAACTGAATGGGAGAAGATTTTCGCAAACAGTTCCTCTGATAAGGGGCTAATATCCAAAATATACAAGGAACTCATGAAACTCAACAACAAAAAAACAAAAACCCAATTGAAAAATAGACAGAGGACCTGAAGAGACATTTCTCCAAAGAGAATATACAAATGGCAAATAGACATATGAAAAAATGCTCAACATCGCTAATCATCAGAGAAATGCAAATGAAAACATCATGAGATATCACCTCACCCCAGTCAGAATGGCTTTCATCAACAAGACAAATAGTAACAAGTGTTGGAGAGGCTGTGGAGAAAAAGGAACTCTCATACACTGTTGGTGGGAATGCAGACTGGTGCAGCCGCTATGGAAGGCAGTGTGGAGGTTCCTCAAGAAATTACGAATAGAATTACCATATGACCCAGCAATCGCTCTCCTGGGTATCTACCCCAAAAATATAAAAGCATTTTTCTATAGAGACACATGTACTCCAATGTTCATTGCAGCTTTGTTTACGGTGGCCAAGACATGGAAACAACCAAAATGTCCTTCGATATGTGAATGGATAAAGAAGTTGTGGTACATATACACAATGGAATACTATTCGGCATTAAGGAAAGATGATATAGGAGCATTTGTGACAACATGGATGGATCTTGAGAGTATAATGCTAAGTGAAATAAGTCAGACAGAAAATCAGAGAACCCTATGATTTCACTGATATGTGGTATATAAACCAAAAAGAACAAGACAAACAAATGAGAAACAAAAACTCATAGACACAGACAATAATTTAGTGGTTACCAGAGGGTAAGGGGGTGGGGGGTGGGTGATGAGGGTAAAGGGGATCAAATATATGGTGATGGAAGGAGAACTGACTCTGGGTGGTGAACACACAATAGGATTTATAGACGATGTAATACAGAATTGTACACCTGAAATCTATGTAAATTTACTAACAATTGTCATCCCAATAAATTTAATTTAAAAAAAACCTTATTCTCCAATATATTAAAATAAAAACATGTATTAAAGACTGAATGTAAAATAAACTAAAAATTTTCAAATATGTTTGAAAGTAAATATGCCATCTAGGAGTAGAGAAGAAGTTCTTCACCAAGATAAGAAATACACGTAAACTCTATAAAAGGAAACAAAATAAACATTGCAGCTTATGAAAAGTTAATAACTTTTCTAAGGCAAAAGATGCAGTAAACAAAATCAATACAAAAAAATAAATTTAGAAATAACACAGTAGAAGACAAGAAAAGGTGATATATCTACACCAGTGCTTCTCAATATTTAAGGAACAATACCTGGGGATCTTATTAAAATATGGATTCTGATACAGTAAAATGGAGGTGGCTATTTCCAAACAACATATAGGTGATGCTAATAATGAAGCTCTAACACATTTTCAAGAGAAAAAAACAAAAAAGCATCCTAAAGGGAATAAATGCACAAAGAGCATGAAAAACAACAACAACATTTAAAATAGAAAATTCAAATGACCAGCAAGTTTGAAAAGATGCTAAAATCACTAATGTTGAAATACATATAACAATGTGATGTTAGTTTTCATGCACTATTTTTTATTTGTAAAACAGAAAAAGTTCTATGATGAGAGAAATATGGAAGAAAAATGCTTTCACATAATGAAGGATTTTAATTTAAATTATTATAGGCCTTTAAGAAGTTATAATTTAAATCTAATAAATTTTAAGATATATATATCTTTCAAGGTCACAGACCCACTACTGGTAATTTTGCTCATGGCAATAAAAATATCAGTATGAGAGAATATATACACATGTTTGTAGCACTATGTAGAGACAAAAAAAATAAGAACAAAAGCATAATGCTTATATTTATTTATTTTGTTAGTTAAATAATTTAAGAAGCAGCCACAGCATATGACATTATATGACCATTGCGATAATGTAAGATAATGAGTTAGAGGGGTGGCTGGTTAGCTCAGTTGGTTAGAGAATGTTGCTAATAACACCAAGGTTGCTGGTTCGATCCCCACATGGGCCATTGTGCGCTCTGACCTCCTTTACATATGTGTGTGTGTGTGTGTGTGTGTGTGTGTGTGTGTGTGTGTGTGTAATCAGTTAGAGCTATACCAGTTGAGTTGGGGCGATTTCCATAAGTTATTATTGAATTAGAAAAGCAACCAGGACAAAAACCATTGCACACATATGCATTCATTAAGATGTTAACTCTAATTATGTGTTAGATGTTAACACGTAGTCTAAGATGTTAAATCAAGACTTTGTCCCCACTAACATGCAGTTTATTTAGCATTAGGTAAAAGAATCAGGAAACAAATACTACCCATCTCTTTCAATGCTTGTGATTCAGCATTTCACAAACAGCCTAAAGTGATTGCTGTACCATAGTTGGAGTTTGGAGGTAAGCATCTTTGGAAAGGCAAGTAAAATAGGAAAATGATTGCACCCTCAAAACCTATCAAACAAAAATAGTGCAATCTCATTCATATAAAATTGTATAAAATATTATGTTTATGTGTGCACATTAAAACATTAGGAAAAATAATGCAACTGTATCTTTTGACCTGTACATGTGAACAAGGTATATTGTTCAGTGAAATGCAAACGTTTCAGAGTAATGCATATATGTAGCATGCTTTTAAAAACAAATGAGCAAAGGAATTACCCATCTAGGTGGCAGAGTAGAGAAATGCTGTGTTTGCCTCCTCTCATGACTACATAAGTATTATAACTAAACTGTAGAACAATCATCACTGAGAATTGCCTGATGTCTAGCTGACCCAAAGTCCTACAACTAAGGACATACAGAAGAAGCCACATACAGGCTGATCGGAGAAGGAGAGACATGGAATGGGAGAGATATATCAGCTGTGAAGGACCCACTCAGAGGAGTGAGGGGTCCCAGCCCCACACCAGGCTTCCCAGCCCAAGGTTTCACTGTTGTGTAGAGTAGCACCTATAACTTCTGCTGTGGAAAGCAGCAGAGATTGTGGCCAGGAGAGACAGAGGGTGCCTTGAGTCCAAGGCAGTTCTCCTAAAGGACCCACAGATGGATTTACTCACAGATGAACTCACTTACTCTGAATTTCAGCACTGGGGCAGCAGCTCAAAAGGTGCCAGGGACATATGGTGTCCTCTGAGTTGTCAGGCTTCGGGACGAGGGCTTGAGGGGCAGCTTCCTCCCAGACAGAAGTGCTGGTAGAATCCATTGTATATTTGTTGAACCCACTCCCCTCCTGGTGTGCAGATGTAGAAGGCTGCCAAATCTGAGAGTCTATCAATCTGCATAACACTATTGGTCAGCCCTGCCCTGCTGATTCCATGAGACCCTGCGCAACCCAACTTTCAGGCACAATCAAAGCTTCCAGTGATTTTTCCCTACACATAGCCTGTCTTGGCTCATGATATGAACTTTCTGGAAAAAATCTTTCCAAAGTTCATAAGTACCACACAAGCAGCATTTGTCTTCAGCATGTTCCTTACCTCTTGCTGAGCATCCACAAGCATGGCACTAACAGCTGCTAACCTTGGTTTCCACATTGCCCTCTTAAGGCAGCTCCAAGCCCAAGGCCATCTGTGGATTGCTTTGTGACACATGCCAAGTGGCCGCAAGCAGGTCACAGTCTTTGGCTTATCTTAGACTGTGGCAGGGCCCCTGCCAGGAAACCTGACTGCTGGCAAGCCCAGTGGCCAGCCAATGACTGAATCAATACATCACCCAGCTGCCTCCAAGGACAACACATCCAAAGGGCAGACAGAGCAAAGAACAACTTTGCTAAAGAGAATCCAGCTCTTTTATGGTTCTCTGCACAACAGTTCATTCACTGTAGTCACAGCCAGTCCTCACAATTAATCAGCTGAGTGTCAATCCCTCTTACTCACACACAAACAGCAACCAAGGCTCAAATACAACAGGAGGCACACAAAACCCACACAAGGGCACACCTGGAACTCCTGGCTCAGGTGACAAAAAGACTGCATCACTGGGTCCCACAGGATACCTAATACTCAGGGCCACACCATGAAGATTGTGAGTCACAGCAGCCCTATTTGATATGTAGAAACACACACAGGGAGACAATCAAATGGGGATACAATGAAACAAGTCTCAAATGAAAAAACAAAAGTAATCTCCAGAAAAAGGATTAAAAAAATATAGAGACAAGCTATCTACTAGACACAGAGTTCAGAATACTGGTTATAAGAATGCTCAACGATCTCAGAGAGAACTTCAACAAAGAGATCGTAAACATAAAAATGGAGATATAAAACATAAAAAGAACCAGTCAGAAATAAAGACTACAATAACTAAAATCAATAACACATTAAAAGCAATCAACAGTAGATTAGATGAAGCAGAGGATCAAATTAGTCATTTAGAAGATAAAGTAGCCAAAAATACCCTGTCAGAACAGCAATAGAAAAAATGTATCCATAAAAATGAGGATAGTTTAAGGGATCTCTGGAACATCATCAAGATTATAAGCATTTGTTTTCTAAGGGCATGAGAAGGGGAAGAGAGAGCAAGGATTGGAAAACCTAATTAAAGAAATAATGACAGAAAATGTTCCTAACCTGGTGAATGAAACAGACATGTAACCACAGGATACACAGGAAGTCCCAAATAAGATCAAACCAAACAGGACCACACCAAGATACATTCATAATTACAATGTCAATGTTTAGAGAAAAAGAGAGAATCTAAAAGCAGTTAGTTACCTAAAAGTGAGCTCCCATAATACTGTCAGCTGTTTTGTCAACAGAAAGTTTGTAGGCCAGAAGGGATTGACATATTGAAATTGAAATATTCAAAGTGATGAAAATCGAGGACCTACAATCAAGATTAATCTATCATTAAAGTAACATTTAAAGGACAGGTAAAGATTTTCCCAGACAAAAAAAAAAAAAAAAGCTAAAGATAAAGGAGTTTATCACCACCAAACCAGCATTACAATGAATCTTAGAGGGACTTCTTTAAGGTGAAAAAAATAAATAAATAAAGAATAAGAACAATAAAATAACAATAGCTACGTATCTATCAATAATTAGTTTAAATGTAAATGGATTAAATGTTCCAATTAAAAGATAAAAGGTGGCTAAATGGATAAGAAAAAAGGACCCTTGCCTATGCTGCCAACAAGAAACTCACTTCAGATTTAAAGACATAGATATACTGAATGTAAAGGTATGGAAAACATATTTCATTAAAATGGAAACAAACAAAACGAACAAAGTAGTGGTAGCAAAGCTTATACCAGATAAAATAGACTATAACATAATAGACTATATCATAAGAGACAAAGAAGGTCCCAGTAATCCCACATCTTATTTCTGGGTATTTATCCAACAAAAACAAACAAAAAACCAAAATGCTACTTTGTGGGGATGTGTGCATTTATATGTAAACTACAGCATTGCTTACAATGGCCAAGATGTGAGACAGCTTGGGTGCATGTTGATGGATGAATGGATAAAGAGAGGGTAAGGGGTGGGGGGTGGGTGATGAGGGTAAAGGGGATCAAATATATGGTGATGGAAGGAGAACTGACTCTGGGTGGTGAACACACAATGGGATTTACAGATGATGTAATACAGAATTGTACACCTGAAATCTATGTAAATTTACTAACAATTGTCACCCCAATAAATTTAATAAAAAAAAAAAAGAGAGAAGGTGGAATATATGAGGTCTGACAATTAGGTTTGAGAACTTGTTGCAACAAAGTTGTTAACCTTTTTTTGACATCAAATGGATTATTCGTTATGAATTTGTACCAACGGGACAAATAATTATCCAAGTTTACTATTTGGAGGTGCTGAAAACGCTCCGTAAAAAAAAGTTAGACGACCTGAACTTTTCCGCAACAATTCATGGCAGCACGACAATGCACCAGCTAACATGGCACTGTTTGTGAGGGAGTTTTTAGCCAGTGAACAAATAACTATATTGCAACACCCTCCCTATTCACCTGATCTTTCCCTCAATGACTTCTTTATTTACCTGAAGATAAAGTAAATATTGAAAGGAAGACATTTTGATGACATTCAGGACAAGTGTAAAATGATGACAGCTTTGATGGCTATTTCTGAAAAAGAGTTCCAAAATTTCTTTGAGGGTTGGACTACGTGCTGGTGTGGGTGCATAGCTTCCCAAGGGGAATCAAAGGTGATTGTAGTGATATTCAGTAATGAGGTATGTAGCACTTTTTCTAAGATGAGTTCCCGAACTTAATTATCTGACCTCTTATATGCAACATAATATTGCTAGGCCATGGAAGGGAATGTGTTCTTGCCATCTGTGGTGGCATGGATAGACCTGGAGTGTAAATGCTGAGTGGAGTATGCAAGACAGAACAAGAAAAATGCAATGTGATTTTGTTTATATATGGAATCTAAAGAACAAAATAACAAATGAAACACAAACAGGCTCATACATACAGATAATATTTTGATGGTTAACTAGTGAAAAGGGGGTTTGGGAATGGGTGAAAAGGGGTTAAGGAATTAAGTACAAATTGGTTTTTACAAAGTAGTCATGTGGATGTAGAGTATATCATAAGAAATAAAGTCAATAATATTGTAATAACAATGTATGGTATCAGATGTGTACCAGATTTATTTACATCATAGATGGGAGGGGTGTTGCCGGGCATGATGAAAAAGATGATGGTATTAAGAACTGAGCCTGGGGGTTTTTGTTTGTCAATTTTATTAAAAGGTGCCTTTTGTTACTTGGAGAAAAAAAAAAAAGAACTACAAATCTGTAGTTACAAAGTAGTTATAGGGATGTAATTAAAGCTTAGAGAATACAGTTAATAATGTGGTAATCACTATATATAGTGCCAGGTGTGTACTAGACTAGTCAGGGGGATCATTTGTTAAATTATATCAATGTTTAACCACTATGCTGTACACCTGAAATTAATATCAAATAATATTGAATGTCAACTGTAATTTAAAAATATTTTTAAAATGGGGGTAGGTGAATGGGATTAAGAGGTTCAAATTTCAAGGTATAAAATATAAGTCATGGGAATGTAATGTACAACATGGGGAATGTACTCAACAATATTTTGATAGCATGGTACGGTGTCGGATGGTTGCTGAAATTATCATGGTGATCACTTTTTAGCTATGTAAATGTTAAATAATTGTGGTATACACCTGATAGTAATATAATATTGTATGTTGCCTATATTTTATTATTTTTTTTATTTTTTTTTCATAAATTTATTTATTTATTAGTTTCAGGTGTACAAAACAAGGTAATACTTAGACGTTCATCATCCATATCCCTCACACTGTGAACCCCCCTCCCCCCATCCACCATCCCTCCGACCCCACACCGAACCATCACATTATATATATAAAATTATAGTTGGCATTCATTAATGTCCAGCCTCTGGTGTCCAATGCCATGATCAGGTATCCACAGCATCCCTGAGGTGGTCTCCCAAACAGGACGCATGCCCATCGGATACCCAACAAAATCTCCACAACATTATAGAATACCTTCCCCAAATTAATTTTCAAAAACAAAACAAAAAAAAACAAAAAAACAAAAACAAACAAACAAAAAAAAAAACCCGAGGCCATCTTGTGGTCACCAGCTGCCTCCAAATCCCTTCACCTTTCCCCTATCCCCAACCCCCTCCCACACACCCATCTAACCACTCTCGGTTTTTTCTCCGCGTCCCCAAAACTGTCTCTGATTAGTTCATTCGCATAGTCTTTTCTTTAGATTCCATATATAAGTGAGATCATATGGTACTTGTCTTTCTCTTTCTGACTTATTTCACTTAACATAATGTTCTCTAGATCCATCCATGTTGCTGCAAATGATAAGATTTCTTTCTTCTTTATGGCTGCGTAATACTCCATTGTATAAATGTACCACAGCTTCTTAATCCAGTCATCTACCGATGGGCATTTCGGTTGTTTCCATATCTTGGCTATTGTGTAAAGTGCTGCAATAAACATAGGAGTGCATACAGATTTTTGAATTGGAGTTTTGGATTTCTCCGGGTAGATGCCTAGGAGTGGAATTACTGGATCATAGGGTAGTTCCATTTTCAGATTCCTGAGATACCTCCATACTGTTTTCCATAGTGGCTGCACTAATCTGCAGTCCCACCAACAGTGCACTAGCGTTCCCTTTTCTCCACATCCGCGCCAGCATTTGTTGTTTGTTGATTTATTAATAATAGCCATTTTGACTGGAGTGAGGTGGTATCTCATTGTGGTTTTTATTTGCATTTCTCTGATGGTTAGTGAGGTTGAGCATTTCTTCATATGTCTTCTTGCCTTCTGTATGTCCTTTTTAGAGAAATGTCTCCCCAAGTCCTCTGCCCATTTTTTAATTGGGTTGTTTGTTTTTTTGGAGTTGAGTTGAGTAAGTTTTTTTATAGATTTGTGATATTAATCCCTTATCAGATATATCATTGGCAAATATCTTTTCCCATACAGTAGGATGGAAACACATTCCAAGTTCATGGATAGGAAGAATTAATATAGTTAAAATGTCCATACTGCCTAAGGCAATATACATATTCAACGCAATTCCTGTCAAACTACCAACGACGTTTTTCACAGAAATAGAACATATAATCCTAAAATTTATATGGGAACATAAAAGACCCCGGATAGCCTCAGCAATCTTGAGAAATAAGAACAAAGTGGGAGGTATAACGATACCTGATTTCAAACTATACTATAAGGCTACAGTAATCAAAACAACATGGTACTGGCATAAAAATAGATACATAGACCAATGGAACAGAATAGAGAGTCCAGACGTAAATCCATGCCTATATGCCCATCTAATCTACGACAATGGAAGCAAGAATGTACGATGGGGTAAAGACAGTCTGTTCAATAAGTGGTGTTGGGAAACCTGGACAGACACATGCAAGAAAATGAAGCTGGACCACCTCCTTACACCATATACAAAAACAAATTCAAAATGGCTTAAAGACTTAAATGTAAGATCTGAAACCATAAAATATCTAGAAGAAAATATAGGAAGAAACTTCATGGACATTACCCGGAGTAAGATTTTCACTGATATATCCCCTCGCGCGAGCGAAGTAAGAGAAAATATAAACATGTGGGATTACATCAAACTAAAAAGTTTCTTCACAGCAAAGGAAACCATCAATAAAACAAAAAGGGATCCTACTGTTGCCTATATTTTAATTAAAAATCTTTAAAAAGATGAGCAAAAAGTCATGTATATATATTACATACACACAGACACACACAGACACAGGAGGTGTGATAAAAATACAGTGAATGTTTACATAAAAGTCATACATTACAGTAAAATACACATTCCCATTAATGCCCCTAAAAACAATCCCCATTCTCTTCAAACACACTTATCCCATTGTTCTTGCCACTTTCTGAACCAGTTCTGGAACTCCTCATTCATGAGTGTCTTTAGTGGTGCTCTCCTTGCTGCCTTGATGTCCTGAATTGATTCAAAATGTTTACCTTTCATGCTCATTTTGACTTTGAAGAAGAGCCAGGAGTTGCATGGCGGATAAGGACACACCATAATGTTTTATTTATTTTATTTTTTTTAATTAATTTTATTGGGGTGACAATTGTTAGTAAATTTACATAGATTTCAGGTGTACAATTCTGTATTACATCGTCTATAAATACCATTGTGTGTTCACCACCCAGAGTCAGTTCTCCTTCCATCACCATATATTTGATCCCCTTTACCCTCATCACCCACCCCCCACCCCCTTACCCTCTGGTAACCACTAAATTATTGTCTGTGTCTATGAGTTTTTGTTTCTCATTTGTTTGTCTTGTTCTTTTTGGTTTATATACCACATATCAGTGAAATCATAGGGTTCTCTGCTTTTTCTGTCTGACTTATTTCACTTAGCATTATTCTCTCGAGATCCATCCATATTGTCACAAATGCTCCTATATCATCTTTCCTTAACGCCGAATAGTATTCCATTGTGTATATGTACCACAACTTCTTTATCCATTCATCTATCGTAACACATTTTGGTTGTTTCCATGTCTTGGCCACCGTAAACAAAGCTGCAATGAACATTGGCGTACACGTGTCTCTATAGAGAAATGCTTTTATATTTTTGGGGTAGATACCCAGGAGAGCGATTGCTGGGTCATATGGTAATTCTATTCGTAATTTCTTGAGGAACCTCCACACTGCCTTCCATAGCGGCTGCACCAGTCTGCATTCCCACCAACAGTGTATGAGAGTTCCTTTTTCTCCACAGCCTCTCCAACACTTGTTACTATTTGTTTTGTTGATGAAAGCCATTCTGACTGGGGAGAGGTGATATCTCATTGTGGTTTTCATTTGCATTTCTCTGATGATTAGCGATGTTGAGCATTTTTTCATATGTCTATTTGCCATTTGTATATTCTGTTTGGAGAAATGTCTCTTCAGGTCCTCTGTCCATTTTTCAATTGGGTTGTTTGTTATTTTGTTGTTGAGTTTCATGAGTTCCTTGTATATTTTGGATATTAGCCCCTTATCAGAGGAACTGTTTGCGAAAATCTTCTCCCATTCAGTTGGTTGCCTCATTATTTTGTCAATAGTTTCTTTTGCTGTGCAGAAGCTTTTCAGTTTCATACAATCCCATTTGTTTATTTTAGTTTTTACTTCCATTGCCTTTGGAGTCAAATTCATAAAATGCTCTTTGAACCCAAGGTCCATAAGTTTAGTACCTATGTTTTCTTCAATGCAGTTTATTGTGTCAGGTCTTATGCTTAAGTCTTTGATCCATTTTGAATTAATTTTGGTACATGGTGACAGATAGCAGTCCAGTTTCATTCTTTTGCACGTAGCTATCCAATTCTGCCAGCACCATTTATTGAAGAGGCTGTCTTTCCTCCATTGTATGTTTTTAGCTTCTTTGTCAAAAATTATCTGTCCATATTTATGTGGTTTTATTTCTGGGTTCTCAATTGTATTCCATTGGTCTATGTGTCTGTTTTTCCGCCAATACCAAGCTGTTTTGATTATTGTAGCCCTGTAGTACAAGGAAAAATCAGGGAGTGTGATACCTCCAGTATTGTTCTTTTTTTTTAATATTGCTTTGTCTATTCGGGGTCTTTTGTGGTTCCAAACAAATCTGATGATTTTTTGTTCTATTTCTTTAAAAAATGCCATTGGGATTTTAATGGGGATTGCATTAAATCTGTATATGGCTTTGGGTAATATGGCCATTTTAACTATGTTGATTCTTCCAATCCATGAGCACGGAATGTCTTTCCATTTCTTTGTGCCTTCTTCAATTTCTTTCAAAAATGTCTTATAGTTTTCAGCATATAAATCCTTCACATCCTTGGTTAAGTTTATTCCTAGGTATTTTATTTTTTTGCTGCAATTGCAAAAGGAATTGTTTTTTCTATCTCTTTTTCTTAGATTTCATTGTTGGTATATAGGAAAGCAATGGACTTTTGTACGTTGATTTTGTAGCCAGCAACTCTACTGTATTCATTGATTGTTTCTAAAAGCTTTTTGGTGGAGTCTTTAGGGTTTTCTATATATAGCATCATGTCATCTGCAAAGAGTGACAATTTAACTTCTTCATTCCCAATTTGGATATCTTTTATTTCTTTCTCTTGCCTGATAGCTCTGGCGAGGACTTCCAACACTATGTTGAAAAGCAGAGGTGATAGGGGACAACCTTGTCGTGTTCCTGAACGTAGAGCAAAGGGCTTCAGCTTTTCACCATTAATTATGAGATTAGCTGAGGGCTTGTCGTATATGGCCTTTATTTAGTTGAGGTATTTTCCTTCTATACCAGTTTTAGTGAGTGTTTTAATCATAAATGTATGTTGTATCTTATCAAATGGTTTTTCTGCATCAATTGATAGAATCATATGATTTTTGTCCTTTATTTTGTTTATGTGATGTATCACATTGATGGATTTGCGAATGTTGAACCATCCTTGTGCCCCGGGGATGAACCCCACTTGGTCGTGATGAATAATCTTTTTAATGCATTGTTGTATTCGATTTGCTAGAATTTTGTTTAGGATTTATCATCTGTATTCATCAGAGATATAGGTCTGTAGTTTTCTTTTTTTGTGTTGTCCTTACCAGGTTTTGGTATCAGGGTAATGTTGGCCTCATAAAATGAGTTAGGGAGTACTGACTCTTCTTCAATTTTTTGGAAGAGTTTAAGCAGGATTGGTATTAGATCCTCTTTGAAGGTTTGGTAGAATTCACTGGTGAAGCCATCTGGTCCAGGACTTTTGATTTTGGGAAGGTTATTGATGACTGATTCAATTTCGTTACTGGTGATCTGCCTGTTAAGATTTTCCAGTTCTTCATGATTCAGCCTTGGAAGGCTATATGTTTCTAAGAACTTGTCCATTTCTTTTAAGTTATTAAATGTGGTGGCATATAGTCCTTCATAGTATTCTTGGATAATCCTTTGTATTTCTGTGGTGTCCCTGATAACTTCCCCTTTTTCATTTCTGATTTTGTTAATTAGTGTCTTCTCTCTTTTTATCTTAGTGAGTCTAGCCAAGGGTTTGTCAATTTTGTTAATCTTTTCAAAGAACCAGCTTTTTGTCACATTAATTTTTTCTATTGTCTTTTTGTTCTCTATTTCATTTAGTTCTGCTCTGATTTTTGTTATTTCCTTTCTTCTGCTGACCTTGGGTTTGCTTGTTCTTCTTTTTCTAGTTTTTCAAGGTGTAACATGAGGTTATTTATTTGGGATTTTTCTTGTTTCTTGAGATAGGCCTATAATGATATAAATTTCCCTCTTAAAACTGCTGTTGCGGCATCCCAAAAATTTTGGTAGGATGTATTTTCATTGTCATTTCTTTCTATGTATCTTTTGAGCTCTCCTCTAATTTCTTCTTTGACCCAGTCGTTCTTTAAAAGTATGTTGTTTAATCTCCATGTATTTGTGTTTTTTCCTGCTTTCTTTTTGCAGTTGATATCCAATTTCAAAGCTTTGTGATCAGAGAATATGCTTGGTATGATTTCAATCTTCTTAAATTTGCTGAGGCTGATTTTGTGTCCCAATATATGGTCTATCCTTGAGAATGTTCTATGTACAATAGAAAAGAATGTATAGTCTGATGTTTTAGGATGAAGTGCTCTATATATGTCAATTATGTCCAATTCATCTAATGTGTCATTTAGGGCTGCAATTTCGTTATTTATCTTCTGTTTGGATGATCTATCCATAGCTGTCAATGATGTATTTAAGTCCCCTAGTGTAATTGTGTTTTGGTCAATTTCTCCCTTTAGTTCTGTTAGTAGTTGCTTGGTATATTTCGGTGCTCCCTGATTGGGGGCATATATATTGATGACTGTTATGTCTTCTTGTTGTATAGTCCCCTTTACCATTATGAAATGTCCATCTTTGTCTCTTGTTATCTTTTTCACCCTGAAGTCTGTTTCATCGGAAATCATTATGGCTACACCTGATTTTCTCTGGGTACCATTTGCTTGGAGTGTCAATTTCCACCCTTTCACTTTGAGTCTATGCTTGTCCTTGTAGCTGAGATGTGTCTCTTGTAGGCAGCATAGGGTTGGGTTTAGTTTTTTGATCCAATCTGCTACTCTGTGTCTCTTTATTGGTGAGTTCAGTCCATTTACATTTAGGGTGATTATTGATATGTGAGGATTTCCTGTCATTCTGTCTTTAGTTTTCTGGTAAGGCTGTGTCTCCATTGTTTCTTTGCCTTTTTGTTGTTGTCTGTTATTTCTGTGTGGTAGTATTCTATGATGTTTCCCTCTGTTTCTTCTTTTATTACAGTATATATTTCAGATTTGGATGTTTTTTGAGTGGTTACCCTTGAGTTTATGTAAAAGAATGTTTGATATTTAGAGTATTCCAGTTTCTTCAGTACGCTTACTTTCTCTATTCCCATATTCCAGTTCAGGCCTTTCCGCTCCCCCTTTTTATGTTTCGGTTGCCACAAGTTGTCCCTGTTGATGGTGGTCTAATAGCCTCCTTTAGTATTTCTTGTAGTGCAGGTCGTGTATTAGAAAATTCCCTCAGCTTCTGGATGTCTGGAAAGGTCTTTATTCCTCCTTCATATCTAAAGGAGATCTTTGCTGGATATATTATTCTTGGCTCATGATTTCTCTCTTTCAATAGTTTGAATATTTGGTTCCATTCCCTCCTAGCTTGTAGAGTTTCTGCTGAAAAATCTGATGATAATCTAATGGGCTTTCCTTTGTAAGTTACCGTCTTCTTTTCCCTGGCTGCCTTGAGGATTCTTTCTTTGTCATTGATTTTAGACAGCTTCAATACAATGTGCCTTGGTGAAGGCCTGTTGGGATTGAGGTAATTAGGTGTTCTATTTGCTTCTTGGATTCGAGGATCCAGTCCTGTCCACAAGTTTGGGAAGTTCTCATCGACGATTTGTTTGAATATATTCTCTGTTCCCTTCCCTCTTTCTTCTCATTCTGGTATGCCCATTATTCTTATATTGCTCTTTCTGATGGAGTCAGAAAGTTCTTGTAGAGTTCTTTCATTTCTTTTAAGTCTCAAGTCTCTTTCTTCTTCCCTCTGTGTAAATTCCAGGTTCCTATCTTCGATGTCACTGATTCTTTCCTCCATCTGGTCAACTCTACTACCTAAGCTGGATATTTTATTGTTAATTTCTTCTATTGAGTTCTTAATCTCCAGAAATTCTATTTGGTTCTTTTTCAAGATTTCAATCTCTTTTGTAAAATGCTCATGGTGTTCTTTGATTGTGTTTCTGAGTTCATTAAACTGCCTTTCTGTGTTTTCTTGCATCTCGTTCAGTTTTTTCAGAATTGCGATCTTGAATTCTCTGTCATTTAAATCGCAAAGGTCCATATCTCTAAGTTCCTTTTCTGGAGACTTTTCACTTTCTTTCTGAGCTACCTTGTTGCCTTGGTTATTCATGGCAATCACTGATTTACTATTTCTCTTCCTAGACATCTACAGGAGTGTCTTCTGCAACAGGTTGATAGGTATGCGAAGAGCTTTTGGAGTTCCAAAGCTCTTTCTGCACCAGATTCAGAGCCCGTTTGTTTCAGCAGTTCTGTTTACTCCTGCAGGGATCCGCCCAGATAGGTGGGGCCAGGGGCGGGGTGAGTTGTGAGAGGTGGCCCAGAGCAATGGCGGGCGACCACCACCACAGCCAGTCCTGCTTCCACAGCTCCCTCCCCTTTGCCGGAACTAGTTGAGCTGCAAATCTGTGTCTGTGGTCCACAGTTCTCAGAGCATCAAATATTCTGTCCTTTGATCCGACACTGCTACTTTATCGCTTCTAGCACCAGGCAGGTGGGGGCGGGGCGAGCTCTGAAAGGGTAGGGAGGGGGCGGCTAGTCTCTGTGCCTAAGGCTTCCGTTCTCCGCTCGGCAGTGAGGGCTTAAACCACTGATTTCAGCCCACTTCCCTTTGCTCCGAGGTCTGCCGTTAGCAAGCGTTGTGTTCAGCGGTTTTGTATGCTGCCCCCTCAGCCCTGTGGGCCGTAAGTGGAGCCCTAGCAGTCCGAGTCCTTCCCTCTCCCACAGCTGCGGAAGATCCGGGAGCAGCGGGCTCCGAGCACTGAGCTAGGTCTGTGTCCTGCGCCTGGGCGGCTCTGTCTCCGCACTTCTCCTCTCCCTCCTCCCCCGCTCGCGCGATTCACCCACCTGGAGGTGAATTCAGTAGTCAGCCTCTTCGTCTTGCCTGTCTGCTGTGCAAGGAGTCCTTTGTGGAGTTATTGTTGTCCGATTCATTGTAAATTCCAGGGGAGCATTACAGAGGCTCACCTCACGCCGCCATTTTTTTTGATCACCATAATGTTTTAACTTGACAGAAATTGCCATATCAGAAGCAATGTGTGATACAGAGCCTTACTGTTGTGATCAAACAATATGGCGAATTATGCTGCTGAGTGCTATCCAATGGAAAGACACAGATCTTCAATATGGAAAGTTGCATGTGGAACCTGAGTAATAGTGTGTGACAAGTTTCAATTTGTTCCTTGCAGTCAGTCGGGTGTGAGCTACAGCTGAGAGAAGTTGTGTTTTAAAGTGTGCTGTAAATCCATATTCTGGCCACCGTAAATAAAGCTGCAGTGAACATCGAAGCACATATATCTTCTATAAATGATTGGATAAAGAAGTTATGGTATATATACACAATGGAATACTATTTGGCAGTAAGAAAAGATGAAATAGGACCATTTGTGACAACATGGATGGATCTTGAGATTATAATGTTAAGCGAAAGAACTCAGACAGAAAAAGTAGAGAACTATATGATTTCACTGATGTGTGGTATATAAAACTAAAAACAGCAAAGGAACAAAGACAAACAAGTGAAGAAACAAAAACTCATAGACACAATGTGGTTACCAGAGGGTAAGGGGGAGGGGGTGGTAGATAAGGGTAAAAGGGATCAAATATATGGTGATGGAACAACTGACGTTGTGTGGTGAGCACACAATGTGACATATAGATGATGTATCACAGAACTGTGCACCTGAAACATATGTAACTTTACTAAGAGTTGTCACCCCAATAAATTTAAAAATACAATAAAATAAATTAACTAATTAAATAAAATAAATAAAGTGTGCCATAAATCATCCTGCATCATGACAATGCTCTGTGTCACACATTGCTTCTGGTATGCAGCAATTTCTGTCTAATAAAAACATTATGGGGGCCAGCCCGGTGGCTCAGGCAGTTAGAGCTCCATGCTCCTAACTCCGAAGGCTGCCAGTTCAATTCCCACATGGGCCAGTGGGCTCTCAACCACAAGGTTACCAGTTCAATTCCTCGACTCCTGCAAGGGATAATGGGCAGCGCCCCCTGCAACTAAAATTGGATAGGGCACCTTGAGCAGAGCTGCAGCTGAGCTCCCGGATGTCTAAGTTGGTTGGAATTCGTCCTCTCAATCACAGGTTGCCGGTTCGACTCCCCCAAGGGATGGTGGGCTGTGCCCTCTGCAACTAGAAAAACGACAACTGGACCTGGAGCTGAGCTGCACCCTCCACAACTAAGACTGAAAGGACAACAACTTGAAGCTGAATGGCACCCTCTACAACTAAGATTGAAAGGATAACAACTTGACTTGGAAAAAAAATAAGGCATGGAAGTACACTGTTCCCCAATAAAGTCCTGTTCCCCTTCCCCAATAAAAAAAATTAAAACAAAACAAAACAAAATGAAAAAAACACACACATTATGGTTTGCCCTCATCTACCTCAGTCACCAGATCCGGCACCATGCGGCATCTGGCTCTTCCCCAAAGTCAAAATGTCCATGAAAAGTAAATGCTTTGAATCAATTCAGAACCTCCAGGCAACCAGGACAATGTTACTAAAGACACTTATGAAAGAAGACCTCCAGAACTGCTTCAGAAAGTCGAAAGAAAGATGGGATATGTTCAACGCAAGGAGGCATACTTTTAGGGGGATTAATGGCAATGAGTCTTTTTACTAAAATAATCTTTTATTTAAACATTCACCATATTGTTTGATCACACAGACACACATATATACACATATATGTGTGTATATATGTATATGCATACATATATACACACATATATGTGTATGTGTGTGTGCGTGTGTGTATATATATATATATATATATATATATATGCATGCAGAGGGTGCCAAATAAATGTATACACATTTTAAGAAAGGAAAAAACTGTATGAAAATTATGCTGATAGTAACCACTTTGAGCACCTCTTGTAATTGCAGAAGTCAAACATGAATTGTATTCATCTGTTGTTGTTGCTATATATTGAGTGTTATGATTTTAGTAGTTTTTTTTTCTTTCTTAAAATGTGTACACATATTTTTGGCACCATCTGTGATATATCTATATCTATCTATATCTATCTATATATCTATATATCTATATAGATATATATCTCTGTATATCTCTGTATATCTCTGTATATCTCTATATATCTCTATATAGCTTTATATATCTCTATATATCTACCTATTTCTATATCTATATCTATATCTATATCTATATCTATATCTATATCTATATCTATATCTATATCTATCTATATCTATATATATTCTAGGCTATTGATGTCAGCTGTCAGTTACTTCAGGGAGAAAGTTGTAAGAAATCATGAAGGATAATTTCTCATTACAATAAAATCATAACATGCCACATTTTTATAGAGTGATTATGCTTTTATTGTAATAATAAGTTGCTTTTAAATAGATTCTAGATTTATTTTTTGTAAGACAGATAATTATCCACTAATTTATTGTCTTCAAATGTTTCTACAAATCTCTGTATCAAATGGTAATTTGTGGACAAAGGTGATGTCCCTATAAAATGCCCTAACTCTAATACGTATATATATGTATATGTGTATATATATGTATATGTGTGTATATATATATATATATATATATATATATATATATATATATATATACATATACAGATACAGATACATATACAGATACACATACACATACATATATATTTATTTAAAATCCTTATATTTGTTTTTTATAGGTATTGTATTTGCTGGTTTTTTTCCTAATAATAATCCTATACAACTTTTCTACTAATGGCAGTATCACACTGAGAAAAGATAATAAAGTAGAAGTCAGCAGACCTGGATTTTAATCATGTCTCTGCCATGGTGTGACTTTTTTCAACCTCATTATAAAGAAAAGAAAAAAAGTGCAGGCTAGAAGTAATTGGGATCAGCAGAAATGTGACACTAAGCAAATATGTCTAATTCATCATTCTGTTAGTATTTCCTGAATTCAGATTTGTTTAAATAATCTTCTGCAGCCCAAAATCCACAAGCAATTGTACAGTTTGCACAAGAAATGAAACTTTGTCATTGCAGATATCCACTAAGTTTTTTTCATCTCTAGTTTTCAAGAAGTTTCCACTGGTTGTATCATATTGTTTTCCTCACTGATGTGTCATCTTTCCACCCTTTTCTTGTTCGTTCCAACATTATTGATTAATACAATAAAGAATTATTAACTATCTCAAAATAAATAATTTAAATCAGCATCACCAATGAAAAATAATCCACACCTTGTAAGTTTCCTTTCACCCTCACCCTGGGTCCCATTCACTAATTTTTTAGACTATTTTATTATGATATAAATGACTAACAAAAAGCTCTACGTTCTCAAAGTATACATCCTGGCTATGGGATAAATTACAGTATATATTGGGCATTAATTCAGAACACATATAGCCTACTGGAAAACCTTTACCGAGTCCTGTAAAGTGTTGTCATCTAACTGGTACTGTAACTGGGTATTCAAAAGGCTATTTCACTGTTCTATCAAGCCAGCAGCTTCAGGATTATGTGTAAGATCAGTGAATTCCACGATCAGTGTCATCCTATCCATATGATTATTAAAATCATTTTTTTCTGTTGAATTCATCCATTATTAGCATTCACATGGGACCCAAATACCTTCATGCTGTTGTTGTTTTGCCAATTCAGAAAGATCTATCCAAAAATCTCTACCCTAGACCTCCTTGTCACCAATTTTCCCATCAATTTTTCTTCCAAGATCCCAGCAAGCAATCCAAACCATTAGCCACAGCCCATGATATTATATACAGTAATGCCTCTGGCAAGTTTTCCTTCCATGAAAATTAAAAAACCAGGTGCACTGCTCCAAGTTCTGTGCAGTGGTAGGATTTCCCTTCACCAGTGTTATTCAGGGATGTCTCAGAAAGGGGCTGTAGTATTATACAGAACAATATGTAAATAAAACCTAGGTTTTCTCTTAGTCAACTGATTGTAGGGAACTCTCTATGAGAACATTGGTACAGGCTGGGAGAGTGAAGGAAATGTAGCCAGAGAGGGGCCATATTCACTAGGATAATTTTGTTACATAACTTAACTGTGACTTCAGAGCATGTTGAATCCTTATCATGTATATTTCACATCCATTTGATGATGGAGTGCTGTTGTTCAAATCAAACATTATGGCTTGTTGGGTCATATAACACCCAGTTCACAATAGGCGATTCATGTAGCATAATAACTGGGTGACCCATGACCAAACATTCAGTGTCTGCAAAGACCCAGTAACAAGTCAAAAGTTGTTTAAAAATAAATTAGTTAATTAAAAAAGAGTAGTTATCCACAGGGGATGGTAGAGTTTTGCTCCAAAATCCTAAAAATATACTCAGTGACTCACTGACAGTGGTCTGCCAAAGTCTACAAAGAGCCTCTCACACCATTGGATATTCTGTATCATATAACCCCAGTGTCAGCCTGGACTTGCTGGAAAGCCTTCTCTTGTACAGGGCCCCACCGAAAACTGGGGGATTTCATGTCACTTTGTTTCTGAGCCAGAATGTACATATTCCACTACTGTTGCCTTCAATATGCAAAGAGGCTCAATTGGAGCTATGCCTCTTCTTTGGTTGTACAAGGAGCCAGATGCTACAATTTATCCTTTACCTTAGAAGGGATATCTCTAGAAATTTCACTGTGGTCAAGGCCTCTAAACTTTTTGTGTGATTTTAAAGACAATGTTTTAGAGCAGTCTTAGGTTCACAACAAAATTGAGTGAAACGTGTAGAGATTTCCCATAAGCTCCATGCTTCCATACATTTATAACTGGTCCCATTATCAAAATATTTCACCAGAGTGGTACATTTGTTACAATTGATAAACCTATGCCCCTAAATTTTTGTCAGATTTATTTTCTACCTTCTGACATAAGAATATTCTTACCAATAAGTCTAGAGTATTTGCTACTTCTTGCTCATTAGTTCTAATCTACATAATGTCATCACTAATGGACCAGTGTAATGTCTTGTAGAAGGGAAAGATAATCAAGTTCCCATCACTTATATGATAACATTGGGCTGGAGAGTTGATATACTCCTGAAGCAGGACAGTGAAGGTATATCAATGGCCTTGTCAGCTGAAAAGCAGCTTCTTTTGGTGGTCTCTCTTAACAGGGATGGAGAAAAAGGCATTTGCCAGATCAATAGCTATCAAGTGATAAGGATGTGCTAATTTGCTCAAGCATTAAAACCACATCTTTTACAGCAGCTATAATTGTAGTCACCACCTGGGTAGGCTTATAATCCACTGTCACTCTCCAAGATCCATTCATTGTCTGCACAGTCAGAATAAGTTGAATGGGATGTGGTGAGAATCAAGGACTTGAAGGTGGCACTGATCTCTGATACTCCTCCAAAAATATGGCCCTTCTTTTATTTGCTATTTTCCGAAGTAGACACAGTTTTAATGACTTTCATTGGGCCTTTTATACCATAATAACCCTCACTCCACAGGTCAGGGGACTAATGTGGAGATTATGCTGGTTGCTGAGTATTTCTATTCCATTTACGCATTCTAGAACTTAGGAAATAAACAGAGGATCAGTTCGGGGACCCACCAGTCCCAAAGTGTGATCAATTTGAGCTGATGCTCCATTGATTAACTGACCTCTATGAACTGGTAATTTTACTGGTGGACTGTAGTGGCATTTTGACTCTTCTAGAATTAGTATCAGTTCAGAGCCAGAATCCCTTAACCCTCTAAATGTCTGATCATTCTCTTTTCCTCAAAGCATTGTCACCCTTGTAAGAGGCTATAGCTACCTTTGGGGAAATACAGAAGAAAACTTAACAGTGTATATTTTTGGTAGTGTACTGAAGTCCTTCTTCAAGAAGACTTAGTCTCCCCTTCATTCAAGGAATGCTGTGTTTGTACACTAGCCTAAGTCTCAGATTTGATTGATGGACCATAAATCTCTTTTTCAGTTATTCATGTTAGACTTTCATTCACTTGACCTATGATTCTTCTGCTCATACAAATCAAGAAAGAATTTAGAAGATTGCCTATCTATTTCTCATCTATGAACATTATGATCAACTAGTCAATGCCATAGGTCTGTGAGTCAGACTATTCTTACTATTATTGCTTTGACTCCACTCTCAATTAAAGTGATCACACCAAACTTGCCTTTGGTAACTACCTGATGTCACTGGCCTTTGCCACTTCAGCATCCAATTATCCCCATTGCATTTAAAGATCCTATTTCACTGGCAGCAGTTTTTTTTTTTAATTTCTGACCTACAGAGAAGAGCAACCACAGAGTTCTTCAACAGTCCTGAGGCACCTTGATGAATCTATTTTGCACAGTTGGGGTTAAAGATGTGACATCTGGACCCTCTTGGGGTGAGTAAGCAGATTTTACATAATGAATCCACTTTATCATTCCAATCTGCTAAGCATTTGGATACTCTACAGTATACCAAAGAAGTTCTGATATGTTTTTCATTTAGTGTAGGCACATTTTTGTCCATATTTCAGCCATCTAATCAATTGAATTATTAGAAACCTCTATCACTTTAAGCTGCAACATAGAATACATTCTTAGTGGGCCCATATCAATAAATTCAATATAATACAACTTTATGGTCCTTCCACTATGGTCCCCAAATTTTAAAATCCATTCGCACACATGTTCTCCAGATTTCTACCTACATAAATTGTAAAATAGCATGCCATTCTTTTGAGGTATATTGTACCTCCTCATGGGTCATACCTTGCTCCTCATCCTTCAGGATCTGAGGGAACTTCTGTCTAGTTATAGGTATATAGGGGTATTTAGAAAAGGTCCTGAGAGAATATGCACTGTCTTGCAAGGTAACTACCTCAGGGAGGTAATTACAAGTTCCTTAGACACAGGGTTAAACTGCTCAGATACGGGTGGAAAAGCTGGTCCTACTGGCAAAGAAGACTCATCAGAATTTAAGGATTCAATATCCCCACCTCCATCAGAATCGCCCATAGTTCCTTATTCCAAATTTCAAGATCCAAATCGTTCAAAATTAATCCCCTTACTTTAACAGAAGATATCATACAAGGTTGGGGATTCAAATCATGTCATTCATCCACTCACATAATGAGACACTGGATTTAGCTTTCAGCAATCTCAGTCCTGAAGGAAGACATAAAAATTTTCAGGTAATTTTGTAGAACTTGAACTGAGAATTATGAAATCTAAGGTGATCCTCTTTTCCCCCACTACCTCCAATACAGTCAGTAGCATCAAGCCAATCTCATTAAGTAGTCAGTACACAAATCTCGTTACTATATATAGAGAACACTGAAGACTCCACCAAGAAACTATTGGAGCTGCTAAATGAATTTAGTAAAGTAGCAGGATACAAAATTAATATTCAGAAATCAGTTGCATTTGTATTTATCAATAATAAAAGATCAGAAGGAGAAATTTAAAAAGCAATCCCATTTAGAATTGCTCCAAAGACTATAAAATGTCTGGGAATAAATTTAACCAAAGAAGTAAAAGATCTGTACTCAGAAAATTATAAGACACTGAAGAAAGAAATGAAAAAAATATATAAATAGATGGAAAAACATACGATGTTCATGAATAGGAAGAATTAATATAGTTAAAATGTCCATACAGCCTAAGGAAATATACATATTCAATGCAATTTCTATCAAACTACCAATGACGTTTTTCACAGAAATAGAACGTATAAGTCTAAAATTTACATGGGACAATAAAAGACCCTGGATAGCCTCAGCAATCTTGAGAAATAAGAACAAAGTGGGAGGTATAACAATACCTGACATCAAATTATACTACAAGGGTACAGTAATCAAAACAGCATGGTACTGGCATAAAAACAGACACATAGATCAATGGAACAGAATAGAGAGTCCAGAAATAAATCCATGCCTATATGGTCATTTAATATACGACAATGGAGGCAAGAATGTACGATGGGGTAAAGACAGTCTATTCAATAAATGCTGCTGGGGAACCTGGACAGACACATGCAAAATAATGAAGCTGGGCCACCTCCTTACACCATATTTACACCAATTTATTTTTGTAATAAATTCAAAATGGCTTAAAGACTTAAATGTAAGATCTAAAACCTTAAAGTACCTAGAAGAAAATATAGGAAGAAATATCACAGATATTACCCCGAGTAAGATTTTTACTGATGTATACCCTTGCGTGAGGGAAGTAAGAGAAAAAATATACATCTGGGATTACATCAAACTAAAAAGGTTTTTCACTGCAAAGGAAACCATCAATAAAACAAAAAGGGATCCTACTGAATGGGAAAAGATATTTGCCAATGATATATCTGATAAGGGGTTAATATCACAAATCTATAAAAAACTCACTCAACTCATCTCAAAAAAAAAAAAAAAACAATTAAAAACTGGGCAGAGGACATGAAGAGATATTTTTCTAAAAAAACATACAGATGGCAAACAGACATATGAAGAAATGCTCAACCTCACCAACCATCAGAGAAATGCAAATAAAAACCACAATGAGATACCACATCACCCCAGTCAAAATGTCTATGATCAATAAACAACAAACAAAAAGTGCTGGCGCAGATGTGGAGAAAAGGGAACGCTTGTGCACTGTTGATGGGATTGCAGATTGGTGCAGCCACTATGGAAAACAGTATGGAGATATCTCAAAAATCTGTAAATGGGTCGATCAACATGGTGGCGTGAGGTGAGCCTCTGTAAAGCTTCCCTGGAATTTACAACTAATCGAACAACAATAACTCCACAAAGGACTTGCTGCACAGTAGACAGCAAGACGAAGAGGCCCACTACTGAATTTACCTACAGGGATGTGGCTTCCTATGACCCAGGCGAACTATTAACAGAGGAGAAGCCCATCTCCCAGGAAATCCACCCATTGTATGAGAAGCTGGAATAGTGCAGAGAAAACATAGCACTACTGTGTAAGAGAGGAAAAAAAGGCTGCAGTCGGAGAGAAAATAAAACATTCTACCAACAAGTATTGGAAAACAAAAGAAAGACCTCTTCCTATCAACCTGTTGCAGAAGCCACTCCTGTAGATGTCTAGGAAGAGAAATAATAAATCAGTTATTGCCATGAATAACCAAGGCAACAAAACAGCTCAGCAAAAAAGTGAAAAGTCTCCAGAAAAGGAACTTAAAGATATGGAAATATGTGACATAAATGACAGAGAATTCAAGATTGTAGTTCTGAAAAAAACTCAACAAGATGCAAGAAAACACAGAAAGGCAATTTAATGAACTCAGAAACGCAATCAAAGAACAACATGAGCATTTTAGGAAAGAGATAAAAAAAATTAGAAAAGAACCAAATGGAATTTCTGAAGATTAAGAATGCAATAGAAGAAATTAAAAATTAAATAACCAGCTCAGGTAGTAGAGTTGACCCGATGGAGGAAAGAATCAGGGACATCGAAGATAGAAACCTGGGAATTACACAGATGGAAGAAGAAAGAGACTTGAGACTTAAAGGAAATGAAAGAGCTATCCAAGATTTTTTTCGAACTCCATCAGAAAGAGCAATATAAGTATAATGGAAATACCAGAAGGAGAAGAAAGAGAGAAGGGAACGGAGAATATATTCAAACAAATTGTTGATGAGAACTTCCCAGACTTGTGGACAGAACTGGATCCTCATATCCAAGAAGCAAATAGAACACCTAATTATCCCAAACTCAACAGGCATTCTCCAAGGCACAATACATTGAAGCTGTCTAAAATCAACGACAAAAGAAGAATCCTCAAGGCTGCCAGGGAAAAGAAGACTGTAAACTACAAAGGAAAGCCCATTAGATTATCATCAGATTTTTCGGCAGAAACACTACAAGCCAGGAGGGAGTGGAACCATGTATTCAAACTATTGAAAGAGAGAAATTATGAACCAAGAATAATATATCCAGCAAAGCTCTCCTTTAGATATGAAGGAGGAATAAAGACCTTTCCAGACATACAGAAACTGAGGAAATTTTCTAGTACACAAAATATGGAATGTATTTGGAAATACACGAATTTTCTGCACTACAAGAAATACTAAAGGTGGCTATTCGACCACCATCAACAGGGACAATATGTGGCAACCAAAATATAAAAAGGGGTAGAGTAAAGGCCTGAACCAGAATATGAGAATGGAGAAAGTAAGTATGCTGAAGAAAATGGAATAGTCTAAGTATCAAACTTTCTTTTACATAAAATTAAGGGTAGTCACTCAAAAAAAAATGCAGAACTGAAACATATACGGTAAGAAAGGAATAAACAGAGAGAAACATCATAGAATATCACCATACAGAAATAATACACAAAAACAAAAAGGTAAAGAAACAATGGAGACACAGCCTTACGAGAAAACTAAAAAAAGAATGACAGGAAATCCTCACATATCGATAATCACCCTAAATGTAAATGGACTGAAGTCACTGATACAAAGGCACAGAGTAGCAGATTAGATCAGAAAACTAAATCCAACCATATGCTGTCTCCAAGAGACACATCTCAGCTACAAGGACAAGCATAGATTCAAAGTGAAAGGGTAGAAATTTACACTCCAATGAAATGGTACCCAGGGAAAATCAGGCGTAGCCATAAAGACAGATGAAACAGATTTCATGGTGAAAAAGATTACAAGAGACAAAGATAAGCATTTCATAATGGTAAAGGGGACTATACAACAAAAAGACTAACAGTCATCATATATATGCCACCAATGAGGGAGCACCAAAATACACCAAGCAACTACTAACAGAATGAAAGAGAGAAATTTGCCAAAACACATTTGTACTAGGAGACTTAAATGCATCATTGACAGCTATGGATAGATCATCCAAACAGAAGATAAATAACGAAATAGCAGCCCTAAAAATCACGTTAGCTGTAATGGACATATTGACATATATAGAACATTTCATCATAAAACATCAGATTATACATTATTTTCTAGTGTACATGGAAGATTCTCAAGGATAGACCATATATTGGGACATAAATTCAGCCTCAGCAAATTTAAAAAGATTAAAATCAAACCAAGTATATTCTCTGATCACAAGGCTTTGAAATTGGATATCAACTGGAAAAAGAAAGCAGGAAAACACAAATACCTGGGGATTAAACAACATACTTTTAAAGAACGACTGGGTCAAAGAAGGAATTAGAGGAGAGATCAAAAGATACATAGAAACAAATGACAATGAAAATACACCCTACCAAAATTTTTGAGTTGCAGTGAAAGCAGTTTTAAGAGGGAAATTTATATCATTACAAGCCTATCTGAAGAAACAAGAAAAATCCCAAATAAACAACCTCATGTTACACCGTAAAGAACTAGAAAGAGAAGAACAAGTGAAACCAAAGTTCAGCAGAAGAAAGGAAATAACAAAAATCAGAGCAGAACTATATAAAATAGAGAACAATAAGACAATAGAAGAAATTATTTATGACAAAAAATGGTTCTTTGAAAAGATTAACAAAATTGACAAATCCTTGCCTAGACTCTAAGATAAAAAGAGACAAGACACTAATTAACAAAATCAGAAACGAAAAAGGGGAAGTTATCATTGACACCACAAAAATACAAAGGATCATGCAAGAACACTATGAAGGACTATATGCCATCAAATTCAATAACATAGAAAAAATGGACAAGTTCTTAGAAACATGTAGCCTTCCAAGGCTGAACCATGAAGAACTGGAAAATCTAAACTGACCGATCACCAGTAACGAAATTGAATGAGTCATCCAAACCTTCCCAAAAGCCAAAGTCCGGGACCAGATGGATTCACTAGTGAATTCTTCCAAAACTTCAAAAAGAATCTCATACCAATCCCGCTCAAACGCTTCAAAAAACTTGAAGTCGAGACAGTACTCCCAAACTCATTTTATGAGGTCAACATTACCCTGATACCAAAACCCAGGAAGGACAACAAAAGAAAAGAAAACTACAGACCAACGTTTCTGATGAATACTGATGCAAAAACCCTAAGCAAAATTCTAGCAAATCGAATACCACAATGCAGTAAAAAAGTTATTCATCACGACCAAGTGCGGTTCATCCCCGGGGCACAAGGATGGTTCAACATCCACAAATCCATCAATGTGATACATCACATAAACAAAATAAAGGGCAAAAATCATATGATTATATTAATTGATGCAGAAAAAGCATCAATTGAAGGAAAACACCTTAACATAATAAAGGTCATATATGACAAGCCCTCAGCTAATCTCATAATTAATGGTAAAAACTGAAGCCCTTTGCTCTACATTCAGGAACACGACAGGGCTGTCCCCTATCACCTCTGCTTTTCAACATAGTGTTGGAAGTCCTTGCCAGAGCAATCGGTCAAGAGAAAGAAATAAAAGGCATCCAAATTGGAAATGAAGAAGTTAAATTATCACTTTTTGCAGATGACATGATGCTATATATAG
Source organism: Rhinolophus hipposideros (assembly GCF_964194185.1). Taxonomy (NCBI): domain Eukaryota; kingdom Metazoa; phylum Chordata; class Mammalia; order Chiroptera; family Rhinolophidae; genus Rhinolophus; species Rhinolophus hipposideros. The sequence goes on from NC_138046.1 coordinate 29,185,789, forward strand.
AAAACCTTAAAGACTCCACCAAAAAGTTACTAGAAACAATCATGAAATACAGTAAAGTTGCTGGCTACAAAAGCAATGTACAAAAGTCCATTACATTCCTATATACTATCAATGGGATCCCAGAAAAAGAAATACAAAAAACAATTCCTTTTGCAACTGCAGGAAAAATAATAAAATACCTAGGAATAAACTTAACCAAGGATGTGAAGGACCTATATGCTGAAAACTATAAGACCTTTTTGAAAGAAATTGAAGGAGACACAAAGAAAACGAAAGACATTCCATTATCATTGATTGGAAGAATCAACATAGTTAAAATGGCCATATTACCCAAAGCCATATACAGATTTAATGCAATCCCCATCAAAATCCCTATGGCATTTCTAAAGAAATAGAACAAGGAATCAACATATTTGTTTGGAACCACAAAAGACACCGAATAGCCAAAGCCATTTTAAGAAAAAAAAAAAAAAAACAATACTGAAGGTATCACATTCCCTGACTTTATCTTCTATTACAGGCCTACAATAATCAAAACAGCATGGTATTGGCAGAAAAACAGACACATAGATCAATGAAATAGAATTGAAAACCCAGAAATAAAACCACATAAATATGGACAGTTAATTTTTGACAAAGAAGCTAAAAACATACAATGGAGGAAAGACAGCCTCTTCAATAAATGGTGCTGGGCGAATTTGATAGCCACGTGCAAAAGAATGAAACTGGACTGCTATCTGTCACCATGTACCAAAATTAATTCAAAATGGATCAAAGACTTAAGCATAAGACATGACACAACGAACTGCATAGAAGAAAACGTAGTTACTAAACTTATGGACCTTGAATTCAAACAGCATTTTATGAATTTGACTCCAAAGGCAATGGAAGTAAAAACTAAAATAAATAAAAGGGACTATAGAAATTTCAAAGCTTCTGTACAGCAAAAGAAACCATCAACAAAATAAAGAGGCAATCGACAGAATGGGAGAAGATTTTTGCAAACAGTGCCTCCTATAAGGGGCTAATTTTTAAAATATACAAGGAACTCATGAAACTCAACAACAAAAAAACAAACAACCCAATTGAAAAATGGACAGAGTATCTGAAGAGACATTTCTCCAAAGAGGACATACAAACGGCAAATAGACATATGAAAAAATGCTCAACATCGCTAATCATCAGAGAAATGCAAATGAAAACCACAATGAGATATCACCTCACCCCAGTCAGAATGGCTATCATCAACAAGACAAATATTAACAAGTGTTGGAGAGGGTGAGGAGAAAAAGGAACATTCATACACTGTTGTTGGGAATGCAGACTGGTGCAGCCGTTATGAAAGGCACTGTGGAGGTTCCTCAAAAAATTACGGATATAATTACCATATGACCCAGCAATCCCTCTCCTGGGTATCTACCCAAAAAAATTTGAAACCTTTATACAGAAAGACATGTGAGCTCCAATGTTCATTGCAGCTTTGTTTACGGTGGCCAAGATATGGAAACAACCAAAATGTCCTTCGATAGATGGATAAAGAAGTTATGGTATTTATACACAATAGAATACTATTTGGCGGTAAGAAAAGATGATATAGGAACATTTGTGACAACATGGATGGATCTTGAGAGTATGATGCTAAGCGAAGTAAGTCAGACAGAAAAAGCAGAGAACCCTATGATTTCACTGATATGTGGTATGTAAACCAAAAAAAAAAACAAAAAAAATACAAGACAAACAAATGGGAAATGAAAACTCATAGACACAGACAATAGTTTAGTGGTTACCAGAGGGTAAGAGGGGTGGGGGGTGGTGATGAGGGTAAGGGGGATCAAATTTATGGTGATGGAAGGAGAACTGACTCTGGGTGGTGAACACACAATGTGTTTTATAGATGATATAATACAGAATTGTACACCTGAAATCTATGTAATTTTACTAGCAATTTTCACCCCTATAAATTAAAAAAAAAAAAAAAAAAACGATCTCGGGCCACAGTTGGCCCGCGGTTCGCAGTTTGGAGACCTCTGCTCCAAAAATATCAATTAAATCGATCTGGTCTAGTTTGTGATTTAAGGTTGATGTTTCCTTGTGATTTTCTGTCCTAAAGATTTGTCCCTCGGTGTCAGTGCAGTGTTAAAATTTCCTAGTATGACTACATTACTGTTGATCACTCTCTTTATGTTAATCAATATTTGTTTTATAAATTTGGGTGCTCTTATGTGGATTACATAGATGTTTCTTAGGGTATGTCCCCTTGTTGGCTCAATCACCTTACCGTTATGTAACGTAATTCTTTATCTATTATTGTTTTTGTTTTAAAGTCTGTTTTGTCTAATATAAATATTGTTAACCGAGCATTTTTTTTCATTTCCACCTGAGTGAAATATATATTTGCATTCCTTTACTTTCAGTCTGTGTGTGTCTTTGGATCTGAGGTGGGTCTCTTCTAGACAAAATATATATGGGTCTTCTTGACTAATCCATTCAGCTACCTTATGTGTATTGCTTGAAACATTTAATCCATTACATTTAAAATGATTATTGATAGGAAAATAGTTATTTTCATTTTATTGCTCATATATTTTTTTATGTTCTTTTGTTTGTTTTCCACTTCTTCTTAAGGAAGTCCCTTCAACATTTCCTGTAGTGCTGGCTTGGTGCTAATGAATTCCTTTATCTTTTTAATCTGTGGGAAGCTCTTTATCTCTCCTTCAATTTTAAATGATAGCCTTACTGGGTAGCATATGATGTCTGACAATTAAGTTAGCAAACATGTTGCAATGATGTTGCAAACCTTTTTTGATATCAGAGGGATTATTCATTATTTATTTGCACAAACTGGAGAAACAGTTAATCAAGTTTACTATTTGGAAGTTCTGAAAATGTTGCATGAAAAAGTTAGATGAAAATGACATGAAATTTTAGCCAGTAATTCATTGCTCTTTGCATTACAACAATGCACCAGCTCACATGGCTGTCTATGAGGGAATTTTTAGCCTGTAAACAAATAACTGTATTGGAACACCCTCCCTACTCACCTGATCTGGCCCACAATGACTTCTTTCTTTACCCAAAGACATAGAAAATATTGAAAGGAAAACATTTGATGACATTCATGACATCAAGTGTAATATGGCAATAGATCTGATGGCCATTTTAGAAAAAGAGTACCAAAATTGCTTTGAAGGGTGGACAAGGTGCTGGTATTACTACATAGCTTCCCAAGGGGAGTATTTAGAAGGTGACTGTAGTGATACTCAGCAATAAAATTATGTATCACTTTTTCTAGGATGAGTTCGTGAACTTAATTGTCTGAATGGGTTGTATGTCCTTTGTGTGTGTGTGTGTGTGTGTATACCAAATTTTATTTATTCATAAATTACACTATTTATTCTTTTTTTTTTAATTAATTTTATTGGGGTGACAATTGTTAGTAAATTTACATAGATTTCAGGTGTACAATTCTGTATTACATCGTCTATAAATCCCATTGTGTGTTCACCACCCAGAGTCAGTTCTCCTTCCATCACCATATATTTGATCCCCTTTACCCTCATCACCCACCCCCCACCCCCTTACCCTCTGGTAACCACTAAATTATTGTCTGTGTCTATGAGTTTTTGTTTCTCATTTGTTTGTCTTGTTCTTTTTGGTTTATATACCACATATCAGTGAAATCATAGGGTTCTCTGCTTTTTCTGTCTGACTTGTTTCACTTAGCATTATTCTCTCGAGATCCATGCATGTTGTCACAAATGTTCCTATATCATCTTTCCTTAACGCCGAATAGTATTCCATTGTGTATATGTACCACAACTTCTTTATCCATTCATCTATCAAAGGACATTTTGGTTGTTTCCATGTCTTGGCCACCGTAAACAAAGCTGCAATGAACATTGGCGTACACGTGTCTCTATAGAGAAATGCTTTTATATTTTTGGGGTAGATACCCAGGAGAGCGATTGCTGGGTCATATGGTAATTCTATTCGTAATTTCTTGAGGAACCTCCACACTGCCTTCCATAGCGGCTGCACCAGTCTGCATTCCCACCAACAGTGTATGAGAGTTCCTTTTTCTCCACAGCCTCTCCAACACTTGTTACTATTTGTTTTGTTGATGAAAGCCATTCTGACTGGGGTGAGGTGATATCTCATTGTGGTTTTCATTTGCATTTCTCTGATGATTAGCGATGTTGAGCATTTTTTCATATGTCTATTTGCCATTTGTATATCCTCTTTGGAGAAATGTCTCTTCAGGTCCTCTGTCCATTTTTCAATTGGGTTGTTTGTTTTTTTGTTGTTGAGTTTCATGAGTTCCTTGTATATTTTGGATATTAGCCCCTTATCAGAGGAACTGTTTGCGAAAATCTTCTCCCATTCAGTTGGTTGCCTCATTATTTTGTCAATAGTTTCTTTTGCTGTGCAGAAGCTTTTCAGTTTCATATAATCCCATTTGTTTATTTTAGTTTTTACTTCCATTGCCTTTGGAGTCAAATTCATAAAATGCTCTTTGAACCCAAGGTCCATAAGTTTAGTACCTATGTTTTCTTCAATGCAGTTTATTGTGTCAGGTCTTATGCTTAAGTCTTTGATCCATTTTGAATTAATTTTGGTACATGGTGACAGATAGAAGTCCAGTTTCATTCTTTTGCATGTAGCTATCCAATTCTGCCAGCACCATTTATTGAAGAGGCTGTCTTTCCTCCATTGTATGTTTTTAGCTTCTTTGTCAAAAATTATCTGTCCATATTTATGTGGTTTTATTTCTGGGTTCTCAATTGTATTCCATTGGTCTATGTGTCTGTTTTTCCGCCAATACCAAGCTGTTTTGATTATTGTAGCCCTGTAGTACAAGGAAAAATCAGGGAGTGTGATACCTCCAGTATTGTTCTTTTTTTTTAATATTGCTTTGGCTATTCGGGGTCTTTTGTGGTTTCAAACAAATCTGATGATTTTTTGTTCTATTTCTTTAAAAAATGCCATTGGGATTTTAATGGGGATTGCATTAAATCTGTATATGGCTTTGGGTAATATGGCCATTTTAACTATGTTGATTCTTCCAATCCATGAGCATGGAATGTCTTTCCATTTCTTTGTGTCTTCTTCAATTTCTTTCAAAAATGTCTTATAGTTTTCAGCATATAAATCCTTCACATCCTTGGTTAAGTTTATTCCTAGGTATTTTATTCTTTTTGCTGCAATTGCAAAAGGAATTGTTTTTTCTATCTCTTTTTCTGAGATTTCATTGTTGGTATATAGGAAAGCAATGGACTTTTGTACGTTGATTTTGTAGCCAGCAACTTTACTATATTCATTGATTGTTTCTAATAGCTTTTTGGTGGAGTCTTTAGGGTTTTCTATGTATAGCATCATGTCATCTGCAAAGAGTGACAATTTAACTTCTTCATTCCCAATTTGGATATCTTTTATTTCTTTCTCTTGCCTGATAGCTCTGGCGAGGACTTCCAACACTATGTTGAAAAGCAGAGGTGATAGGGGACAACCTTGTCGTGTTCCTGAACGTAGAGCAAAGGGCTTCAGCTTTTCACCATTAATTATGAGGTTAGCTGAGGGCTTGTCGTATATGGCCTTTATTATGTTGAGGTATTTTCCTTCTATACCAATTTTAGTAAGTGTTTTAATCATAAATGGATGTTGTATCTTATCAAATGCTTTTTCTGCATCAATTGATAGAATCATATGATTTTTGTCCTTTATTTTGTTTATGTGATGTATCACATTGATGGATTTGCGAATGTTGAACCATCCTTGTGCCCCGGGGATGAACCCCACTTGGTCGTGATGAATAATCTTTTTAATGCATTGTTGTATTCGATTTGCTAGAATTTTGTTTAGGATTTTAGCATCTGTATTCATCAGAGATATAGGTCTGTAGTTTTCTTTTTTTGTGTTGTCCTTACCAGGTTTTGGTATCAGGGTAATGTTGGCCTCATAAAATGAGTTAGGGAGTACTGACTCTTCTTCAATTTTTTGGAAGAGTTTGAGCAGGATTGGTATTAGATCCTCTTTGAAGGTTTGGTAGAATTTACTGGTGAAGCCATCTGGTCCAGGACTTTTGATTTTGGGAAGGTTTTTGATGACTGATTCAGTTTCCTTACTGGTGATCGGCCTGTTAAGATTTTCCAGTTCTTCATGATTCAGCCTTGGAAGGCTATATGTTTCTAAGAACTTGTCCATTTCTTCTAAGTTATTAAATTTGGTGGCATATAGTCCTTCATAGTATTCTTGGATAATCCTTTGTATTTCTGTGGTGTCCGTGATAACTTCCCCTTTTTCATTTCTGATTTTGTTAATTAGTGTCTTCTCTCTTTTTATCTTAGTGAGTCTAGCCAAGGGTTTGTCGATTTTGTTAATCTTTTCAAAGAACCAGCTTTTTGTCACATTAATTATTTCTATTGTCTTTTTGTTCCCTATTTCATTTAGTTCTGCTCTGATTTTTGTTATTTCCTTTCTTCTGCTGACCTTGGGTTTCGCTTGTTCTTCTTTTTCTAGTTTTTTAAGGTGTAACATGAGGTTATTTATTTGGGATTTTTCTTGTTTCTTGAGACAGGCCTGTAATGATATAAATTTCCCTCTTAAAACTGCTTTCGCGGCATCCCAAAAATTTTGGTAGGATGTATTTTCATTGTCATTTGTTTCTATGTATCTTTTGAGCTCTCCTCTAATTTCTTCTTTGACCCAGTCGTTCTTTAAAAGTATGTTGTTTAATCTCCATGTATTTGTGTTTTTTCCTGCTTTCTTTTTGCAGTTGATATCCAATTTCAAAGCTTTGTGATCAGAGAATATGCTTGGTATGATTTCAATCTTCTTAAATTTGCTGAGGCTGATTTTGTGTCCCAATATATGGTCTATCCTTGAGAATGTTCCATGTACACTAGAAAAGAATGTATAGTCTGATGTTTTAGGATGAAGTGCTCTATATATGTCAATTATGTCCAATTCATCTAATGTGTCATTTAGGGCTGCGATTTCGTTATTTATCTTCTGTTTGGATGATCTATCCATAGCTGTCAATGATGTATTTAAGTCCCCTAGTATAATTGTGTTTTGGTCAATTTCTCCCTTTAGTTCTGTTAGTAGTTGCTTGGTATATTTCGGTGCTCCCTGATTGGGGGCATAAATATTGATGACTGTTTTGTCTTCTTGTTGTATAGTCCTCTTTACCATTATGAAGTGTCCATCTTTGTCTCTTGTTATCTTTTTCACCCTGAAGTCTGTTTCATCGGAAATCATTATGGCTACACCTGATTTTTTCTGGGTACCATTTGCTTGAAGTGTCAATTTCCACCCTTTCACTTTGAGTCTATGCTTGTCCTTGTAGCTGAGATGTGTCTCTTGTAGGCAGCATATGGTTGGGTTTAGTTTTTTGATCCAATCTGCTACTCTGTGTCTCTTTATTGGTGAGTTCAGTCCATTTACATTCAGGGTGATTATTGATATGTGAGGATTTCCTGTCATTCTGTCTTTAGTTTTCTGGTAAGGCTGTGTCTCCATTGTTTCTTTGCCTTTTTGTTGTTGTCTGTTATTTCTGTGTGGTAGTATTCTATGATGTTTCCCTCTGTTTCTTCTTTTATTACAGTATATATTTCAGATTTGGATGTTTTTTGAGTGGTTACCCTTGAGTTTATGTAAAAGAATGTTTGATATTTAGAGTATTCCAGTTTCTTCAGTACGCTTACTTTCTCTATTCCCATATTCCAGTTCAGGCCTTTCCGCTCCCCCTTTTTATGTTTCGGTTGCCACAAGTTGTCCCTGTTGATGGTGGTCTAATAGCCTCCTTTAGTATTTCTTGTAGTGCAGGTCGTGTATTAGAAAATTCCCTCAGCTTCTGGATGTCTGGAAAGGTCTTTATTCCTCCTTCATATCTAAAGGAGATCTTTGCTGGATATATTATTCTTGGCTCATGATTTCTCTCTTTCAATAGTTTGAATATTTGGTTCCATTCCCTCCTAGCTTGTAGAGTTTCTGCTGAAAAATCTGATGATAATCTAATGGGCTTTCCTTTGTAAGTTACCGTCTTCTTTTCCCTGGCTGCCTTGAGGATTCTTTCTTTGTCATTGATTTTAGACAGCTTCAATACAATGTGCCTTGGTGAAGGCCTGTTGGGATTGAGGTAATTAGGTGTTCTATTTGCTACTTGGATTCGAGGATCCAGTTCTGTCCACAAGTTTGGGAAGTTCTCATCAACGATTTGTTTGAATATATTCTCTGTTCCCTTCCCTCTTTCTTCTCATTCTCGTATGCCCATTATTCTTATATTGCTCTTTCTGATGGAGTCAGAAAGTTCTTGTAGAGTTCTTTCATTTCTTTTAAGTCTCAAGTCTCTTTCTTCTTCCCTCTGTGTAAATTCCAGGTTCCTATCTTCGATGTCACTGATTCTTTCCTCCATCTGGTCAACTCTACTACCTAAGCTGGATATTTTATTGTTAATTTCTTCTATTGAGTTCTTAATCTCCAGAAATTCTATTTGGTTCTTTTTCAAGATTTCAATCTCTTTTGTAAAATGCTCATGGTGTTCTTTGATTGTGTTTCTGAGTTCATTAAACTGCCTTTCTGTGTTTTCTTGCATCTCGTTCAGTTTTTTCAGAATTGCAATCTTGAATTCTCTGTCATTTAAATCACAAAGGTCCATATCTCTAAGTTCCTTTTCTGGAGACTTTTCACTTTCTTTCTGAGCTATCTTGTTGCCTTGGTTATTCATGGCAATCACTGATTTACTATTTCTCTTCCTAGACATCTACAGGAGTGTCTTCTGCAACAGGTTGATAGGTATGCGAAGAGCTTTTGGAGTTCCAAAGCTTTTTCTGCACCAGATTCAGAGCCCGTTTGTTTCAGCAGTTCTGTTTACTCCTGCAGGGATCCGCCCAGATAGGTGGGGCCAGGGGCGGGGTGAGTTGTGCGAGATGGCCCAGAGCAATGGCGGCGACCACTACCACAGCCAGTCCTGCTTCCACAGCTCCCTCCCCTTTGCCGGAACTAGTTGAGCTGCGAATCTGTGTCTGCGGTCCACAGTTCTCAGAGCAGCAAATATTCTGTCCTTTGATCCGACACTGCTACTGTATTGCTTCTAGCACCAAGCAGGTGGGGGCGGGGCGAGCTCTGGGAGGGTAGGGAGGGGGCGGCTAGTCTCCGTGCCTAGGGCTTCCGTTCTCCTATCAGCAGTGAGGGCTTAAACCACCGATTTCAGCCCTCTTCCCTCAGTCTTTGCTCCGAGGTCTGCCGTGAGCGAGCGTTGGGTTCAGTGGTTTTGTATGCTGCCCCCTCAGCCCTGTGGGCCGTAAGCGGAGCCCTAGCAGTCCGAGTCCTTCCCTCTCCCGCAGTTGCGGAAGATCCGGGCGCAGCGGGCTCCGAGCACTGAGCTAGGTCTGTGTCCTGCGCCCGCGCGGCTCCGTCTCCGCACTTCTCCTCTCCCTCCTCCCCCGCTCGCGCGATTCACCCACCTGGAGGTGAATTCAGTAGTCGGCCTCTTCGTCTTGCCTGTCTGCTGTGCAAGGAGTCCTTTGTGGAGTTATTGTTGTCCGATTCGTTGTAAATTCCAGGGAAGCGTTACAGAGGCTCACCTCACGCCGCCATTTTTTTTCATCCCTTATTCTTTTTTTAATTAAAAAAATCTTCAGTTACAGTTAACATACAATATTATATTAGTTCCAGGTGTACAATATAGTGAATAAACATTTATATAACTTACATGATCACCCTGATGTCTAGTATCCATCTGACCCCATACATATTTATTACAATATTATTGAGTATATTCCCTATGCTGTTCTTTACATCCCTGTAACTGTTTTTATAAATACCAGTTTGTACTTCTTAATCCTTTCACCTTTTTCACCCATTCCACCCCGTCTCTATTTGTTTTTAATTTATTTATTGGGGTGACAATTGTTAATGAAATTACATAATTTCAGGTGTACAATTCTGTATTACATCATCTATAAATCCCATTGTGTGTTCACCACCCAGAGTCAGTTCTCCTTCCAACACCATGTATTTGATCCCCCTTACCTTCATCTCCCTCCCCCCACCCCCCTTCCCCTCTGGTAACCACTAAACCATTGCCTGTGTCTATGAGTTTTTGTTTCTCATTTGTTTGTCTTGTTTTTGGTTTATGTACTATTCGGTGTTAAGGAAAGATGATATAGGAACATTTGTGACAACATGGATGGATCTTGAGAGTATAATGCTAAGTGAAATAAGTCAGACAGAAAAAGCAGAGAACCCTATGATTTCACTGATATGTGGTATATAAACCAAAAACAAAACAAACAAATGAGAAACAAAAACTCATAGACACAGACAATAGTTTAGTGGTTACCAGAGGGTAAGAGGGGTGGGGGGTGGGAGATGAGGGTAAGGTGGATCAAACATATGGTGTTGGAAGGAGAACTGACTCTGGGTGGTGAACACCCAATGGGACTTATAGATGATGTAATACAGAATTGTACACCTGAAATTATGTAATTTCATTAACAATTGTCACCCCAATAAATAAAAAAAAAATGAAAGAAGCTATTTGTTTTTCTCTTGTTCCTTTTAGGAATCTCTTTTTTTTTTCTTTAACCTTTGGTGTTTTAATTATAATGTGTGGGTCTTTTGGGGTTCATCTTGTTTGGGACTTTCTGCACTTCCTTTGCTTGTATGTCTATTTCCTTCATCGAGTTAGGGAAGTTTTCAGTCATTAAATCTTCAAATAAGTTCTAGATTTCTTAGTCCCTCTCTTCTGGTACTACTGTGATGTGAATGTTGGTACACCTGTTGTTGTCCCAGAGGTCCTTTCAACTTTTTTTTTTAATTCTTCTGTTGTTGTTGTTGTTCTGATTGGGTGTTTTCTACTACATTGTCTGCTAAAATTTTTATTCAATCCTCTGTTTCACATATTGTGGTGGTAATTCTTTGTAGTAGTATATTTCTCATTTCAGATATTGTGTTCTTTATTTCTGATTTTTTTTCATAATTTCTATGTAATTCTTTATGTTTACTATCTCTTTGTTGATGTTCACACTAAGTTCCTTAAGCGTTTTTATAATCAGTGTTTTAAACTCTGTCTCTGGTAGCTTGGTTGCCTCCATTTCATTTAGTTCTTTTTCTGGAGTTTTCTCCTGTTCTTTTATTCATAACATTTTTCTTTGTTTCCTCATTCTGCCTGCATCTCTGTGTTTTCTTCTATGTATTGTGTAGTTCTCTTATATCTCTCACTCTTGTTATGTGTCCTTGTGTTGTAGGTAGCCTGTGCAGTACAGTGGCAGAGTCTCCCTTGTCACCTGTGTATGTGTTCTAGGATTGTCCTAGAATGTGTTGTATTATTCTGTTGTAGTTGAGCCTTGATTGTATTTGACATGTCAGTGGGTGGGATTCACTCCCAGGCTGACTGACTGGGAGGATTGGCTATGAATACATGGTATGAGCTGCTGTGTGGTGTCTGACCGCTCAGATGGGGATTCACCCAAGCCAGTTCTTGTGCCTTGTGTGACCACCCTTTTGGTGTGCCACTTGTGATACTAATCAAGTAATGCTCTGGTGTGGTCTAAGGCTGGCTCCTGAGTGTGTTGTTTCTGATGACTCCTGTCAGGGGATCTCATGCAGGCTGATTTCAGTCTTGCCTATAACTAGCCTGGGGCTACCTGGTAGGACCTACAAAGCTATGTGCAAAAGTTTGCTCCCTGTGTTGGACCTGAAGGATGGTGGGGGTGTCCTTGCTGTGACCGATGGCTAGCTGCCACCTAATTGGGCCTACGGGAGCTTAGCAAAAGGCTGAGGACCTCTCTAGGCGTATTATGACCTGCCGGCTGCCCATAAATCTCAGCTGTTTATTGAGCCTCTTTAGGTGAGTGCACCAGGCTGGTAGACCCAGTGTTGACAGTGCCCTCAAAGATGCCAGCTGAGTTTGGAGGTGTGGGGACCCAGGGAGTCACAGGGTGTGGCGTGTGGTTTTCACAATGTTAATGAGATTCAGTTCTTGCACCAGTGCTGAGCCTGTGGCCACTCCGCAAACACCCTGAGAACACTGAAGCAAATCGTCTTTTGCCTCAGTCCTGCAGAACACTGATAGACTCCCAAGAATGGCTATAGCATGTGCTGAGTCTGACTGTCCACTACCAAAAGTTTCCCAGGACTCCATGATCTATCTGCTGCTGTACAAGCTTCCAGCAGCTTGTACAGCAAGACTGGCAACCCAGGAGCTGAAAGTGCTGACAATGAACTCCTTGCTAGCTGGGTTGAGCAGGATTACAGGATGTCACGGAGTGTGGCCTTTGGTTTTTTCAAAGCTGATGAAGATTCAGTTCTTGCAACAGTGCTGAGCCTTTGCAAAATGCCGAGAGAACACTGTGGCCAGAAACAACTTGTCTGGAGCTACAGATCCCTGAGATCCACACATGAAAGGCTGCAGCATGAACTGGAGCTGACTGCCTGCCATCTAAATTTTCTCAGGCCACTGCACGCCACCTGCTGCTATATGAGCCTCCAGCAGCTTGTGGTATTTTCTTTTTTTCTTTTTATTTATCTATTTATTTATTTTTTATTCGTTTCAGGTGTACAAGACAAGGTAATACTTAGACGTTCATCATATATATCCCTCACACTGTGAACCCCCCTCCCCCCATCCACTATCCCTCCGACCTCACACCCAGCCATCACATTATATATATAAAATTATAGTTGGCATTCATTAATGTTTAGCTTCTGGTGTACAATGCCATGATCAGGTATCCACATTTGGTATTTTCTTAATCTTTAGTTGTTTTATCTTTTTTTTCTTTTTGTCATTCAGCGAATTTCCTTAAAAGGATTATTCTGATTGCTTTGTAAGATAATTCATAAATATCCATTTCTTTAGGGTCCATTATTTGAGCTTTATGAGTTTACTTTGGTGGTATTTTGTTTACCTGATTTTTCATGATCCTCATATACTTGCATTTGTATCTGTGAATTTGAAGCAGCAGTCTCCAATTCCAGACTTTCTTGGCAGTTGGTTGGGGCCAATGACTTGCTTCCCTTCCTGGGTGGGCCTTTTGTTGTGTTCTGTAGCTGTCCTGCCTCGCTGGAGAAACATTTAAGCTCTTCCTACATTAGTTGGAAGGGACAATTGATTAGCTTCCTTCTCCAGGTAAAGTTTAAGAAAGGTCTCCATGACTGAGATGGCCCACCAGGTGAGGATGCAAACTGGGAAGAACTTCTCACTGAGCTCCCTAGCCAGAAGGGACCATTGGGTTCAGTTCTGTAGATGAGTAGAGCTGCTAGTTTGAATATCTGCTTGAGTGTTGCCATGATCCACATTGTTCTTTCTTGAACCCCATTTTTTATCCATCTCTAGGGGATTCTACCAGTGATCTCTATGACACAATACCTATGTGTGTTTCTTAGGAAGCTTCCCAGAACTATGAGGAAGCTGGATGTGTACCTTGGAACCCCTTTTCCCACTAGAGAAACTGTAGGCCCAGAGGGAACCCCTCAGTGCAGCACTGTACTAGTCTGGGGGAGAGGCAATATGATTAAAGAAAATGAACATTCCTCTTACCCTTATAATGTAGTTTTCCTCTGTTTTCGTGGTCCAAGGAGGTGCATCAGCTTAACTTTGGTGTTCAGGATCTTCACAAAAGTGTTCTGTCCGTTGCTAATTATTCTTACTGTGAGGAAGACTGAAATTGAGAATCATCTGTTTTACCATATTGCTGATGTCATTCTCCCTGGAGATATCTACCCTTTAATGTGGCACAAAGTCATCATACATTCCACTGCTTCTCAAATATGAGGCTATGTCAAAGTGACTTAGTGGGCTTTTTAAATAACAAATTGCTAGGCCCCACAATCAGAAGTTGTCACTTAGGTGGGCTTTGGTTATTCATTTCATGTGATCCTATAGTGACAGATGGAGCCTGGGGTGGGCCTCAATTTTCATGTCTAATAAGTTTCCAGGTGATGATAATGCTGCTCATCTGAAGACCCCATTTTGGTATCCACTTCCCTAAGTCTGTCAGGATCTCCATGGCTAACAGAACAATGTTTGTTATTTTTCTTTCAAATAACAGTCACCTGGTTATTAGTCTTCCCATTGAATTCTAACTTTCCATACTTCATTATTCCTCTAATTCAATCTTTCCCCAATTTTTCCCAAGGTAAAACCACATGGCTGTCTTGCCAAAATAAAATTTATATATATTTTAAAAATTTATATATATATACAAACATAAGTCTACACTTCGGTCAACATTGCTCAAGCTGTAGTTCGTGATAATCAGAAGTGTCTGGATGCTGATGGTAACCACTTTGAGCACCTCTTGTAATTGCAGAAGTTAAACGTGACTTGTATTCATCTTTTACTATCAGTATATATTGAGTATTGCATTTTATTTTTTTTCTTTCTTAAAATATGTATAATTTTTTTGGCACCCTCTGTATTTGTGCCTGTTATAGTACAAATTACCAAGTCCCTCCCTCTCATTAATAGTTCTAGGGATGGGCCCAGGGATTTATATTTTTAGGAAAATATTTAAGAGCTTCTTTTCCTCAGACAATTCTTAGAAACACTAGGCAAATTTTAGTTAATTCGATGAGTAAAGTAATACTTTTACCCTAAGCTATGAAGACATAAGCCATGGTGGAAACAGTTTACTGCTTTCTTCTTTTCCCTATACAGGAAGGATCCTTAACCTTTTGGCATGACATTCATCTCTTTTCAGTTTGATGAAGCCAATTGAGCCCTTTAGAAAACAATACTTTTCTTTTTATTTATTTTTTGCATATATTTCTTTTTTATTATTTATTTGTTTATTTACATTTATAGAGCTGACAATGGTTAGTAAAATTACATAGGTTTCAAGTGTACAATTCTATAATACATCATCTAAATATCACATTGTATGCTCACCACCCAGAGTCAGTTATTTTTCCATCACCACATATTTGACCCCTTTACCTTTTTACCATCCCCCTCTTACCTTCTGACAACCACTAAACTGTTGTCTGTGTCTGTGAGTTTTGGTTACTTTGTTTGTCTTGTTCCTTTGTTGCTTTCCATTTTATAGCCCACATATGAACTTAGTCATATGATTCTTGACTTTCTTTGTCTGATTTATTTTGCTTAGCATAATAGTATCAAGATCCATCTATGTTGTCACAAATCGCATTATTTCATCTTTTCTTATGCCAGAGAAGTATTACATTGTGTGTATATACCACATCTTCTTTATCCAATCATCCATCAAAGGACAATTTGATTGTTTCCATGATATTTTTAAATGCATAAAATAAAATACAAAGAATTATAAATAAATCCAACTATTTTGAAATGTAGTTATGAAAATATTTTAAAAACAAACACGTATTATGCTATATATGCACTTCATTCTTAATATGTTATATCTAGCAGTGGGCATAATAACTACCACAACTTCAAAGTAATGACAAACATAATGATTTTAGTGATATTGACAAAAACTGTAATATATAATATTTGTGATTTGTATTGGTGACTAAGTTGAGGTAATTCCAACTTTGATTGTTGTCAACATTCTTAAATTGATGAAATTGTAAATTTCAATGAGAGGTTAGTGAAATTTGGGAAAATATCAAACTAAAAACCTTCTGCACAGCAAAAGAAAACATCAACAAAACAAAGAGGCAACCAAACAAATGGGAGAAGATGTTTGCAAACAATGCCTGCAATAAGGGGCTAATAGCCAAAATATATAAAGAACTTGCACAACTCAACAACAAAACAACAAACAAGCCAATTAAAAAATGGGCAGAAGACCTGAACAGACACTTCTCCCAAGAAGACATACAAGTGGCCAACACATATATGAAAATAATGCTCAATGTCACTATTAGGTAAATACAAATCTAAATCACAATGAGATGTCATTCCCATCTGTTAGAATGGCTATCATTAACAAGACAAGTAATAACAAGTGTTGGAGAGGCTGTGGAGAAAAAGGAACCCTCATAAACTGTTGGTAAGAATACAAATTGGTACAGACACTATGGAAAACAGTATGGGGCTTCCTCAAAAACAAGAATATAATTACTATATGACTCAGCAATCCCTGTCCTGGGTATCCACCAAAATAATAATAATAATAATTAATAATAATAATCTGAAAACATTTATCTGCAAAGTTATATGTACTCCAATGTTTATTGCAGTATTATTTACAGTGGCCAAGACATTGAAACAGCCAGTGTCCTTCAATAGGTAATTGGATAAAGAAGATGTGGTATATATACCCAATGGAATACTACTCAGCTATAAGAAAAGATGAAATAGTGCCTTTTGTGACAACATGGATGGATCTTGATATTATTAGGCTTAGCAAAATAAGTCAGATAGAAAAATTCAAGAACCCTACGACTTCACTCATATGTGGGATATAAAACTGAAAGCAACAAAGGATCAAGACAAACAAAGAAACCAAAACTCATAGACACAGAGAACAGTATAGTTGTTACCAGAGGGTAAAGGCTAAAGGGGGTCAAATATATGGTGATGGAAAAATAACTGACTCTGGGTGGTGAGCACATAATGTGATATATAGATGATATATAGTAGAATTACACTTGAAACCTATGTTATTTTACTAAACATTGTCACCCCAATAAATTTAATTTGTATGAAATATTGTAAAGAATATTTATGCCAATTTATATGTTCAACAAAGAAATTTTGAAAAATAAATCATCCTAAACTTTGTACAAAAAAAAAGAGAGGTTAGTGAAAATAAAATGCATTTTTTTCTAATCCAATTTCAAGGACTCATTGTCCCCATATTTAGTAAATTCTGCTTTAGAGTTTCTTCCTGGAAATTTTCAAACAGATCACCACAAAAGGGTAAGGCTAGAGAAAGTTGGTAAAATTAAGAGGAGAGACAGGGTAGGTTAATACATAACCATGTACGGAGGGATGTGCAGGCCAGCAATCAACATTGTGTCAAAGATTGATTATTTTCTTGTTTGTGGTGTTCTCATTGGGTGTTTCTCTAGCCCCACCAGCTAGATAAGGAATAGTCTTGATTAGATTCAGGAACTGCTAGTATCACTGTTTTCTTCAATCAGTTAGCTCTGCCTGAATTTCTTTTTAGAGGTCTTATAAACTGATCCCAACATTTCATCTTCTTTATCCGTGAGTGTCTCCCCCCCCCTAGGTAAACTGCAAAGCTGTTTACGGGGTAAAGTACCTTACACTGGGTGATGTAGTCTCAGCTTACATTCTTCATTGCCTTTAATGCAGAATAAGTTCTAGCTGGTCAGTTTTTTTTTTTTGCTTTTTTTTTTGTTTGTTTGTTTTGAAATGCACAAGCAGGTATCACTAAACACAGTTTAGGTGATCTTCTGGCCCAACCCCTATCTGCAAAAAGTAAATTTCCAGGGCAGATGAGGTGAACTTAGAATTTTTCTGTTTCTCTTCATACATAAAGCAATGCATTTAATTTTAGTCAGAAACAAAATATGGGAAATATCAAGTGAAGAATATCACCTAATGTCACTTACATTGTAATCATTATTTAAAAAAAAGCATTAGTAAAAATAAGGAGAGAACCATGATTATGAGTATCTGCCCCTTTTGTTCTACCTCTGGCTCATAACACTATTCCTACATAGTTGCTACTTTGAGTGAGGAAAAGGTTCAAATGACACGTTCTTGCAGTAATTCACCATAATTAAGGCTTTACACATCATAATGCATGACTTAGGCAGAGAAATCACCCTTTCAGAGACAAGAATATTTATGTCTTAAATGTCCACCCCCCGTATAAGTAGATTGCAATGACAAGGACATCTTGGATAGGGAATAAGTTTGACTTAGACCAAAAGCATATTTTTAAAACTATCAAAATAGAATATGCACTCTTTTCTTCCAAGAGCCTGGCTGGACAATAATCCAACTGGAAACTGTCAAGAAATGTCACACCGTAACGTTCTACATAACTCAGTTGCCATGGCAACTGGATCCCTGTTGACAAGAAATAAAGAGAAACACATTGTCCGGTGACAATCCTACTTCAAAAAGGCTAATACCTATCTACCAGGTCATCATTCTTTCTGAAAGCGGTAAGGTACTCAAAACTAAATGTAGCTTTAATCCAATATTCCAATAGCTGTTGAAAATGTTATTTTTGCATATGTGAAAAAAATAATAGCAACAAAAATATTGAGCTATAACATTTTTAGAATGTTTTATTTATTTTCAACAAACAAGACAAACCTACAAAAAGTCCATTTACAATAAAAAATGAATTTCAATTTACCTACTTGTTATTAAAAAGTAGTCACATGAAATTTACAAAGTACCTATTAATACTATGTGTATTATAAGATACTAGGATCCATGGTCCAAAACAATGTCCTTGTTCTTCAACTGCTTGTGTGTTATCAGAGGAGTTAAATGCATAACGAGCTAACCCCTGGAAAGTGAACAATATAAAAATATAAGTGACATAATAAAGTCATAAATAGCAGTACAGGGACACGGAAAGAAAACAATTAGTTGATCTTTTCCCTAGGTTTCTGTTGAATTTTGTCTGTTCCTCCAGTAGTGCAGTTACCACATTGTATTACAGTGCCCAATGCATAGTGTTTGGCTACTAAATGTATATTTCTTATTAACCATTTCATTAATCTGTTTACATATCTGTTTACCCATTAAACTATACTCAAATTATATTATAAATACACATAAGTAGAACATTGCATTGTGCCTAATAAATCATAGACCTTCAATAAAAAAAATAAATCTGTGAACTACTTTGAAGTTTAGATTTTTATCTGGATCTTGAAGAATCAATAATTTACTTGTATCAGCAGGATGTAGATAGATTTTTCAATAATTTCTATCTCAATTACTCTGAATTTTCCAATAAAGATGAAATGAGTACATCTGAAAGTTACTTTTTGATTTCACCACTTTTTTTTCAAAATTTTCAGCCTATTTTGTTATCCAGAGAGTAGTAAAAATGATCCCTTTAATTAAAAGTCTGAAGGCTTTATCATCAGCAAATTATACACAATATATTTATGGTATAGCTAATAGCAAAGCATACCTGTGTTTTTATATGGGAGAAACATAAGAATAGCAAAGGTTATACTAATTTATGTCAAAATCAGGAATGAAACTCAAGTACTTTTGTTCCCAGTCCTATTCATAATCAAACGATGTTTGTCACTTAAAATACAAATTTTGTTGGCAACACCTTCCTCCTCTTTGAGTCTTAGGTTCCTCTTTTGCAAAATGGGGGTTTTTAACAAATGATTATTAATGTTCTGTAGAAATCTGGCAGACTGTGATTAAGCTTCAATTTAAACTTAGAAATGGTACAGGAATAAAAAAATTACCATTTGTTTATATGTTGTCATTAAAGCTTAATGTTTCATACATCATTTTCTTCAAAAATACTGACTGGATTAAAGCAAGGTTAGTATTTTTTTATCATATTAGTTTCAGGTGTATAAAACAACATTATGATGAGACATTTACACCCCTCACAAAGTGATACCCCCCCCGAGTCTACTACCCCTCTGACATTGTGAATATCTGTTGCAATACCATTGACTATATTCCCTGTGTGTACTTTATATCCTATGACTATATATAAGGAGGGTGCCAAAAAATGTATACATATTTTAAGAAAGGTAAAAATAGCTGTATTATTTGTTATACTCAGTATATACCAATAGTAAAAGATGAAGACAAGTCACGTTTGACTTCTGCAATTACAAGAGGTGCTCAGAGTGGTTACTGTCAGCGTCCAGACACTTCTGATTACGGCAAACTACTGCTTGAGCATAGAAAACATCTCTTAAAATGTGTATACATTTTTTGGTATACCCGGTATATAGTTGACATTCAATATTATTTCACTTCACCTTCAGGTGTATAGTTTAGTGGTCAGGCATCTACACGGTCTATGAAGGTATCCCCTTGATAAGTCCAGTACCCATCTGTCATCTTACACAATCTCTACAACATTACTTATTATGTTCCCCATACTGCATTCCACATACTCATGACTATTTTGTGACTACCAATTTGTACTTTCTAATCCCTTCACCTTCTCCCTCACCCCCCAAACCCCCTCCCATCTAGCAACCATCTGTTATTTTATCTAAATCTATGAGTCTATTTCTCTTTTGTTTGCTCATTTATTCTGTTCTTTAGATTCCACATATAAGTGAGATCATATGGTATTTGTCTTTCTCAGTTTGACTTATTCTTTTTTTTCACTATTAGTTTCAGGTGTATAAAACAATGTAATAGTTAGACATTTACACTCCTCACAAAGTGATAACCATTTCCTCCAATCTACTACCCCTCTGACATTGTATATAGCTGTTACAATTCCATTAACTTTATTCCCTATGCTGTACTCCACATCCCAAGATTTTGTATATATATATATATATATATATATATATATATATATATATATATATATATATATATATATATGACATTATATATGTATGATATTCAATATTAATTTACTTCAGGTTAAGGTGTACAGGACACTCTATGAAATAGCCTCCCTAATAAGATAAGTGCCCATGTCTTACCCTATAAAATCTTTATGACATTATTGATTATGTTCACCAAACTGTCTTTCATATTCCCATGGCAATATTGTGGCTACCAATTTGTACTTTCTAATCCCTTTACCTTCTCCCCCTTCTCAACCCCCTTCCCATCTAGCAACCATCAGTGTTTTTTTTTTTTCTCTATATCTCTGAGATTATTTCTGTTTAGTTTGCTCATTTATTCTGCTCTTTAGATTCCAAATATAAGTAAGATCATATGGTATTTGCCATTTTCCATTCGACTTATTTCACTTAGCATAATGTTCTCTAGGTCCATCTATGTTCTTTGAAATTATAAGATTTCATTATTTTTTAACAGCAGAGTAATACTCAATTGTATTAACATTGTGACATCTATGCTAAATGAAAGCATAAACAAGGATTTTTTGGGGACTAAGACTGTTTAGCTTATTTACAATCTCCTTCTTTAAACATACACGTGCACACCCTTATAGTCACACACATGCACACCCTTTCACTCACACACACATGTGTGTTTCTTTGGCTGATAAGCTTTTGTCCATTTTTCAAGTTCCAACTCAGATTTTACCTTCTCTTTGTATAGTAGCTATGCCAAATAGGACTTTTTATGACAAAGGAAATGTTTCATGTCTCTACTGCAAAATACAGTAGCCACACAGCACATGTCACTATTGAGCATTAGAAATGATGTTAGTGCAACTGAGTAATTGAATTTTAAATTATTTTTAATACAAATAAGCAAATGAGGCAAATGTTGGATAGCTCAATTTTAGATTATCCAAAACAGGAAATGTTTTGATAAACTTAACATTTCTATTTACAATGCAATGTTAATTATACACCATTCTTAACTATCTATTACATTGGTCAATAAGGTGTACACCTAGTATGAATTACTTCCTACACTTGAAAATAATCAAGTTGTATTACCTTAAAATTATTTAGAATTTATAACTTTTATTATTTCATAATTTTTTTTCCTTTAATTCGATGAAGTGATAGATCCTAACCCTGGTACTTTACTTGACAGTTTTACGTACATTAGTACATCCTGGATTTCATATGATATTCACAACAGTTTAGGAATATGGACAAGTAAAATATTTTATACCCCAGAAAAAATTGAGGATCTGGAAGAGTTGTGCAGTTCAACAGGATTTGAATTTGCAGAGCCAGATCACAATTTAGGGACTCTAATTTTTAAAACACAGAGTTGAAATCTGTGTGTAAAATACTGAGCGTGTTGGAAAATGCCACATAAAATTCATGAAGACTTTTTTATTAAATTCCCCTCAAATACATTTGGATGTCAGGTGGCTGCTTCCCACAATTGCAAAATTGAGATTCTCAAAGAGGAAAGAAAGATTTCATCCCAATAAAACTTTAATAATAAAAAAAAAGCTTGAAAGTGACGTCATAGGAATGGCAACAACGGGGCACACTTTATGAGTTCTCCTCCGGATCTTATTACAAACTTGACATATAACCCATTAAAGAACACTTTGTTCATCATGCAGAACAGCTAAGAGACTCATGGAAGGATTACTTGAAGGACAATATACACAACACAAGAGTCACCTTTGAAGCACACGCAGAGGAGAAGAACGAAGTAATGCAAGTCAAATATAAAGGACACATACCACATAAGATAACCCAGCAAGAACTAAGAACTATAGGGGATCTACCTAATACATCAAAGCAAACACAGAGAGTCAGTCAGAATGGGGAAACAAAGAAACGTGTCACAAGTAAAAGAACAGAAGAAACCTTAACAACTGAAACCAAATGAAGCAGAGGTAACCAACCTCTCAGAGACAAAGTTCAGAACAATGGTGATAAGAATGTTTGAGGAGATTAGAGAAGACGTAAAGAAGGATGTAGAAATCATAACAAACAACCAGTTAGAACTGAAGAACACAATTACCAAAATTAAGAACTGATATGAAGGAATTACAAGCAGGTTAGATGAAGCAGAGGATCGAATCAGCGACTTAGAAGACAAGTTAGCAGAGATCACCCAAACAGAACAACAGAAAGAAAAAAGAATAAAAAAACATTGAAGATGGTTTAACAGACCTCTGGGATAACATCAAGCACAACAATATGCGCATTATAGGAACACCAGAAGGTGAAGAGAGGAAGCAAGAGATTGAGAACATATTTGAAGTAATAATGTGTGAAAACTTCCCTAACCTGATGAAGGAAACCAACATACAACCCCAGGAAGCTCAGAGAGTTCCAACCAGGATAAACCCTAACAGGTCCACACCAAGACACATTATAGTTAAAAGGGCAAAGCTTAAAGACAAAGAGAGAATCCTAAAAGCAGCAAGAGAAAGACAGAGGGTTACATACAAGAGAACTCCCATAAGACTATCAAACAACTTTTCTACAAAAACATTGAAGGTCTGGAGGTAGTGGCAGGAGATACTGAAAGTGATGGAAAACAAAGGCCTACATTCTACATTGCTTTAACCAGCAAGGCTATCATTTCAATTTGATGGAGAGACAAAGAGCTTCCCAGAAGAGAATAAACAAAAGGAATTTATTACCACCAAGACAGCATTGCAAGAAATACTAAAAGGACTTCTGCAAATAAAATAAAGATGAAAACAATCTAACTACAAATTTAAAAATGGCAATAACAGTGTACCTATCAATAATCACTTTAAATGTAAATGAATTAAATGCTCCAATCAAGAGACACAGGGTGGCTTAGTGTATATGAAAGCAAGACCCTTGTATATGCTGTATACAAGAGACTCACTTCAGATCAAAAGAGACACACAGGCTGAAAGTGAAGGATTGGAGTAAGATGCTTCATACAAACGGAATTTAGAAAAGAGCTGGAGTTGCAATACTTATATCTGACAAAATCGACTTTAAAATGAAGAACATGTTAAAAGATAAAGATGGGCATTATATAACAATAAAGGGATCGATCCGACAAGAGGACATAACCCTAGTAAACATCTATGCACCCAACATAGGAGCACATAAATATATAAAACAGGTACTGACTAACATAAAGACAGAGATCAACAATAAAACTATCATAGAAGAGGACTTCAACACACCTCTGACAACAAGGGACAGGTCTTCCAGACAGAAAATCAATATGGAAACAACAGCCATAAATGATACATTGGAACACTGGGATTTAATTGATATTTTCAGAGCATTTCACCCCAATGTGGCAAAATACACGTTTTTCTCAAGCACACATGGAACATTTTCCTTGATAGACCATATGATAGGCCACAAAAGAAGTTTGGATAAATTTCAAAAAAAAAAAGAAATCATACCAATTGTCTTCTCTGATCATAGTGCTATAAAATTAGAAATGTACTACAGGAAAAAATCTGGAAGACACACCAATTCATGGAGGCTGAAAAACTTATTACTAAATAATGAATGGGTCAATAAGGAGATCAAGAAAGAAATCAAGCAATATCTCGAGAAAAACGAAAATGAAAACACGACTACGCAAAATCTGTGGGATGCCGCGAAATCAGTCCTAAGAGGGAAATTCATAGCATTGCAGGCCTACCGAAGGAAAGAAGAAACATCACTAATCAACAGTTTATCTAAACACTTAAGGGTTCTGGAAAAAAAAAACAGCAAAATAAGCCCTAAGGGAGCAGAAGGAAGGAGAAAATAAAGATCAGAGCAGAAATAAATGAAATAGAAACCAGAAAAACAATACAAAAGATCAATGAATCCAAGAGTAGGTTCTTAGAGAAGATAAACAAAATTGACAAAACTTTAGCCAGACTCATTAAAAAAAGAGAGAGAGGACCCAAATTAATAAAATCAGAAATGAAAGAGGAGAAGTGACAACAGACACCACAGAAATACAAAAAAATAATAATAATAAGAAATTACTATGAGCAACTATATGCCAACAAATTTGACAATCTGGAAAAAATGGACAATTTTCTAGAAGTGTACAACCTTCCAAGGCTCACTCAAGAAGAAACAGAAAACCTGAATAGATTGATTACTATCAGGGAAATTGAATCAGTAATCAACAATCTCCCAACAAACAAAAGCCCTGGACCAGATGGTTTTACAGGTGAATTTCACAAAGAAATTATCACCTTTCTCCTCAAGCTCTTCCAAAAAATCCAGAAGGAGGGAAGACTCCCAAACACTTTTTATGAAGCCACTATCACCCTGATCCCAAATGCAGACAAAGATACCACAAAAAAGGAAAGCTACAGGCCGATATCTCTAATGAACACAGATGCAAAAATCCTCAGCAAAATATTAGTGAACAGAATTCAACTATACATTATAAAGATCATACACCAGGATCAAGTCTGATTCATCCCAGGTATGCAGGGGTGGTTCAACATCCGCAAATCAATTAATGTTATACACCACATTAACAAAATGAAAAATAAAAATTATATGATCATATCAACAGATGCAGAAAAAGCATTTGATAAAATCCAGCAGCCATTTATGATAAAAACCCTTAAGAAAGTGGGAATAGAGGGATTATATCTCAACATAATACAGGCCATATATGACAAACCCACAGTTAACATAAAACTCAATGGGGAAAGCTAAAACCATTCCCCCTAAGATCAGGAAAAAGGCAAGGTTGCCAACTATCTCCACTTCTATTGAATATAGTGCTGGAAGTTCTAGCCACAACAATCAGACAAGAAAAAGAAACAAAAGGCATCCAAATTGGTAAGGAGGAAGTAGAATTATCATTATATGCAGATGATATGATACTATATATAGAGAACCCTAGAGACTCCACCAAGAATCTATTAGAGTTGATAGATAAATTTAGTGAAGCAGCAAAATACAAAATTAATATTCAGAAATCAGTTGCATTTGTATATACCAATAATAAAACATCAGAAGGAGAAATTAATAAAACAATTCCATTTACAATTGCTCCAAAGACTATAAAATACCTGGGAATAAATTTAACCAAAGAAGTAAATATCTGTACTCAGAAAATTATAGGACACTGAAGAAAGAAATGAAAGAAGACATAAATAGATGGAAATACATACCATGTTCATGGATAGGAAAAATTAATATAGTTAAAGTGCCCATACTGCCTAAAGCAATATACATATTCAACCCAATTCCTATCAAACTACCAACAACGTTTTTCACAGAAATAGAACATATAATCCTAAAATTTGTATGGGACCATAAAAGACCTCGGATAGCCTCAGCAATCTTGAGAAATAAGAACAAAGTGGAAGGTATAACAATACCTGACTTCAAATTATATTACAAGGCTACAGTAATCAAAACAGCATGGTACTGGCATAAAAACAGACACATAGATCAATGGAACAGAATAGAGAGTCCAGAAATAAATCCATGCCTATATAGTCATTTAATCTACTACAATGGAAGCAAGAATGTACGATGAGGTAAAGACAGTCTATTCAATAAATGGTGCTGGGAAACCTGGACAGACACACGCAAAAAACTGAAGCTGGACCACCTCCTTACACCATATAAAAAATAAATTCAAAATGACTTAAATATTTAAATGTAAGATGTGAAACCATAAAATACCTAAAAGAAAATATAGGAAGAAACTTCACAGACATTACCCTGAGTAGGATTTTTACTGATACCTCCCCTCATGCGAGGGAAGTAACAGAAAAAATAAACACGTGGGATTACATCATACTAAAAAGTTTTTTCACAGCAAAGGAAACCATCAGTAAAACAAAAAGGGATCCTACTGAATGGGAAAAGATATCTGCCAATGATATATCTGATAAGGGATTAATATCACAAATCTATAAAAAACTCACTGATCTCAACTCCAAAAAAACACAAACAACCCAATTAAAAATTGGGCAGAAGACTTGAAGAGACATTTTTCTTAAAAGGACATACAGATGGCAAACAGACATATGAAGAAAGGCTCAACCTCACTAACCGTCAGATAAATGTAAATAAAAACCACAATGTGATACCGCCTCAACCCAGTCAAAATGACTATCATCAATAAATCAACAAACCACAAGTGCTGGCGCGGATGTGGAGAAAACAGAATGCTTGTGCACTGTTGGTGGGATTGCAGATTGGTGCAGCCTCTATGGAAAACAGTAGTGAGGTATCTCACGAATCTGAAAATGGAACTACCCTATGATCCCGTAATTCCACTCCTAGGTATCTATCCGGAGAAACCCAAAACTCCAATTCAAAAATCTTTATGCACTCCTATGTTTATTGCAGCACTATACACAATAGCCAAGACATGGAAACAACCGAAATGCCCATAAGTAGATGATTGGATTAAGAAACTATGGTATATTTATAGAATGGAGTTTTATGCAGCCATAAAGAAGAAAAAATTCTTACCATTTGCAACAACATGGATGAACCTAGAGAACATTATGTTAAGTGAAATACGTCAGACAGAGAACGACAAGTACTAAATGATTTCACTTATATGCGGAATCTAAAGAAGAGACTAAGTAAATGAACTAATTAGAAACAGTTTTCGAGACAAAGAGGAAAAACTGAGGGTTGTTAGGTGGGTGGGGGGGCAGGGATAAAGGGAAAGGTGATGGGATTAGAAAACAGTGGGTAACTACAAGATGGCCATGGGGTTTTGAAAATTAATTTGGGGAACATAATCTATAATGTTGTAAAGATTTTATAGGGTATCCAATGGACACGTGTCCCATTTGGGAGTCCACCTCAGGGAAGATGTAGATACCTGATCACTGCAATGTACACCTGAAGCTGAACAATAATGAATGCCAACTATAATTATATATATATACACATATGTATATATATGTATATGTATATATGTATACATATGTATGTATATACTTACAAGAGGCGGAGTACAGCATTGGGAGTGGAGACAGTGGAAATGTGATGGCTCGGTGCGATGTCAGAGAGATAATGGATGGGGGAGTGGGGTCCACAGTGTGAGGGATATAATTGATAAACGTCTAAGTATTACTTTGTCTTGTGCACCTGAAACTAATTTAAAAAAAAAGAACACATATAATTCCCCATGGCTATCAAAAAAAAATGCTTGAAACCTCTGTAGTTTTCCTAACCACTGTCACCCCAATACATTTAATAAAAAAATAAAAAAAATAGTTTCTACCCCCTAGGGGAAAAACATTTTAGCAGATATTATTTCCTGGGTTATGAATGAGATTGTTTAGAGAGAGCAAAATAATACAGTAAGATCTCTGTCATTTGATTTAGGCAATACTGCATTTGTCAAGTGCATTTTCAGATTGGCTGTAGGAATTCTACTGGAGGTACTTATTTTCCAGTTGATATTTTACAAGTTTTTAGACAGAATTTAACTCCAAGGAGTTTTGCCCGCTATGTTCATTTGCTGAGGGTGAGGGATTGTGAGATGTGGAAAGTAGAAATGTAATATTGCATTGAGTGAGTCAGACATATGGATTTGATCCTTTTGAATTCCATGTGGATGAGATAATACAGAAATCTAATTTCATTTTATTCATACAAATGCCACTTCTACAGACAGTTACAAAGCTTTGCATTGTTATTCACCTATAAAGTGTTCCCCAAGGAAACTTCATCCCCAGGATGTGGTGCCTCAGCCTCCAATAGAGCAAAGTGACAAATGTGTCTGTGTACCCAACTTCTACTCCTGGAAGGACTTTTTTTTTCTACACATTTTTTCTTTCTTTTTTTTTTTTTTAATTTGATGCTAGTTCCTCACATTTAATGCAGGGATAGCATATGAAAGGAATGGACATTTCAGAAAAGTACAGTTATCCAGAGTTATTAACATAAAATTCTGATAAGGCAAGTAAACAAATTTCCAGAAAATTGTGGATGCACAGTTCCCAAAGCAGTTTAATTGATTAGAATCCCAAAGTCCATTTTTAAAAGTACATTCATTGAATATTTTCTAAAATTATTAGATAAGATTACAAACAAGGTGTGGAAAATAATCCTAGCCTAAGTCATGGGCATCAATTTTATAATTATCTTTTCCCACTTTTAGCTGAAATTCTTGAAAACTGCCACTAATATATTGTCTGCATGTTCAATGTTTTTTTTTTGGACATTGTCTGCATGTTTATGTCTTTTTGGACTGATAAAAATGTTGTAAGATATATGTGCAGTGATGTTCATTGTAGCTTTATTTACAGAGCCCAAGACATGGAAACAACCAAAGTGTTCTTCAATAGATGATTGGATAAAGAAGATGTGGTATATATACACAATAGAATACTATTTTGACATAAGAAAATATGAAATAATACCATTTGCGACAACATGGATGGATCTTGAGATTATTATGCTAAGTGAAATAAGTCAGACAGAAAATGTAGAGAAACATATGATTCCACTGACATGTGGTATATAAAACTAAAAAACAACAAAGGAAGAAGACAAACAAATGAAGAATGAAAAACTCATAGACACAGACAATAGTTTACTGGTTACCAGAAGGTAAGTGGGCATAGGCGTGGTAGATGAGGGTAAAAGACATCCAGTATATGGTGATGGAAGGAGAACTGACTGGGTGTTGGACACACAATGTGATATATTGATGGTGTAATACAGAATTGTACACCTGAAACCTATGTAACTTTACTAACAATTGTAACCCCAATAAACTGTAATTAATAAGAAAATAATTTTATGACACTTATCATTCTATAAAATGGAAATTGTAATACATTCTTGCATGCTTAAAAAGGGGACTAACTGTTAATTCCATTGCAGGTGCTTATTGGTAGTCATTAAGAGTAGCTTCACAGAAATAGGTCTTCTGAAGAGAAGTTCAATAGTAAAAAATATGCTGCTATGTTATATACAGTTTTTGGAGG
Organism: Rhinolophus hipposideros; assembly: GCF_964194185.1. NCBI lineage: Eukaryota > Metazoa > Chordata > Mammalia > Chiroptera > Rhinolophidae > Rhinolophus > Rhinolophus hipposideros. Next base: position 29,215,197 of record NC_138046.1, read on the forward strand.
CATTTTTGCTGAATGTTGCGATAACTGTTGACATTTGTTTCATTGAAATAGTTCCCGAGCATTTCATTGACTGCCATTAGTGAGCCAACAGACTTACTCTATTCATTTTTATAATTGCTGGAATCATTCCTTGGATTAGAATTCTGTGATTCCTCTTATCTTCAGGCCAGATAATTGAGCTCATTTCTAAAACCAAGAAGCATTGAAAAAATGTTGGAAAACATGTCCCAATGAACTACATAGAAAATCTAATTTTCCTGCTGTCCAGTGTAGATTTGGTTCAAGACAAGATACATTTCAGTCTTGTGTGCTCTGTTCAGTATGATTCTCATTACTGTTTTTTTTTTAATTTTCACTTTTCCATTTTGATTAGGAGGCAGTATTGCATAGAATCAATTGGGTTCATGTTCTAGCCCCTGCTTTGTACACCTTGCTAGCTGCATGACCTTGGAAACTTAAATAATATAACTCAGGATTCAGTTTCCTTATCTGAAAAATGGAGAGACTAATATACCTGTCATACATTTTTTTATGAAGATATATTTAAATATAGATGTGAATATCTATGTACAATATTTGGCATTGGATAAATGATAGCAATTATTACTCAATGGAAAGTAAACCATAAGGTTCATGTATTGTGACTGACTTTGTATAATATTTCAAGAAGTTATCCTTTTCACTCAATCAGCTTTCAGTGAGTACTCAATATGTGAAGCATTTTGTTACATGTCATAGAACTATAGAAAAGTAAGTGTGTGGACAGAGCCCCAGAGAGCAGTTTCCAGGCTCTCGGCCTCACGGTGAAAGGTGCTGGCTCAGGTAGTAAATGACCATCAACTGTAATTGGATGGCCATCAGTTGTGGCTAGTTGGCCATCAGTTCTAACCAGTGAGCCATTGGCCACTAATATAACTGCCGTGGCTACACTAGCAGAAAATGGGGGCTAGCAAGAAGATAGTGGCTGAGCTAGCAACGGCGGATTACAGTTAGTAGGGAGGGTTGCAGCTAGCCAGTGGGGTTGGTTGGTTGGCAGAAAGCAGATGGCAGGTTGCAGATAGTGTGGCACCTGCTTCCTGTGTCTCCAACCCTGCCGCCAGCAAGAATATAGTGACATGATTTCCCTATCTATGGCTCCATTGGTGTTCCTTTTTGGCCTCACCATGTCCTGCATTCTTATGTGGGGAGTGGAAGCTGAGACCCAGCATGACACCCTTCATGATATATGGCACAGTGAGCAGTGTATGGTGCCGGCCAGAATTTTCAAAGGGGTAATGGAGCAGTTTATACCCATGAAAGCTCAGTTTCATGAGCAGGGTACAATGTAAGCTAGAACTCTCCGAAGGATGGTGGAGCAGCTTGTGCGTGTGAACACTCAGTTTCAGGAAGACCACGAGGAGCAACTGCTGGAGAGCGGGACCCCTATGGAGGGGTAGGAAGACATGAAAGGTTCTCCCACCAGCATAAGCAGGAGAAAGCGAAGGTCATTGTGGCCCTGTGGGCTGGGAAGTGCTCTCTGAAACCCTCACACCCAGGTTGGGAAGGACTTGGAGCCCTTGCCCTTCCAAGAAGGCACACGTTGTGGGGCTGTGGGGACAGAGTCCCTTAGAGCAGTTTCAAGTCTCTTGGCCTCACGTGGAAGGGTGCTGGCTCAAGTGGTAGATGGACATAAGCTGTGGCATGTTGTCTGTTGGCTGTGGCCGGTTAGCCAATTAGCCACTGATAACTGCATGGCAGCATTGGTTGGTAGGTCAGTTGGTTGGCAGGCAGAGAAGTGAACAGCAGGTTGCAAGTCATGTGGATTCAGCCTCCAGGGAGACTATAGTGCCTCCAGTGAGACTATAGTGGTATGACTCCCCTATCTATGGCTCTGTGGGTGTTCCTTTTTGGCCTAGCCATATCCTGCTTTCTTATGTGGGGAGCGGGAGCTGAGACCCCACCTGACGCCCTGAATGACAAATGGCACACTGAGCAGTGTCTCCCCCATGACAGGGGCCAATGCACAGCCCTGATGAATGACTGTGGACTATGGGGAATTGCCTTCCATCCCTAATTTAATGCACCACTTAACTGTTTGCTTGGGAACTTACCGCATGTAGTGGAACTAGCAAATGTTTGCTTTTGTGTCTTGACTGGCCACCGTCGAGAATATGTGAGAACACTGGTTGTGCCCAGAAAGTCTGGCTGTACCCAGAGGGAGTGGTAGTGCTCTGAGAGGTGTGTGCAGGGGGTCTGGTTGTGCTCGGAGATGGTGGCAGTGCCCTGAGAACCCTGGCTGTGTCCATGAAGTCTGGCTATGGCCAGAGAAATTGGCAGTGTCATAAGAGGCCCTGGCTGTGTCCAGGGAGACTAGTGGTAGGCTAAGAAGCCCTGGAAGTCTGGCTGTGCCCAGAAGGACTGATGGTGCCCGAAGAAACCTGGCTGTGCTCAGAGAACCTGGCTGTGTCCAGGATATTGCATTCACCTCCAGGTTTCTTGCACAGGGCCACTCGTGGAAGACGCTTGTTGCATAGATTGTGAGGTGAGACCCTATAGGGGTGGAGTGTGGGGACAGAGCCAGGAGTGTGGTTTCCAGGCTCTCTGCCTCACGAGGAAAGGTGCTGGCTCAGGTAATAAATGGCCATCAAATGTGATTGGATGGCCATCAGCTGTGGCTATTTGTCCGTCAGTTCTAACCAGTGAGCCATTGGCAACTAATATGACTGCCATGGCTACACTAGCAGAAAATGGTGGCTAGCCAGAAGATGGTGGCTGAGCTAGCAAGTGTGGATTGCAGTTAGTAGGGTGGGTTGCAGCTAGCCAGTGGGGTTGGTTGTTTGGCAGAAAGCGGATGGCAGGTTGCACATCGTGTGTCTCCTGCTTCCTGTGTCTCCAACCCTGCCGCCAGCAAGAATATAGTGACATGATTTCCCTATCTATGGCTCCGTTGGTGTTCCTTTTTGGCCTCACCATATCTTGCATTCTTATGTGGGGAGCGGGAGCTGAGACCCTGCATGAGTCCCTGCATGACAGTAAGACATGGCTTCTTTCCTCAACGTGGAAACTAGCATTTTCTCTGTTGAAATTAATTAAAAATTCGAGACATCTTCCATGATTCTTTTCCTAAAATATATATTTGAATATTCTAGAAGAGAAAAGTATGTTATGAGTTTAAAGGGTGGAGAAAGTATCTTACAGGCTTGTTTGCTTTTTATTTGCTTATGTCTAAATTTGCACATACACAATAAGTTTGGTGACTCAAGTTAAATTGCCATATCTGCCACTCATTTGATGTAGTGACCTTACCCATGTTATTGACTCTCTCTAGACCTCAGATTCATCATCTATAAAACAGTGGTTTTGGACTAGATAACCTTGAGATCTTATTTTTCTTCAAGATGAATTTCAGGCAAATCTCACCTGAAAAAAGATGATGGTGTTGAAGTGGAAAAGAAGATGTGTTTTAAAAACAAGAAACACTTCAATTGAAAACACTGCTTTATAGCCAAACAACAGAAAGAAGACACTTACTTGTGTGGTGGGTGTGCGTTTGTGTGTGTGTGTACTGCAGACTGCATATCTGGAAGTGGAAGCACTAACTCAATCAGCTAATGCTTTTTCAGTGTAGTCTCTATGGAGACGTGTCCAAGAATATTACATTAACAATCATTTTTCTTAAATTTTCTTCAAATCCTTAATATCATTAAATGTCTCTGGACATAGTAGCTTTCAACTACAGTTCACATAATTTTGGTCAGTCCTCCCAAGTTTCAGTAGCTTGTGATGCATTTTTGAAAAGCTAAAGGCTTCCCAAATCCTTGTTTGCTTTCTTATTTTTACCTTGTTCTCACCAGCTCTTGCTTGAAGGTAACTGATGAGACAAGTAAACAGTTAACAGGAGAGGGCTATAAGCAGACAAGTTGGGATAGGCAAAGAATTAACAGGCGTGAGCTTGTGGGCTGACAGGAATGAGCTTAAACATTAACCACTTGGCTCAAACTCCACTGGTTAGCACTACACATACAAGCTGACAAGCACGTTACATCCGTCATAGGTGAGAACAGAACAGTTCCCAATAGCAACAGCACCCCCTTGCAAGCTGACATCCACCATAGATGAGAACAGGACATTTCCCAGGAGAAGACTATTGTAACGACAGCGTCCCTGCAAGATGACAAGCACTCTACATCCTACTTAGAAAAATATGAAACCCAAGCACTCCTCATTGGTGCAGCTCTCCCCCATCGGACTCTGCCCTGGCTAAATTTAATTTGCCAGTATCTCTCTTACCCCTCTGTCTCCACAGCTCTCCCTCTTGGATTGCCCAGGCAAAACTTCCAAACAGAACTCTCTCCTTTTTTAACTTTCAATAAATCTTTCTATGGACACTCTTGTAGATTCTTGTAAATTCTTTTACATTCTGTGAATGACCAAGGGTTAATTCTACAGCAAGACAGTAACTTCCGCTGCTAGAAAACTTACATGTTAACAACCAGCTTGATTTTTTTTCCCTTTGGGACATTTCTGATACTATTACTTTAAACATTTTTATCAAAACTGTTGTCCATAACCCAAAATAAAGGGGACAAGGACCACGGTAGAGTAACCAATGCACACGACAGAGCACACTCAACACAGGACAGTGAGATAGAACATACTTGGTAGTATGTTGTTTTTAACACTTAATGGCCAGTAAAATGTAGATAGTATATTTACCAATATTAAGCCCATTCTTTACTTTATATAAGGGGACTTGGATAATTAAATGTAGAGATGGGGAGGGGCAGGCAGAGACAGAGAATGTCTGTAATAAATTTCCTATGACTTTAAACTGTGGTGTAAGCTGAGTCCCAGTGCTGGGGCTTTTTCTTTTCACTCATCCCCTAGATGATCACATAAGCATTACATGGTTGAAAATACCATTTAATCTTAGCTCATTGTTGACAATTTTCTGTTTCCTGTGCCTCTAATGGTCTTCCTCCTGATAGCTGCCTATTGAGCTTTCTCAAATTTCAAATATTTTGTTAACTTTTACCATATTGAAGCTTGATTTGACTATTGAATTTAAAATATCACCACTCCTTACTCCTTTCCTGCTTTGTTTTTATTTATGCCATTTAACATACCATGTGTTTGAATTATTTATTTATTGTTTGTGCCTACCAACAAAAGCAAGGATTTTTGTTGGATATGTTGATAGCTATATCCCCATGACCTAGATCAGTGTCCATATGAGTGAATTAATCTCTCTCTCTCTCTCTCTCTTTCTCTCTCTCTCTCTCTCTCTCTCTCTCTCTCTCTCTCTCTCTCTCTCTCTCTCACACACACACACACACAAACACACATATACACACACACGCACAAACACATTAAGGAAAACTATTTCAGAAAAAAATGGAATTATAATGAATCACTTATACATACATAGTGTTGTACATAAGTGATGTCTGTGTGATAAACTAAAGAGTTATGGTTGAATCAGTAAACAAATCTAGAAATACCTGAGCTCCTACTACATACTCTTCTAAGTACTATATTCCATGAGATACTCAAGTTGGATGTTAAGGGACAAAGACAAACTATCTCCCTGATAGTTTATTCCCTTAACCTAGTTAGGGAAAGCACTGTGCACAGATTACTGTACAGGAAAGCTCTTTTGGTAGCACTTTTCCTGCAAATACAGCTCTAATAAAATATAACCAGTGACTATATTTGATTTTCTGATGTCTCTGTCTTTCTCCCTGATCTCTCTTCTTTTTTCCTTCTCTATATAATTTTTTTATCTTAGTATGATTCACCGAGTTTCACCATCCTCAATATTTTAGCTTATAAGAATAGACCTGGCATAATGGATCATTGGTACAAGAGGATGAAAGTATTAATAACAAAAAAATGCTTGCACTATTGTGTATTAACAGCTGCATCACTGTATGAAAGACACATGTATTACTTTCTATTTTATCAAAAACATTTCAACTATTCATTATTATAATAAAGAAATAGTGTTTTATTTGAGGTAGGTAGGTATTGGGTTTTCCTGCCATAATAGTACAAATGCAAAAATGTATTATCTTTACTAAATAGTAAAGAAGTCCCCCAGTTTCTAAGACAAGAAGAGGACAATACATTTGAAAAAAATAAGTTTCTATGTTGTTTTTTACCATTTTAAACATTTTATTAGCTTCAGATGTACAAAACAATATAATGATTAGATATTTATATACCTCACAAAGAGATAAACCCAAAAGTCTATTACACAACTGACACTTTATATACTTATTACAATATTATTGTATTATTAACTACATTCCTAATGATGTACTATACATTCCTGTGATTATTTTTAATTATAGTTGGCATTCAGTATATTGTTTTATATTAGTTTCAGGTGTACAGCATAGTGATTAGACATTTATGTAATTTATAATGTGAACACCCTGATAAGTCTAGTACCCATCGAACACTATACATAGATTTTATAATATCATTGACTGTATTCCCACATACTGTGCTTTACATCCTCAATACTATAACTAACAATTTGTGCTTCTTATTTTTTTCACCTTTCCCACTCAGCCTGCCAACATTCCTCCCATGTAGAGAACATCATTTTATTCCATGTATCTATGAGTCTGCTTCTGGTTATTGTTTTGTTGTTGTTGTTGTTGTTCTTTTCTTTTCTTTTATTTTTTTTATTTTTTATTAAATTTACTGGGGTGACAATTGTTAGTAAATTTACATAGATTTCAGGTGTACAATTCTGTATTACATCGTCTATAAATCCCATTGTGTGTTCACTACCCAGAGTCAGTTCTCCTTCCATCACCATATATTTGATCCCCTTTACCCTCATCACCCACCCCCCACCCCCTTACCCTCTGGTAACCACTAAATTATTGTCTGTGTCTATGAGTTTTTCTTTCTCATTTGTTTGTCTTGTTCTTTTTGGTTTATATACCACATATCAGTGAAATCATAGGGTGCCTCTGATAAGGGGCTAATATCCAAAACATACAAGGAACTCATGAAACTCAACAACAAAAAAACAAACAACCCAATTGAAAAATGGACAGAGGACCTGAAGGGACATTTCTCCAAAGAGGATATACAAATGGCAAATAGACATATGAAAAAATGCTCAACATCGCTAAGCATCAGAGAAAGGCAAATGAAAACCACAATGAGATATCACCTCACCCCAGTCAGAATGGATTTCATCAATAAGACAAATAGTAACAAGTGTTCTTTTATTTTTATTCTTTAGATTCCACATAAGTGAGATCACATGTATTTGTCTTTCTCACTCTGATTCATTTCACATATCATAATACCCTCTAGGTCCATTCATGCTGATGCAAATGATAAGATTTCATTTTTATAGCTGAGCAATATGCCATTGCATGCATATACATATATATGTATATATACATATATATATGCATATATACATATACATACATATATACATATGTATGCATATGTATATGTATATGTATATATATATATATATATATATATATAATCACATACACACGAAGGTCTGACATTTAAGTTTGTGAACATGTTGCAACAATGTTCCTAACCTTTTTAGATATAAGAGAAATTATTCATTATGAATTTTTACTAACTGAACAGTTAACCAACTTTACTATTTGGAAGTGCTAAAAAGGCTGCATAAAAAAGTTAGATGACCTGAACTTTTCGCCAACAATTCATCACAACAATGCACCAGATCACAAGGCACTGTCTGTGAGGAAGTTTTTACCCAGTAAACAAATAACTGTATTGGAGCACCCTCCCTACTCACGTGATATGGCCCCAAATGACTTCCCTTTTACCTGAAGATAAGGGAAATATTGAAAGGTAGACATGTTCATGACATTCAGTTCATCAAGAGTAATACAATGACAGCTCTGATGGCCATTCCAGAAAAAGAGTTCCAAAATTGCTTTGAATGGTGGACTAGGCACTGGCATCAGTGCATAGCTTCCCAAGGGGTGTACTTCGAAGGTAACTGTAATGCTATTCAGCAATGAGGTATGTAACACTTTTTCTAGGATAAGTTCACGAAATTAATTGTGTTACCTCATATACCGGGAATGTCAAAAAAAATGTATACACATTACCTGTATTAATCTTTTGTTATCAGTATATATTGAGTATTATAATTTTAACACAGATTTTTGTTCCTCCTTTAAAATGTGTGTATATTTTGGCACCCTGTGTGTGTGTGTATGTGTGTGTGTGTATGTATATAATTATATATACATATAATTATTTGTGCTATTGCCTGTTGATGGATATTTCAGTTGTTTTTTCATATATTGGCTATTATAAATAGTGCTGCAGTAAACATAAGTGTGCATGTATCTTTTTGAATTAGTATTTTGATTTTTCTTTGGGTAAGTACCCAGGAGTGGAATTGCTGGGTCATAAGGTAGTTCTATTCAAATATGTATATATATTTTTTCTTTTTTTTATTAGTAGTTTCAGGTGCACAAGACAAGGTAATACTTCGACGTTCATCATTTATATACCTCACACTGTGATCCCCCCTCCCCCATCCCACCTTCCACTTTCCCTCTGACATCGCACTGAGCCATCACATTATATATATAAAATTATAGTTGGCATTCATTATTGTTCACCTTCAGGTGTTCTGTACATTGATCAAGCATCTACATCTTCCCTGAGGTGGTCTCCCAAATGGGATCTGTGTCCATCAGATACCCTACAAAATCTTTACAACATTATTGATTACGTTCCCGAAATTATTTTTGAAAAACCCGAGGCCATTTTGTGGTTACCGACTGTTTTCTTTTTTTTTTTTTTTTTTTAATTAATTTTATTGGGGTGACAATTGTTAGTAAATTTACATAGATTTCAGGTGTACAATTCTGTATTACATCGTCTATAAATCCCATTGTGTGTTCACCACCCAGAGTCAGTTCTCCTTCCATCACCATATATTTGATCCCCTTTACCCTCATCACCCACCCCCCACCCCCTTACCCTCTGGTAACCACTAAATTATTGTCTGTGTCTATGAGTTTTTGTTTCTCATTTGTTTGTCTTGTTCTTTTTGGTTTACATACCACATATCAGTGAAATCATAGGGTTCTCTGCTTTTTCTGTCTGACTTATTTCACTTAGCATTATTCTCTCGAGATCCATCCATGTTGTCACAAATGCTCCTATATCATCTTTCCTTAACGCCGAATAGTATTCCATTGTGTATATGTACCACAACTTCTTTATCCATTCATCCATCGAAGGACATTTTGGTTGTTTCCATGTCTTGGCCACCTTAAACAAAGCTGCAATGAACATTGGAGTACACGTGTCTCTGTAGAGAAATGCTTTTATATTTTTGGGGTAGATACCCAGGAGAGCGATTGCTGGGTCATATGGTAATTCTATTCGTAATTTCTTGAGGAACCTCCACACTGCCTTCCATAGCGGCTGCACCAGTCTGCATTCCCACCAACAGTGTATGAGAGTTCCTTTTTCTCCACAGCCTCTCCAACACTTGTTACTATTTGTTTTGTTGATGAAAGCCATTCTGACTGGGGTGAGGTGATATCTCATTGTGGTTTTCATTTGCATTTCTCTGATGATTAGCGATGTTGAGCATTTTTTCATATGTCTATTTGCCATTTGTATATCCTCTTTGGAGAAATGTCTCTTCAGGTCCTCTGTCCATTTTTCAATTGGGTTGTTTGTTTTTTTGTTGTTGAGTTTCATGAGTTCCTTGTATATTTTGGATATTAGCCCCTTATCAGAGGAACTGTTTGCGAAAATCTTCTCCCATTCAGTTGGTTGCCTCATTATTTTGTCAATAGTTTCTTTTGCTGTGCAGAAGATTTTCAGTTTCATATAATCCCATTTGTTTATTTTAGTTTTTACTTCCATTGCCTTTGGAGTCAAATTCATAAAATGCTCTTTGAACCCAAGGTCCATAAGTTTAGTACCTATGTTTTCTTCAATGCAGTTTATTGTGTCAGGTCTTATGCTTAAGTCTTTGATCCATTTTGAATTAATTTTGGTACATGGTGACAGATAGCAGTCCAGTTTCATTCTTTTGCACGTGGCTATCCAATTCTGCCAGCACCATTTATTGAAGAGGCTGTCTTTTCTCCATTGTATGTTTTTAGCTTCTTTGTCAAAAATTATCTGTCCATATTTATGTGGTTTTATTTCTGGGTTCTCAATTCTATTCCATTGGTCTATGAGTCTGTTTTTCCGCCAATACCAAGCTGTTTTGATTATTGTAGCCCTGTAGTACAAGCAAAAATCAGGGAGTGTGATACCTCCAGTATTGTTCTTTTTTTTTAATATTGCTTTGGCTATTCGGGGTCTTTTGTGGTTCCAAACAAATCTGATGATTTTTTGTTCTATTTCTTTAAAAAATGCCATTGGGATTTTAATGGGGATTGCATTAAATCTGTATATGGCTTTGGGTAATATGGCCATTTTAATGATGTTGATTCTTCCAATCCATGAGCACGGAATGTCTTTCCATTTCTTTGTGTCTTCTTCAATTTCTTTCAAAAATGTCTTATAGTTTTCAGCATATAAATCCTTCACATCCTTGGTTAAGTTTATTCCTAGGTATTTTATTCTTTTTGCTGCAATTGCAAAAGGAATTGTTTTTTCTATCTCTTTTTCTGAGATTTCATTGTTGGTATATAGGAAAGCAATGGACTTTTGTACGTTGATTTTGTAGCCAGCAACTTTACTATATTCATTGATTGTTTCTAATAGCTTTTTGGTGGAGTCTTTAGGGTTTTCTATGTATAGCATCATGTCATCTGCAAAGAGTGACAATTTAACTTCTTCATTCCCAATTTGGATGCCTTTTATTTCTTTCTCTTGCCTGATAGCTCTGGCGAGGACTTCCAACACTATGTTGAAAAGCAGAGGTGATAGGGGACAACCTTGTCGTGTTCCTGAACGTAGAGCAAGGGGCTTCAGCTTTTCACCATTAATTATGAGGTTAGCTGAGGGCTTGTCGTATATGGCCTTTATTATGTTGAGGTATTTTCCTTCTATACCAATTTTAGTAAGTGTTTTAATCATAAATGGATGTTGTATCTTATCAAATGCTTTTTCTGCATCAATTGATAGAATCATATGGTTTTTGTCCTTTATTTTGTTTATGTGATGTATCACATTGATGGATTTGCGAATGTTGAACCATCCTTGTGCCCCGGGGATGAACCCCACTTGGTCGTGATGAATAATCTTTTTAATGCATTGTTGTATTCGATTTGCTAGAATTTTGTTTAGGATTTTAGCATCTGTATTCATCAGAGATATAGGTCTGTAGTTTTCTTTTTTTGTGTTGTCCTTACCAGGTTTTGGTATCAGGGTAATGTTGGCCTCATAAAATGAGTTAGGGAGTACTGACTCTTCTTCAATTTTTTGGAAGAGTTTGAGCAGGATTGGTATTAGATCCTCTTTGAAGGTTTGGTAGAATTCACTGGTGAAGCCATCTGGTCCAGGAGTTTTGCTTTTGGGAAGGTTTTTGATGACTGATTCAATTTCGTTACTGGTGATCGGCCTGTTTAGGTTTTCCACTTCTTCTTGGTTCAGCCTTGGAAGGCTATATGTTTCTAAGAACTTGTCCATTTCTTCTAAGTTATTAAATTTGGTGGCATATAGTCCTTCATAGTATTCTTGGATAATCCTTTGTATTTCTGTGGTGTCCGTGATAACTTCCCCTTTTTCATTTCTGATTTTGTTAATTAGTCTGTTCTCTCTTTTTATCTTAGTGAGTCTAGCCAAGGGTTTGTCGATTTTGTTAATCTTTTCAAAGAACCAGCTTTTTGTCACATTAATTTTTTCTATTGTCTTTTTGTTCTCTATTTCATTTAGTTCTGCTCTGATTTTTGTTATTTCCTTTCTTCTGCTGACCTTGGGTTTCGCTTGTTCTTCTTTTTCTAGTTTTTTAAGGTGTAACATGAGGTTATTTATTTGGGATTTTTCTTGTTTCTTGAGATAGGCCTGTAATGATATAAATTTCCCTCTTAAAACTGCTTTCGCGGCATCCCAAAAATTTTGGTAGGATGTATTTTCATTGTCATTTGTTTCTATGTATCTTTTGAGCTCTCCTCTAATTTCTTCTTTGACCCAGTCGTTCTTTAAAAGTATGTTGTTTAATCTCCATGTATTTGTGTTTTTTCCTGCTTTCTTTTTGCAGTTGATATCCAATTTCAAAGCTTTGTGATCAGAGAATATGCTTGGTATGATTTCAATCTTCTTAAATTTGCTGAGGCTGATTTTGTGTCCCAATATATGGTCTATCCTTGAGAATGTTCCATGTACACTAGAAAAGAATGTATAGTCTGATGTTTTAGGATGAAGTGCTCTATATATGTCAATTATGTCCAATTCATCTAATGTGTCATTTAGGGCTGCGATTTCGTTATTTATCTTCTGTTTGGATGATCTATCCATAGCTGTCAATGATGTATTTAAGTCCCCTAGTATAATTGTGTTTTGGTCAATTTCTCCCTTTAGTTCTGTTAGTAGTTGCTTGGTATATTTCGGTGCTCCCTGATTGGGGGCATAAATATTGATGACTGTTATGTCTTCTTGTTGTATAGTCCCCTTTACCATTATGAAATGTCCATCTTTGTCTCTTGTTATCTTTTTCACCCTGAAGTCTGTTTCATCGGAAATCATTATGGCTACACCTGATTTTTTCTGGGTACCATTTGCTTGAAGTGTCAATTTCCACCCTTTCACTTTGAGTCTATGCTTGTCCTTGTAGCTGAGATGTGTCTCTTGTAGGCAGCATATGGTTGGGTTTAGTTTTTTGATCCAATCTGCTACTCTGTGTCTCTTTATTGGTGAGTTCAGTCCATTTACATTTAGGGTGATTATTGATATGTGAGGATTTCCTGTCATTCTGTCTTTAGTTTTCTGGTAAGGCTGTGTCTCCATTGTTTCTTTGCCTTTTTGTTGTTGTCTGTTATTTCTGTGTGGTAGTATTCTATGATGTTTTCCTCCGTTTCTTCTTTTATTACAGTATATATTTCAGATTTGGATGTTTTTTGAGTGGTTACCCTTGAGTTTATGTAAAAGAAAGTTTGATATTTAGAGTATTCCAGTTTCTTCAGTCCGCTTACTTTCTCTATTCCCATATTCCAGTTCAGGCCTTTACGCTCCCCCTTTTTATGTTTCGGTTGCCACAAGTTGTCCCTGTTGATGGTGGTCTAATAGCCTCCTTTAGTATTTCTTGTAGTGCAGGTCGTGTATTAGAAAATTCCCTCAGCTTCTGGATGTCTGGAAAGGTCTTTATTCCTCCTTCATATCTAAAGGAGATCTTTGCTGGATATATTATTCTTGGCTCATGATTTCTCTCTTTCAATAGTTTGAATATTTGGTTCCATTCCCTCCTAGCTTGTAGAGTTTCTGCTGAATAATCTGATGATAATCTAATGGACTTTCCTTTGTAAGTTACCGTCTTCTTTTCCCTGGCTGCCTTGAGGATTCTTTCTTTATCATTGATTTTAGACAGCTTCAATACAATGTGCCTTGGTGAAGGCCTGTTGGGATTGAGGTAATTAGGTGTTCTATTTGCTTCTTGGATTTGAGGATCCAGTTCTGTCCACAAGTTTGGGAAGTTCTCATCGACGATTTGTTTGAATATATTCTCTGTTCCCTTCCCTCTTTCTTCTCCTTCTGGTATGCCCATTATTCTTATATTGCTCTTTCTGATGGAGTCAGAAAGTTCTTGTAGAGTTGTTTCATTTCTTTTAAGTCTCAAGTCTCTTTCTTCTTCCCTCTGTGTAAATTCCAGGTTCCTATCTTCGATGTCACTGATTCTTTCCTCCATCTGGTCAACTCTACTACCTAAGCTGGATATTTTATTGTTAATTTCTTCTATTGAGTTCTTAATCTCCAGAAATTCTATTTGGTTCTTTTTCAAGATTTCAATCTCTTTTGTAAAATGCTCATGGTGTTCTTTGATTGTGTTTCTGAGTTCATTAAACTGCCTTTCTGTGTTTTCTTGCATCTCGTTCAGTTTTTTCAGAATTGCGATCTTGAATTCTCTGTCATTTAAATCACAAAGGTCCATATCTCTAAGTTCCTTTTCTGGAGACTTTTCACTTTCTTTCTGAGCTATCTTGTTGCCTTGGTTATTCATGGCAATCACTGATTTACTATTTCTCTTCCTAGACATCTACAGGAGTGTCTTCTGCAACAGGTTGATAGGTATGCGAAGAGCTTTTGGAGTTCCAAAGCTCTTTCTGCACCAGATTCAGAGCCCGTTTGTTTCAGCAGTTCTGTTTACTCCTGCAGGGATCCGCCCAGATAGGTGGGGCCAGGGGCGGGCTGAGTTGTGAGAGGTGGCCCAGAGCAATGGCGGCGACCACCACCACAGCCAGTCCTGCTTCCACAGCTCCCTCCCCTTTGCCGGAACTAGTTGAGCTGCGAATCTGTGTCTGCGGTCCACAGTTCTCAGAGCAGCAAATGTTCTGTCCTTTGATCCGACACTGCTACTTTATCGCTTCTAGCACGGGGCAGGTGGGGGCGGGGCGAGCTCTGGGAGGGTAGGGAGGGGGCGGCTAGTCTCCGTGCCTAAGGCTTCCGTTCTCCGCTCGGCAGTGAGGGCTTAAACCACCGATTTCAGCCCTCTTCCCTCAGTCTTTGCTCCGAGGTCTGCCGTGAGCGAGCGTTGGGTTCAGCCGTGTTATATGCTGCCCTCTCAGCCCTGCGGGCCGTGAGCGGAGCCCTAGCAGTCCGAGTCCTTCCCTCTCCCGCAGCGGCGGTAGTTCTGGGAGCAGAGGGCTCCGAGCACTGAGCTAGGTCTGTGTCCTGCGCCCTCGCGGCTCCGTCTCCGCACTTCTCCTCTCCCTCCTCCCCCGCTCGCGCGATTCACCCACCTGGAGGTGAATTCAGTAGTCGGCCTCTTCGTCTTGCCTGTCTGCTGTGCAAGGAGTCCTTTGTGGAGTTATTGTTGTCCGATTCGTTGTAAATTCCAGGGGAGCGTTACAGAGGCTCACCTCACGCCGCCATTTTTTTCAGTCTCACCGACTGTTTTCTAATCCCCTCACCTTTCCCCTTATCCCCACCCCCCACCCATCTAACAACCCTCAGTTTTTCCTCTTTGTCCCCAGAACTGTTTCTGATTAGTTCATTCCTATGTTTATTGCAGCACTATACACAATAGCCAAGACATGGAAACAACTGAAATGCCCATCGGTAGATGACTGGATTAAGAAACGGCGGTACATTTATACAACGGAGTATTACGCAGCCATAAAGAAAAAAGAAATCTTACCATTTACAAATATATTTTTGAGGATTTCAGACTGTTTTCTATAATGGCTGAACAAATTTGTAATCCCATCAACAGTGCACAAGGGTTCCCTTTTCTCAACACCCTAGCTGATACTTGTTGTATGTTGATTTATCGATGATGGTTATTATGACAGGTGTGAAGTTATATCTCAATGTGGTTTTTATTTGCATTTCTCTGATGGTTAGTGACTTTGAGCATCTTCTTTTCTCTTTTAATTAATTTTTTTTGGGTGACAATGGTTAGTAAAATTTACATAGGTTTTAGGTGTGCATTTCTATATTGCAAACTGCACCTCTGATAAGAGGCTAATATTCAAAACATAAAGAACTCATGCAACTCAAACACAGAAAAATAAACAATCCGGTTAAATGATGGGCAGAGGACCTGAACAGACAGTTCTCCCAAGACATACAAATGGCCAACAGATATATGAACATATGCTTAACTTCACTAGCTATTAGTGAAATGCAAAATTACAATGAGATATCTCTTAACACATGTCAGAATGACTAGGTTCAACATGACATATAATAAAAAGTGTTAGAGAGCCTGTGAAGAAAAAGGAACCCTTATACACTGTTGTCGGAAATGTAAGTAGGAGCACTTTTTCATGTGTCCATTGGCTACTTCTCTATCCTGTTTTGAGAAATGTCTATTCACATCCTCTGCCCATTTTTAGTTGGATTTTTTTTGGTGTTGAGTTTAATGAGTTCTTTATAACTTTTGGATATTAACCCCTTATCAGATGTATCACTGATGAATATCTTCTCCCATTCAGAAGGATGTCTTTTCATTTTCTTGATGCTTTACTTTGCTGTGCAAAAACTTTTTAGTTTAATGTAATTCCATTTGCTTATTTTTTTGTGTTTGTTTCCCTTGCCAGAGGAGATATATCAGAAAAATTATTACTAAGGGAAATGTCCGAGAGTTTACTGCCTAGGTTTTCTTCTAAGAATTTTATGGTTTTGGGTCTTACAATTAAGTCTTTAATCCATTTTAATTTATTCTTGTATATGGAGTAAGAAAGTGGTCCATTTTCATTTTTCTGCATGTATCTTTCCAGTTTTCCTAATACCATTTATTAAACATGCTGTCTTTACCCCAGTGTATATTCCTGCTTCATTTGCCATAAATTAAATGAGCATATAGGCATGGATTTATTTCTGGGGTCTTTATTCTTTTCCATTGATCCATGTGTCTGTTTTTATGCCAATACTATGCTGTTTTGATTATTGTTGCTTTGTAGTATAGTTTGATGTTAGGTTCCATGATACCTCCTGCTTTTCTCTTCTTAATCAAGATTGTCATGACTATTTAGGGTCATTTTTGTTTCCATACAAATTTTAGGATTTTTTGTTCTAGTTCTGTGAAAAATGGCATTGGTATTTTGAGAGGGATTGCACTAATTCTATAAATTGATTCGGGTAGTATGGACATTTTATATTAATTCTTCTTATCAATGAGCATGATATATGCTTCAATTTATTGTGTCTTCTTAAATTGCTCTCATCAATACTTTTCTGAGTATACAGTATGTCTTTTTCTTCCTTGGTTAAATTTATTCCTAGGTATTATATTGATGCAATTGTAAATGTGATTGTTTTCTTAATTATTTTTCTGATAATTCGTTACTGGCATATAAAAATGCAACTAATTTAAGAGTATTAATTTTGTATCCTGCTAGTTTACTGAATTCATTTATCAGTTCTAATCGTTTTTTGATGGAATCTTTGGGGTTCTCTCTATATATAGTATCATGTCATCTGAAAATAAAGAGAATTTTACATTTTTCTTTCCAATTTGGATGTTTTTTTGTTTTGCTTTTCTTGTCTGATTGCTGTGGCTAGTACTCCCCATACTCTGTTGAATGAGTGTGGTGAAAGTGACACCTCTGTCTTGATCCTCATCTTAAAAGGGATACTTTTAGCTTGTTCCTGTTGAATGGGATGCTACCTCTAGTTTTGTCATATATAAGTTTTATTATGTTGATATATGTTCCCTCCATTCCGCCTTGCTGAAAGTGTTGATCATAAATCGGTGCTAGATAGTGTCCAACACTTTTTCTGCATTAATTGATGTGATTATTTTTATTTTTCATTTAGTTTTTGTAGTGTATTACGTTAATTGATTTGTGGATATTGAACAAAACCTGCATCCCAGAAATAATTCCTACTTCAATGTGGTGTATGATGTCTTTATATTATATATTTATTTTTCATTATTTTTTAAAAATTTATTGGGTGACATTTGTTAGTAAAATTACATAGATTTCACGTGTACAATTCTGTATTACATCATCTATAAATCCCATTGTGTGTTAACCAACCAGAATCAGTTCTCCTTCCATCACCATATATTTGATCCCCCTTACCCTCATGTCTTTAATATGTTGCAGAATTTGCTTTGCTAATACATTTTTATGTTTACTAAATTTTAATATTGCTCAATATATATTTATTTTGCTAAATATTAATAACTAGGATTCAAATAAATCATCATTTAAGACCATTTTACATTGCAATTTATATCAGATATTTAAGTGACATAAAGAGGTGGCAGGCAGAAGGGGAAAAAATGGCGCCTTGAGGTGAGCCTCTGTAGCGCTCCCCTGGAATTTACAATGAATTGGACAACAATAACTCCACATAGGACTCCCTGCACATCAGACAGACAAGACGAAGAGGCCCACTACTGAATTAACCTCCAGGTGGGTGAATTGCACGAGCGGGGGGAGGAGGGAGAGGAGAAGTGCAGAGACTGAGCTGCATGGGCGCAGGACGCAGACCTAGCTCAGTGCTCCTTGCTCACTGCATCCCTGAACTATCGCAGCTGCAGCTGCGGGAGAGGGAAAGACTTGGACTGCTAGGGCTCCGCTTACGGCCCACAGGGCTGAGGGGGCAGCATACAAAACAGCTGAACCCAATGCTCGCTCACGGCAGATCTCGGAGCAAAGACTGAGGATAGAGGGCTGAAATCGGTGATTTAAGCCCTCACTGCAGGGCGGAGAATGAAAGCCTTAGGCACGGAGACTAGCCGCCCCTCCCTACCCTCCCAGAGCTCACCCCGCCCCCACCTGCACTGTGCTAGAAGCGATAAAGTAGCAGTGTCAGATCAAAGAACAGAGTATTTGCTGCTCTGAGAACTGTGGACCGCAGACACAGATTCGCAGCTCAACTAATTCCGGCAAAGGGGAGGGAGCTGTGGAAGCCGGACTGGCTGAGGTGGTGGTCGCCACCATTGCTCTGGGCCACCTCTCACAACTCACCACGCCCCTGGCCCCACCTATGTAGGCAGATCCCTGCAGCAGTAAACAGAACTGCTGAAACAAATGGGCTCTGAATCTGGTGCAGAAAGAGCTTTGGAATTTCAAAAGCTCTTCGCATACCTATCAACCTGTTGCAGAAGCCACTCCTGTAGATGTCTAGGAAGAGAAATAGTAAATCAGTGATTGCCATGAATAACCAAGGCAACAAGATAGCTCAGAAAGAAAGTGAAAAGTCTTCAGAAAAGGAACTTAGAGATATGCACATTTGTGATATAAATGACAGAGAATTCAAGATTGCAATTCTGAAAAAACTGAACGAGATGCAAGAAAACACAGGAAGGCAGTTTAATGAACTCAAAAACACAATCAAAGAACACCATGAGCATTTTACAAAAGAGATTGAAATCTTGAAAAAGAACCAAATAGAATTTCTGGAGATTAAGAACTCAATAGAAGAAATTAACAATAAAATATCGAGCTTAGGTAGTAGAGTTGACCAGATGGAGGAAAGAATCAGTGACATCAAAGATAGGAACCTGGAATTTACACAGATGGAAGAAGAAAGAGACTTGAGACTTAAAAGAAATGAAAGAATTCTACAAAAACTTTCTGACTCCAGTAGAAAGAGCAATGTAAGAATAATGGGCATACCAGAAGGAGAAGAAAGAGGAAAGGGAACAGAGAATATATTCAAACAAATCGTCTATGAGAACTTCCCAAACTTGTGGAAAGAACAGGATCCTCGAATCCAAGAAGCAAATAGAACACCTAATTACCTCAATCCCAACAGGCCTTCACCAAGGCACATTGTATTGAAGCTGTCTAAAATCAATGATAAAGAAAGAATCCTCAAGGCAGCCAGGGAAAAGAAGACGGTAACTTACAAAGGAAAGTCCATTAGATTATCACCAGATTTTTCACCAGAAACTCTACAAGCTAGGAGGGAATGGAACCAAATATTCCAACTATTGAAAGAGAGAAATTATGAGCCAAGAATAATATATCCAGCAAAGATCTCCTTTAGATATGAAGGAGGAATAAAGACCTTTCCAGATATCCAGAAGCTGAGGGAATTTTCTAATACACGATCTGCACTACAAGAAATACTAGAGGAAGCTATTAGACCACCATCAACAGGGACAACTTGTGGCAACCGAGACATAAAAAGGGGGAGCGTAAAGGCCTGGACTAGAATATGGGAATAGAGAAAGTAAGTGTACGGAAAAAACTGGAATACTCTAAATATCAAACTTTCTTTTACATAAACTTAAGGGTAACCACTCAAAAATCATCCAGAACTGAAATATATACTGTAATAAAAGAAGAAACAGAGGGAAACATCATAGAATACCACCACACAGAAACACACTAATTAACAAAATCAGAAATGAAAAAGGGGAAGTTATCACGGACACCACAGAAATACAAAGGATTGTCCAAGAATACTATGAAGGACTATATGCCACCAAATTTAATAACTTAGAAGAAATGGACAAGTTCTTAGAAACATATAGCCTTCCAAGTCTGAATCAGGAAGAACTGGAAAATCTAAACAGGCCGATCACTAGTAAGGAAATTGAATCAGTCATCAAAAAATTTCCCAAAATCTAAAGTCCTGGACCAGATGGCTTCACCAGTGAATTCTACCAAACCTTCAAACAGGATCTAATACCAATCCTGGTCAAACTCTTCCAAAAAATTGAAGAAGAGTCAGTACTCCCTAACTCATTTTATGAGGCCAACATTACCCTGATACCAAAACCTGGTAAGGACAACACAAAAAAAGAAAACTACAGACCTATATCTCTGATGAATACAGATGCTAAAATCCTAAACAAAATTCTAGCAAATCAAATACAACAATGCATTGAAAAGATAATTCACCACGACCAAGTGGGGTTCATCCCCGGGGCACAAGGATGGTTCAACATTCGCAAATCCATCAATGTGATACATCACATAAACAAAATAAAGGACATAAATCATATGATTCTATCAATTGATGCAGAAAAAGCATTTGATAAGATACAACATCCATTTATGATTAAAACACTTACTAAAATTGGTATAGAAGGAAAATACCTCAACATAATACAGGCCATATACGACAAACCCTCAGCTGATCTCATAATTAATGGTGAAAAGCTGAAGCCCTTTGCTCTACGTTCAGGAACACGACAAGGTTGTCGCCTATTTCCTCTGCTTTTCAACATAGTGTTGGAAGTCCTCGCCAGAGCTATCAGGCAAGAGAAAAAAATAAAAGACATCCAAATTGGGAATGAAGAAGTTAAATTGTCACTCTTTGCAGATGACATGATGCTATATATAGAAAACCCTAAAGAATCCACCAAAAAGCTTTTAGAAACAATCAATGAATACAGTAAAGTTGCTGGCTACAAAATCAACATACAAAAGTCCATTGCTTTCCTGTATACCAACAATGAAATCTCAGAAAAAGAGACAGAAAAAACAATTCTCCTTTTGCAATTGCAGCAAAAAGAATAAAATACCTAGGGATAAACTTCACCAAGGATGTGAAGGATTTATATGCTGAAAACCATAAGACATTTTTGAAAGAATTTGAAGAAGACACAAAGAAATGGAAAGACATTCCGTGCTCATGGATTGGAAGAATCAACATAGTTAAAATGGCCATATTACCCAAAGCCATATACAGATTTAATGCAATCCCCATTAAAATCCCAATGGCATTTTTTAAAGAAATAGAACAAAAAATCATCAGATTTGTTTGGAACCACAAAAGACCCCGGATAGCCAAAGCAATATTAAAAAAAAAGAACAATACTGGAGGTATCACACTCCCTGATTTTTGCTTGTACTACAGGGCTACAATAATCAAAACAGCTTGGTATTGGCGGAAAAACAGACGCATAGACCAATAGAATAGAATTGAGAACCCAGAAATAAAACCACATAAATATGGACAGAGAATTTTTGACAAAGAAGCTAAAAACATACAATGGAGGGAAGACAGCCTCTTCAATAAATGGTGCTGGCAGAATTGGATAGCTACGTGCAAAAGAATGAAACTGGATTGCTATCTGTCACCATGTACCAAAATTAATTCAAAATGGATCAAAGACTTAAGCATAAGACCTGACACAATAAACTGCATTGAAGAAAACATAGGTACTAAACTTATGGAACTTGGGTTCAAAGAGCATGTTATGAATTTGACTCCAAAGGCAATGGAAGTAAAAACTAAAATAAACGAATGGAATATATGAAACTGAAAAGCTTCTGCACAGCAAAAGAAACTATTGACAAAATAATGAGGCAACCAACTGAATGGGAGAAGATTTTTGCAAACAGTGCCTCTGATAAGGGGCTAATATCCAAAATATACAAGGAACTCATGAAACTCAACACCAAAAAAACAAACAACCCAATTGAAAAATGGACAGAGGACCTGAAGAGACATTTCTCCAAAGAGGATATACAAATGGCAAATAGACATATGAAAAAATGATCAACATCGCTAATCATCAGAGAAATGCAAATGAAAACCACAATGAGATATCACCTCACCCCAGTCAGAATGGCTTTCATCAACAAGACAAATAGTAACAAGTGTTGGAGAGGCTGTGGAGAAAAAGGAACTCTCATACACTGTTGGTGGGAATGCAGACTGGTGCAGCTGCTATGGAAGGCAGTGTGGAGGTTCCTCAAGAAATTACAAATAGAATTACCATATGACCCATCAATTGCTCTCCTGGGTATCTACCCAAAAAATCTGAAAGCATTCCTCTATAGAGACATGTGTACTCCAATGTTCATTGCAGCTTTGTTTACGGTGGCATGGAAACAACCGAAATGTCCTTCGATAGATGAATGGATAAAGAAGTTGTGGTACATATACACAACGGAATACTATTCGGCGTTAAGGAAAGATGATATAGGAACATTTGTGACAACATGGATGGATCTTGAGAGTATAATGCTAAGTGAAATAAGTCAGACAGAAAAAGCAGAGAACCCTATGATTTCACTGATATGTGGTATATAAACCAAAAACAACAAAAGAAGAAGACAAACAAATGAGAAAGAAAAACTCATAGACACAGACAGTAATTTAGTGGTTACCAGAGGGTAAGGGGGTGGGGGGTGGGTGATGAGGGTAAGGGGCATCAAATATATGGTGATGGAAGGAGAACTGACTCTGGGTGGTGAACACGCAATGGGATTTATAGATGATATAATACAGAATTGTACACCTGAAATCTATGTAAATTTACTAACAATTGTCACCCCCATAAATTTAATTAATTAAAAAAGAAGAGGTGGCGATCATTGTTTGAAAAGTTGAATATTATGTTATCTTCAAAATGAAAACCTCCTCTTTAATTGGTACTTCTTATAAATAAAAGTTTTTATTGGTCAAATTGAAGTACAATTATACATTTCATGATTCCTCCAATAAATTCCAATATCAAATAATTTTAATGTGCATGTTAAAAATGAATGAGTAACAAGATTACATACCTGTTTAAAAATAACAGTAATATTTTAATTTTGGAAATTCATGATTTTCTCTTATTGCCTATACCGAAGTTATTTTTTTGAGATATTTTCTTTTTATTAGTTTCAAGTGTACAAAACAATGCTATAGTTAGACATTTACTCTCTTCACAAAGATAACCTCCCTCCCTCAGTCTACTACCCCTTTGACATTGTATATAGCTTTTACAATACCATTGACTCCATTTCCTATGCTGTACTGCACATCCCATGATCATCTATCTATCTATCTATCTATCTATCTATCTATCTATCTATCTATCTATCTATCCATTATAGATGACATTCAATATTATTCAGCTTCAGATGTACAGTGCAGTGGTCAGGCATCTACACTGTCCACGATGTATTCTCCCTAATAAGACAAGTGCCCATATGACACCTCACAAAATCTTTACAATGTTATTGATTATATTCCCCAAACTGTGTTTAATATCCTCATGGCAATATTGTGGCTACCAATTTGTGATTTCTAATCCCCTCACCTTCTCCCTCATCCCCACCCCCCTCCCATTTGTTTTGCCAATATTTTGTTGGGTATTTTTTCATATATGTTCATCAGGGATATTGGCATATAGTTTTTTGTTTGTTTGCTTGTTTTTTTTGTTGTTGCTGTGGCTGTTGTTTTTGTTGTTGTTGTTTTATGTCTTTGGCTGGTTTCAGAATCAGGGTAATGGTGGACATGTGCAATGAACCTGGGATCCTTCCCTCTTCTTGAATTTTTTGGACTAGTTTGAGAAGAATAGGTGTTAATTCTTCTTTGAATGGGTGGTAAATTTCACATTTGAACCCACATGTGTTAACTCTTCTTTGAATGTTTGGTAAAATTCACCTGTGAAGCCATCTGGTCAGGACTTTTATTTGTTGGGAGCTTGTAGATTTCCTATTAGATTTCATTGGTAGTAATCAGTTGTTTTAGAATTTCTGTTAATTTTTCATTCAGCTTTGGAAGATTTTATCGTTAAGGATTTCTCCATTTCTTCCTGATTGTCCAAACAGTTGACGTTTAACTGCTTATAGTATTTTCTCTAAATTTTTGATTTTGCTTTGTTTTGTTTTGTTTTGTATTTCTGTGTTTTCCATTTTCCCCCTTCTCTTTTATTTCTGATTATATGGGTCCTCACTCGATTTTTTTCTTGATGAGTCTGGTTAAGGATTCTCTCTCTCTCTCTGTTTTTTTTATCTTTTCAAAGGACAAGCTCTTTGTTATATTAACATTTTCTATTTTTAGCCTCTATTTCATTTATTTCTGCTCAGGTCTTTATTATTTTCTTCATTCTACTTACTTTGGGCTTTGCTTGCTTTTTATTTCTCATTCCCTTACATGTAAAGTTAGATTGTTCAAGATTTTTCTTCTTTCTTGAGGTAGGTCAGCATTGCTATAAATTTCCCTCTTAGCAATGCTTTCACTGTGTCTTGTAGATTTTGGGTCAGTGTGAATCATTTTTGTTTATCTCAAGTATCTTCTGATTTCTTCCTTGACCTTACTGTTGACCCACTCATTGATTGGCAGCATGTAATTTAGCATCCATGTGTTTGTGTGTTTTTCAGGTTTCCTTTTATAATCAATTTCGACTTTCATACCATTGTTGTCAGAGAAGACACTTGATATAATTTCAAACTTTTTAAAAATATTGAGACTTGCTTAGTGGACTTTGACCTGCTCTATCATGGGAAATGTTCCATGTGCCTTTAAAAGAATGTATATTCTGCTGTTTTAAGGTGAAATGCTCTAAAATTATCAATTAAATGCAGCAGACCTAGTGTGTCATTTAATTTATTCTTTCCTTGTTGATTTTCTGTCTGAAAGGTCTGTCCATTGATGTCAATGTTATGTTAAAGTTTCCTACTATGATTGTTTTACTGTTGATCTCTCCTTTTATGTTGGTCAATATTCGCTTTATATATTTTAGTTGCTTCTATGTTAAGTGCATAGATGTTTGCTAAGGCTACGTCCCCTTGTTGGATTGATCCTTTTATCATTATTTAATGTCTGTTCTCTTTTACTATATTCTTCATTTTAAAGTCTATTTTGTCTGTTATAAGTATTGCTACTGAAGCTTACTTTTCCTTATAATTTCCATGAAATATCTTTTTCCATCCCTTTACTTTCAGTCTATGTGTGTCTTTTGATATGAAATGGGTCTCTTTTAGACAGCATATGTATGGGTCTTATTTTCTTATCCATTGAGCTACCCTCATATGTTCTTTGATTGGAGCATGTAATGTATTTACATTTAAAGTGAGTATTATTATTCAAGTTTTTGACCTTCTTATATTTATTTGTTTCCCCTCTTCTTCTTAAACTAGTCCCTTAACACTCTTAGTAATGATGGCTTGGTGGTAATAAATTCCTTTAGCTTTCTCCTGTCTGGGAAATATTTTTATCTCTCCTTCAATTTTAAATGATAGCCTTGCTGGTTAGAGTAGTCTTCATTGGAGGCCTTTGCTTTTCATCACTTTGAATATTTCCTGTCACACCCTTCTGGCATGCAATGTTTCTGTTGAGAAATCAGATCATGGTCTTATGGGAGCTCTTTTATGAGTAACTAGTTGTCTTTCTCTTGCTGATTTCAGGATTCTTTCTCTGTCTTTAAACTTTGCCATTTTAATTATAATGTGCTTTGGTATGAGCCTGTTTGGTTTTATCTTATTTGGAACTATCTACAATTTCTAAGCTTGTGTTTCTATTTCCTTTGCCAGGTAAGGGAAGATTTCAGTTATTATTTTGTCAAATAGGTTCCCAATACTTTTTTCCCTCTCTTTTCTTTTTGGCACTCCTATGATGTGAATGTTGGTATGCTTGATGTTGTCCCAGATGTCTCTTTATCTATCTTCATTTTTAAAATTCTTTTTCTTTTTGTTGTTCTGGTTGGGTGTTTTTGTCTACCTTGTCTTCTAAATTGCTGATTCATTGCTCTGATTCATCTAATCTAACATTGATTCCTTCTAGTGTCTTCTTCAATGAAGTCATTTTATTCTTTATTTCTGACTGGCTCATTTTTATGGTTTCTATATCCTTCTTTATTCTTACTATCTCTTTGTTGAAATTCTCACTAGGTTTCTTCAGCATTCTTATAACCATTGTTTTAAACTTTGCTCTGATAAATTTTTTTTATCTGAAATAAAAGTTTTATTAAATAACAGTATTTTGATAGATTAGACTATTGCACACGGGTAGGAGATAACGGATGGTGAGTGTCCTTGTAGGAGAGAAGTTCAGGCCTCCTTTCTTATACATTCCCAGGACACAGTGTCCAATGCCATCAAGACTTCAGAAGGCTGGCAGGGCCGGTGAGCCAGCCCGATGTGGTATAACGAGTCAGCACATGAACCATCTAAGCATGACACTGGTGAGAGGACAGAATAAAATCATTCCTGCTTATAATCTGTCGATGTCATCTTTTACGCTATTTAAGGCGATTGGCTCAGCTAGCTTTATGGCAACCCAGCCATGTGTATGGTAAAACCTCACTAGAAGCCATCATCAAAGTTAGTAAATCTGTTTCCGCTCCCTGCAAGCTCTCCTCGCTTCGCCTGATCTGTTCGTCTCTCTTACTGCTCAGCAATTAGAGAAACTACCTCTTAGTGTTTTTTTTTTCTCCAGATCTATATTCTGTATGTGCATGTCCGCCAAGTACGTCTCATCCCCTTCCCTATGTCTCCTAAGAGCTCTTCCTGTTCTTTGCTCTGATATTTTGGTTGCCTTCTTTTCCTTTAATTATTTTTCTGAAGTTTTTTTCTATTATTTTATTTGTGACATTTTTGTTTGTTTGTTTCCTCATTCTGGAATCCTCTCTGTGTTAACTTCCATATATTAGGTAGATCTCCAGTCTCTCTTCCTTTGCTGGTGGTCTTCTGGATTAGGTAGGTGTCCTGTGTGGTTCAGTGGCAGTCTCCCTGATCAACTGTACATGTGTTCCAGGAAGTCCTTTGTAAGTTTGTAAGTGTGTGTGTGTGTGTGTGTGTGTGTGTCTGTGTCTGTGTGTGTGTTTTCTGTATTCTCTTGTTGTAGTTCAGCCTTAATTGCTTTTGGTGCAATAGTGGGTAGGATTAACTCTCAGGCTGATTGGATGTGACAACTGACTACTCCCATAGCTTATGAGCTGCTTGTGTGGAGGCTGACTCATCTGAGGGAGATTCACTTTAGCCTGCTCTTGTCCATGTTGAGGCCACTCTTTAGTTTTCCCTTTTGTGGGGCTAATTAGGCAGTGTTCTGGTGTGATATGAGGCTGGCCTCTGAGTGTGTGTGTGTGTTTGTTTTGTTTTGTTTTGCCTCTTGGGAGGCATGCAACTTAATTTCAGCCTTGCATGTGACAGGCCTGGGGCTACCTGGTAGAAGTTAAAGAGGTATATGCAATCATTTGCTACCTTTGTTGTACCTGGAGGAGTGTAGGGGTGGCCTTGCTGTGAACCAAAGCTGGCTGCCACCTGTATTGGGCCTGAGGCAGCTAGCAAAGGGCCCATGACCCCCCCTATGCATGTTGCCACCTACTGGTTGCCTGTAAGTCTCATATGCTATAAAAGCCTTTGATGAGTGGGCCGGGCTGGTTGATCCAGTGTTCACAATCCTCCCAGCATGTTGCCCTATTTGCATGCGGCAGAGTCCCAGGTAATCACATGCTGTGGCCAATACTTTTCACAATATTAATGCAGATTCAGTTTTTTTGCCAGTGCTGATTCTGTGGCCACTCTGTAAAATGCTCTGAGAACACTTCCTCTAGCAATCATTTGCCTCACGCCCACAGAACCCTGAAAGCTGCCCAAGAAAATCTGCAGTATGACCTGGGGCAGATGGCCCACAACTGAAAGTTTCCCAGGTTGCTTCAGCCCATGTACTGCCGTACAATCCTCCAGGAGTTTTGTGGGTTGGGGCCAGCTTCCAGGAGCAGAGAGTGCCCCCACCTATTCTGCACTAGCTTAGCAGTGTGAGGTTCCAGGGAGTCATGGGTTGTTGCCGGTGGTTTTTACAAAGTTAGTGTAGATTTAGTCTTTGTGTCAGTGTTGAGCCTGTGGGTACTCCACAAAGTACCCTGAGAACCCCACGGCCATACACCACTCACCGTGGGCCTGTAGATCCCTGAGACCCACCCAAGAAAGGCCTCAGCTTGAGCTGGGTCTGAGTGCCCACCACTGAATGTTTTCCAGGCAGCTGAAGACCCTCTGCTGCTCTACAAACCTCCCACAGCTTGCAGTGCAGAGCTGGTCACCCATGAGTTGAGAGTACACCAGGTGATGCTACCCTATCTGGGCAGGGTTAGGACACAGGGACTCACCAAGGTGGTATGCAAATATCTGGATTTTACCAGACAAATGCATTCTCAGATTTTACCCTGTGAGGTTGGGTTCAACACAGGAAATATGTTGCCCTCCTGTAGATTATAGATGAAGTAGAACATACACAGGTAATATGGTGGTTGGCCCTGTAGCTTTTGCCCTGAATTCACACATCTCAGCCTCTCCTTGTATGTCTCTGGCACCTCTCAAGTCGCTGCCACTCTGCCAGAGCCCAGAGTTAGTGCTTTCAAGTGAGTGAGTCTGTGTGCAGGCCTTTTGAGAGGACATCTGGGTCTCTAGCTGCTTCCATCTCACCAGGATGGACAGATGGAATCCTCTCTCCCAGATGTGGGGACTCCTCCCCTTGACTGGGGATCCCAGTGTGGGGCTGGGAAACCTCACTATTAAGGGGCACCTCTGCCAGTGAGGTGTCCTTCACAGTGCTCAACCACTACCTGTGGGTTTAGCATTAGCTTGTTTTGAATCTTTGCCACTCCTACCAATCTAGATGTGGCCTTCTCATTATATTCTTAGTTATATGGAATCTGTTTTTCCAGTATTCAGATGCTTCTCAATGCTGATCAGTCTATATTTTAGTTGTAATTTTGGTGTGATCATGGAAGGTGACAAACCTAGTGTCCACCCATTCTTCCATCTTGAAACCTTATTTAAATATATGACTCAAAACCTTGCCACAGTTGCAACAGACATATGTCACATAAAATCCATTAGATATTAGATACATTGGTTTCTCCAATTTTAGAAGCAGTAATAATTCCTACTCAGTAGAAACATAATATTAGCATTATATAAATCAATGGAAATCTTCCTAAAGTATTAGTATTGCTATAATATTTTAAAAGATTCAATAACATGTAAGGCCTTTCTTAAAAAATAATAATAATAAATTAGATTATAGGAATTCTTCAAGATGAACTTATAAAGAATTTTTCAAAGAAAAGTGTTTATATGACGAATAGAACTTTATCAGAGGAGGGAGGGAAAGCATTATTGTGGTCATACAAAACACACTTGTTAGAGTCTACAACAATTATTTTTATAACAGGAAAAATGTTAAACATGGTAAAATAGTTTTGTTTTGTTTTTTTAAAATAATAGGCCAAATCATTTTCTTATGCAAGGAAGCATTCAAATAATACATTAACAAGTTACCTACCATGTAATTCTGCATGTATGGAGGTGGGGGATTCACAGGAAATACCATACATATACCCCACCCTTAAGAAGTTTGAAATCAGTGTAAGAAGAGGGGTGGTAGATGCGGGTAAAAAGGATCAAATATATGGAGATGGAAGGAAAACTGACTCTGGGTGGTGAACACACAATGTGATATATAGATGGTATGTTACAGAATTGTACATCTGAAATCTATGTAACTTTACTAACCATTGTCACCCCAATAAACTTTACTTTAAAAGAAAATAGAAAATAAGTTTGAAATCTAATTAGAGAGATAAGGCTAACTTGCATGAAACAATAGTTTACAAAACTAGATAGGGTGTAATTCAATTTAAGCTATGTAGTTTCTGCTATGAAATATTGTGAAAGTTCTGAGAAGATAAATTGTCTCCAGAGTAACTGAAGATGCCTTCAAATAGGGGGTAGAATTTGACCTCAACCTCAATGAAAATGGGGAATTTGGATAGGCAGAAGGGGACTGCATTCATATACCAGACCACAACCATTAGAGAAGGAAGTAATTGGTGAATGAATATGGCACACTGGTTGGAAAGGAACTATAAGAAACAATTTATTGAGGATGAAGGACAGGTTTAAACTATGAAACACAGGCGGAGCTTATTAGATTTGACATGGAAACAATATAGGGTGGTGTCACTTCCTATAGATTTCCTGGATATTATGTACGGGAGATTAGATGCAGAGATACTAACAAGCAGCCTATTGTAAGCATACAATCATAACTTGCGGGAAGAAATACAAAGCTAAGATATTTTCTGGTGTTAGTTTACACTTTTAATTTTGTAGGATAATCTTCAAAGATATCTATGTACTCCTGAACATAATTGAACTGTCCATTAGAGTATGCCACCAGCAGATTGTAGAAGAGCCTCAGTCGAAATAATGCAAGCTGTAGAGTAAACTAAAGATAATGCTGCTTTAGGGCAGTTGGTTAGCTCAGTTGGTTAGAGGGTGATGCTCTTAGCAACAAGGTTGCCGGTTAGATCACCACATGGGCCACTGTGAGCTGCACCCTCCACAACTAGATTGAAACAACTGCTTGACTTGCAGCTGATGGGTCCTGGAAAAACACACTTAAATGAATAAAAAGTTTTAAAAAAAAAAAAAAAAACAGGATAATGCTGCTTTGCATAAAATTGAGATAAGCAAGTTTTGTCTGCATTTCTGAAAAAAATAGTGTGTTGTTAAGACAACCAAAATTAAACGAATTATTAGATACATTTCTATAAACGATATGAAAATGCCTACTATTTGATGCATTTCTTGTTAATTTTTCTATAATTAATTTTATCCTGAGCTAACTCTTGATTTTTCTTATTTCTAGTTTTTATTTAAAACCCTTCATTCAAACATACTGTAAATCATTACCTTAGAGCATGCTTCTGCTCTGTCAACTGTACATGAAGACATCTTTTCATGAAAGACCTTTCCAGTTTCTTGCAGCTGTCACTGACTGAGTTTTGTCATAGCCAAGAAATGTTTATGTCCCTGATTCAGATAAACAAAAGGATGGCTTTAGTTCTCCTTCTGGCATCCTGTTATCTAGGAGTGTCTTTTGTTTTGATTATTCAAATGCATCAAAATTTTTTCATCTTGGTTAGAAGAGAGGTTAATAAAGTAATTGGCTATGTCACCATTTCAGTGTGAAATCCAAATGTCTTGATTTTGAGATCAGAAAAATCACTAGATTCTTAACAATGAACAAAAATTTCCTTCTAATATATTTTTGCTACGAGCTTAAGTACGTGCTATTTTAAATAAAATATAACAAGTTTCTAAGCATTACTAAAGCGGCTTATTTTGGAACAGCTTAACTTTGATATTTTTTTAACTCTTTGCTATATCATAAAATGTTCAAGTTATTACAAAATTACTATCATCTGAATTATTAGCATTCAGATTTGATGAGCCAGCTAATTTCTTACACATTGCAATTTGCTTTTTATGTAATATATTTATTCATTCAGTAAATGTTTATTGAGCATATTTATTGAGTATGTGCCAGGTGCTGGTAGTAATATTTATTGAGTATGCGCCAGGCGCTGGTAGGCTCGGAAGAGACAATGGTAAACAGAGTAGGCCAGGCAGTATCCTTTAAGAAACATGCAGCCTAATGAATGTCAAACATTCCTTGATATGGATATGAAGAAGTTCAAAAATTCAAGTACAGTTGCCATCAGAAATAATAAAAAATGTATGAGCATGCAGAACATAGGGAGCTAAAATGTATTGTTACTAAAGCCTAATTTGATTGCAAAGCCTTTTTTGAAAGGCCTGATAGCTCCATAAAATGTTTATATTCTAACACATTTTAAATAGGAAGCAATTTTTACACTAAAATATAAAGTGTTAAAATATACTCATAAAGATAAAGCAGTGTCAGTAAAGCCAAGGAAAGCCAGAATATCAAACACTTCAAACTGTTAAATTCTGATTAAATATTGAGAATAAGGAAAAGTCTGTTGGGTTTGGTAAACTTGTAGAATAAGGCTTTGAGAGTTATGGGATCCTAAACCATATTCAGGGAATAAAGAAGAATGTGGGTGCTGAAAAAATGGAGGACAGGGGACCGAGATTAACATTAGAGAAGTTTGGCAGAGAAAGGAAGAGAGATTTTTATTTATTTATTTATTTATTTATTCATTAGTTTCAGGTGTACAAGACAAGGTAATACTTAGACATTCATCATTTATATCCCTCACACTGTGAACCCCCCTCCCCCCATCCACTATCCCTCCGACCTCACACTGAACCATCACATTATATATATAAAATTATAGTTGGCATTCATTAATGTTTAGCTTCTGGTGTACAATGCCATGATCAGGTATCCACAGTATCCCTGAGGTGGTCTCCCAAATAGGACGCATGTCCATCGGATACCCAACAAAATCTTTACAACATTATTGAATACCTTCCCCAAATTAATTTTCAAAAAAACCCTGAGGCCATCTTGTGGTTACCAGCTGCTTCCAAATCCCTTCACCTTTCCCCTTATCCCCAACCCCCCCCCACACCCATCTAACAACTCTCGGTTTTTCCTTTGTGTCCCCAAAACTGTTTCTGATTAGTTTATTCACATAGTCTTTTCTTTAGATTCCATATATAAGTGAGATCATATGGTACTTGTCTTTCTCTTTCTGACTTATTTCACTTAACATAATGTTCTCTAGATCCATCCATGTTGCTGCAAATGATAAGATTTCTTTCTTCTTTATGGCTGCGTAATACTCCATTGTATAAATGTACCACAGCTTCTTAATCCAGTCATCGACCGATGGGCATTTCGGTTGTTTCCATATCTTGGCTATTGTGTAAAGTGCTGCAATAAACATAGGAGTGCATACAGATTTTTGAATTGGAGTTTTGGATTTCTCCAGGTAGATGCCTAGGAGTGGAATTACTGGATCATAGGGTAGTTCCATTTTCAGATTCCTGAGATACCTCCATACTGTTTTCCATAGTGGCTGCACTAATCTGCAATCCCACCAACAGTACACTAGCGTTCCCTTTTCTCCACATCCACGCCAGCATTTGTTGTTTGTTGATTTATTGATGATAGCCATTTTGACTGGAGTGAGGTGGTATCTCATTGTGGTTTTTATTTGCATTTCTCTGATGGTTAGTGAGGTTGAGCATTTCTTCATATGTCTTCTTGCCTTCTGTATGTCCTTTTTAGAAAAATGTCTCCTCAAGTCCTCTGCCCATTTTTTAATTGGGTTGTTTGTTTTTTTGGAGTTGAGTTGAGTAAGTTTTTTATAGATTTGTGATATTAATCCCTTATCAGATATATCATTGGCAAATATCTTTTCCCATACAGTAGGATCCCTTTTTGTTTTATTGATGGTTTCCTTTGCTGTGAAAAAACTTTTTAGTTTGATGTAATCCCACATGTTTATTTTTTCTCTTACTTCCCTCGCGCGAGGGGATATGTCAGTGAAAATCTTACTCCGGGTAATGTCCATGAAGTTTCTTCCTATATTTTCTTCTAGATATTTTATGGTTTCAGATCTTACATTTAAGTCTTTAGGCCATTTTGAATTTGTTTTTGTATATGGTGTAAGGAGGTGGTCCAGCTTCATTTTCTTGCATGTGTCTGTCCAGGTTTCCCAACACCACTTATTGAACAGACTGTCTTTACCCCATCGTACATTCTTGCTTCCATTGTCATAGATTAGATGGGCATATAGGCATGGATTTACGTCTGGACTCTCTATTCTGTTACATTGATCTATGTGTCTATTTTTATGCCAGTACCATGCTGTTTTGATTACTGTAGCCTTGTAGTATAATTTGAAATCAGGTATCGTTATACCTCCCACTTTGTTCTTATTTCTCAAGATTGCTGAGGCTATCCGGGGTCTTTTATGTTCCCATATAAATTTTAGGATTATATGTTCTATTTCTGTGAAAAACGTCGTTGGTAGTTTGATAGGAATTGTGTTGAATATGTATATTGCCTTAGGCAGTATGGACATTTTAACTATATTAATTCTTCCTATCCATGAACATGGAATGTGTTTCCATCTATTTATGTCTTCTTTCATTTTTTTCTTCAGTGTTGTATAATTTTCTGAGTACAGATCTTTTACATCTTTGGTTAGATTTATTCCCAGATATTTTATAGTCTTTGGAGCAATTGTAAATGGAATTGTTTTTTT
This sequence comes from Rhinolophus hipposideros, assembly GCF_964194185.1. Classification (NCBI taxonomy): domain Eukaryota; kingdom Metazoa; phylum Chordata; class Mammalia; order Chiroptera; family Rhinolophidae; genus Rhinolophus; species Rhinolophus hipposideros. The sequence goes on from NC_138046.1 coordinate 29,249,452, forward strand.
AATTTCTCCTTCTGCTATTTTATCATTGGTATATACAAATGCAACTGATTTCTGAATATTAATTTTATATCCTGCTACTTTACTGAATTCATCTACCAGTTCTAATAGTTCTTGGTGGAGTCTTTAGGGTTCTCTATATATAGTATCATATCATCTGCATATAATGATAATTTTACTTCCTCCTTACCAATTTGGATGCCTTTTATTTCTTTCTCTTGTCTGATTGCTGTGGCTAGAACTTCCAGCACTATGTTGAATAGAAGTGGAGAAAGTGGGCAACCTTGTCTTGTTCCTGATCTTAGGGGGAATGGTTTTAACTTTTCCCCATTGAGTATGATGTTAGCTGTGGGTTTGTCATATATGGCCTTTATAATGTTAAGATATGATCCCTCTATTCCCACTTTCTTAAGGGTTTTTATCATAAAAGGTTGCTGTATTTTATCAAATGCTTTTTCTGCATCTATTGATATGATCATGTGATTTTTATTTTTCATTTTGTTAATGTGGTGTATCACATTAATTGATTTGCGGATGTTGAACCACCCCTGCATACCAGGGATGAATCCCACTTGATCATGGTGTATGATATTTTTGATGTATTGCTGAATTCTGTTCGCTAATATTTTGTTGAGAATTTTTGCATCTATGTTCATTAGAGATATCGGCCTGTAGTTTTCTTTTTTTGTGGTGTCTTTGTCTGCTTTTGGGATCAGGGTGATAGTGGCTTCGTAAAAAGTGTTTGGGAGTCTTCCTTCCTTCTGGATTTTTTAGAAGAGCTTGAGGAGAATAGGTGATAATTCTTTTTTGAATGTTTTGAAAAATTCACCTGTAAAGCCATCTGGTCCAGGGCTTTTGTTTGTTGGGAGATTATTGATTACTGATTCAATTTCCCTGGTGGTAATCACACTGTTCAGGCTTTCTGTTTCTTCTTGAGTTAGCCTTGGAAGGTTGTGAGCCTCTAGGAAATTGTCCATTTCTTCCAGATTGTCAAATTTGTTGGCATATAGTTGCTCATAGTAATTTCTCAAAACTTTTTGTATTTCTGTGGTGTCTGTTGTCACTTCTTCTCTTTCATTTCTGATTTTATTAATTTGGGTCCTCTCTCTCCTTTTTTTAATGAGTCTGGCTAAAGGTTTGTCAATTTTGTTTATCTTCTCAAAGAACCAGCTCTTGGATTCATTGAAATTTTGTATTGTTTTTCTGTTTTCTATTTCATTTATTTCTGCTCTGATCCTTATTATCTCCTTCCTTGTGCTCCCTTTGGGTTTATTTTGCTGTTCTTTTTCCCGATCCCTTAATTGTGAAGATAAACTGTCAATTAGTGATGTTTCTTGTTTCTTTAGGTAGGCCTGCAGTGCTATGAACTTCCCTCTTAGGACTGCTTTCGCAGCATCCCATAGATTTTGGGTTGTTGTGTTCTCATTCTCATTTGTCTCAAAATATCTTTTGATTTCTTCTTTGATCTGCTGCTTGACCCATTCATTATTTAGCAACATGTTATTCAGCCTCCATGAATTGGTGTATCTTCCTGGGTTTTTTCCCCTGTAGTTCATTTCTAATTTCATAGCATTGTGGTCAGAGAAGACAATTGGTATGATTTCAATTTTCTTAAATTTACCAAGGCTCGTTTTGTGTCCTAACATATGATCTATCTTAGAAAATGTTCCATGTGCACTTGAGAAGAACGTGTATTCTTCAGCATTGGGGTGAAATGCTCTGAAAATATCAATTAAATCCAACTGCTCCAAAGTATCATTTAAGGCTGTTGTTTCCATATTGATTTTCTGTCTGGAGGACCTGTCCCTTGTTGTCAGAGGTGTGTTGAAGTCCCCTACTATGATAGTGTTGCTGTTGATCTCTGTCTTTATGTCCATCAGTACCTGTTTTATATATTTAGGTGCTCCTATGTTAGGTGCATAGATGTTTACTAGTGTTATGTCCTCTTGTCGGATTGATCCCTTTATTATTATATAGTGCCCATCTTTGTCTTTTAATATGTTCTTCATTTTAAAGTCTATTTTGAAAGATATAAGTATTGCAACTCCAGCTTATTTTTTGCTTCCATTTGCATGAAATATGTTACTCCAACCATTCATTTTCAGCCTGTGTGTGTCTTTTGATCTGAAATGAGTCTCTTGTATACAGCATATACAAGGGTCTTGCTTCCTTATCCACTCAGCCACGCTATGTCTCTTGATTGGAGCGTTTAATCCGTTTACATTTAAAGTATTATTGATAGGTACATAGTTATTGCCATTTTTAGATTTGTAGTAAATTGTTTTCATCTTTCTTCTATTTACAGAAGTCCTTTTAGTATTTCTTGCAACGCTGGCTTGGTTGTCATAAATTCTTTCAGTTTGTTCTTTTCTGGGAAGCTCTTTATCTCTCCATCAACTTTAAATGATAGCCTTGCTGGATAAAGCAATCTAGGTTGTAGGCCTTTGTGTTCCATCACTTTGAGTATCTCCTGCCACTCCCTCCTTGCCTTCAATGTTTCTGTAGAAAAGTCATTTGATAGTCTTATGGGAGTTCCCTTGTATGTGACCTTCTGCCTTTCTCTTGCTGCTTTCAAGATTCTCTCTTTGTCTTTAAGCTTTGCCATTTTAACTATAATGTGTCTTGGTGTGGGCCTGTTTGGGTTTATCCTGGTTGGAACTCTCTGCACTTCCTGGGCTTGTATGTTGGTTTCCTTCATCAGGTTAGGGAAGTTTTCGGACATTATTACCTCAAATATGTTCTCAATCCCTTGCTTCTTCTCTTCGCCTTCTGGTATTCCTATGATGCGCATGTTGTTGCGCTTGATGTTATCCCAGAGGTCTCTTAACCCATCTTCATTGTTTTTTATTCTTTTTTCTTTCTGTTGTTCAGTTTGAGTGATCTCTGCTAACTTGTCTTCTAAGTCGCTGATTCGATCCTCTGCTTCATCTAACCTGCTGGTCATTCCTTCAAGTGAGTTCTTAATTTCGGTAATTGTGTTCTTTAGTTCTAGCTGTTTGTTCGTTAATATTTCTACATCCTTTTTTAGTTCTAACTGGTTGTTCTCTATGATTTCTATATCCATGTTTGTGTCTTCTCTAAGCTCCTTAAACATTCTTATCACCAGTGTTCTGAACTCTGTCTCTGACAGGTTGGAAACCTCTGCTTCATTTGGTTCCAGTTGTGGAGGTTTCTTCTGTTCTTTTATTTGGGACATGTTTCTTTGTCTCCCCATTCTGACTGACTCTCTGTGCTTGCTTTGATGTATTAGGAAGATCCCCTAGAGCTCTTAGTTCTTGCTGGGTTATCTTATGTAGTATGTGTCCTTTATATTTGACTTGGACTACTTCGTTCTTCTCTGCATGTGCTCCACAGGTGGTTCGTGTGTTTAGTATATCGTCCTGTTCAAGAAGAACTTTAATTGCTTTTTGCTTGTGAGTAGGTGGGTTTAACTCCTAGGCCGTCTAGTTGTGAAACTTGGCTCTGCCCACCACAGGGTGTTCTGCTGGGTGAGGGTTGGCCACTTAAATGAGGTTTGGCCTCTATGGGCTCTTATGCCTTCAGAGAATTCCCTCTGGGTGTGTGACTTGTAGGTCAAACCCGGTAGTACTCTGGGTTGGTCCAGAGTTGGCTTCTGGATATGTTGAATCTTGTGCCTCTTAAGCTGGGCCCTGGTAGGGCAGTTTCAGCACAAATCAAGTTACCAAGTACAACAACAACAACAACAACCAGGAAAACAAATCAAGTACATTCACATGTAAAATACAACCGACAATCCCCACTCAACATAGGCAAAGATATCAAAGAAATAAAGACAGAACAAAGCAAATCACAACAAGCAGAAAGAAAAAAAGAAGAAAAAAAGAAAGAAAAAAAAGAAAAAGAAAAGAAAAGAAAAAAAGAAAAAAAAAGAGAAAAAAAGAAAACAAAACAAAACAAAACAAAACAAAAAAACAAAAACCACCAAGCAAAACAAAACAGAAAGCAGCACCAGTCTTGGCTTAAGCCCACCAAGTAGTCTTTAGGTTGTCCTCCGCTGTGCCAAAGAGTTCCCTGCTTAGTGCGCAGGCAGCGCTAGTCACCTGGTGCCCAGAGTGAATTTGGGAGTGTAGATTTAAATGCGAGGGGCTGAGGGGTCTGGATGACATTTTTCAGAGAGACCGTGCAGTTTCTGTCCTTTCCTGCACAAATGCACGCTGAGAGTAGCTCCACCAGCCCTGTGCCCAGTACTCCTGAGTCTTAGGGCCCTCCTTCCGTGGGTGTGTGGGAGGGGGCAGGCGGGCGATCTCTAAACTGCTGAAAGCCGGGAGCTGTGTCTGCCGCTTACTGCTGAACTCAGGGAGTGCTTCCGCGGTTGCCCTTGCCCTGCCCCAGGCCAGCCAGAAAGGGTGGGGGCTGGGGATGGAGGGGTCTTCTCCCTCCCAGGCCAGCCACGTCACACTCCTCCCGCAGGCCTGAAAAGGCGGTGGCTGGAGGTGTGGGAGTCTCCTCTCTCCTCGTCCAGCGAAAATCCCCTCCTCCCAGCCTCCTCTGAAGGTCAGAGCTGGCTGCCAATCTTCCCAGCACCTGAGCACAGACGCCCCTCTGTAATCTGACACTACTCTTCAGTTCATGGGTCAGTTTAAGTCTCTGGAAGGGCGGGGGGAGGATTCGAAAAGCGCGGTGAGGGGCCCAGGTGTGGTGTCTGAGTTCTTTGTCTGCCCTAGGGCCCACGAGCTGCCCGCCCCGGCGGGAGCAATCAGCTGTGGGACGCAGGGAAAGAGCCCAAGGAAGAGAGATTTTTAGAATGGGTGAGTAGTCTAAATAATGTTAGTTTTTGTTTGTTGTTCTTGGTTTCCTGGGTAGGAGAGACCTAAACATGTTAAAAATAAAAATCTGCTTTTAAACAAAACGAGTACAATTTTAGTTGAAAACACTCAATATTTAGCACATTGTGTATATTCATGAAAGAATATATTATAGAAAGAACAGCCTCATGATTATAAATATTAAACTCCACATTCTTCAGGATAGCTGTTCTCAATGGGCATTAGTTCTCTGGTCTAAATGTACACCATAGCAAAAGCTATTCAGTCATGTGATCACAAAGTCAAGCTTACTTAATTCTAGAAATGAGACTGTTTAGGAAGATTAAATTAAGGCAGAATTTATTTCCTGAGTAGGGTAGTCTGTAGACTCTGCAATAAGTATAATTTAAATACTACCATGAGTTTTGAATTATTAGCTTGAATCCTTTTGTTTCAAATTCACTATTTCTTGTGAATCGGTCTATTTTGAGAAAAGACTAGAAATCAAAACCACTATTTTTGCCAGTTTGTTAGACATTTTGCTTAATATTCACAGATTTCCTTTTTTTCTCAACATGACTTACAATCTGCATCATTCACTTGTCTCTACTTTTACTTCCACAATTCATCGTAAGAATTTTGGTTTATTGACAAACCACTAAGTGCAATACATTTAAAGCACTTTAAAATATTTATCTTGTTAAGTAATGAAATGAGGAGAAATATGTAGTATTTCTTGACGTTTGCTTTAAAGTTTGAGTTCACTTCTACTTTTAAGTCAGATATCTGTACATTTAAAACTGGAGTCCTAATATACTGTAGATGTGAACTACATTGAATTTATAACATACTAATATTCCAAAATGCAATAATATGCAGAAAGGAATAAAGAATATTCTTGAAATTGAAGGACTCTATTTTACTGGTTTTCCCTATTAAATTCCAAAGAGCACACATTTTTGTTGTGGAAGAGCATAAAAAAAATAAAAAAATAAACAGTATTTAATAACTTTGCAATAATCCACAATTCTCTGAAAGCAAATAATGGAAAGATTGATTCATTTGTAGACTGAACTCTAGGCCCTATTCAGTCAGAATCTTTGTGATCATACAATTAAAAAATATATATATTTATTAAAAAAAGTACGTACCACCTAAATCAATGGAAAAACTAAAGTACCTTCTTTCATTTAAAAAAGTGATCACAATATGGTATACCATTTTTAAATTATAGAAAGTATTTCATTTTATTTGGCTTTTTAAATGAATGACTAGAATATTAAATTACTAACATCACTGAATACCATGGTAAAATAGCTTCTCATGAATGTTTTTGACTACACACAGTGGTGATATTGTGATGCACATGCAGGTGTAGATGTGAGATACTCTTTCTTTAACAATTCATCATTTTATGACATTTTAATTTCCCAGTGAGTATGATTAATACTACTTGGAAATAATTTATCACTAACACTAATTCAATGGTGTATCATTTCTAAAAATCAGTTGTCATTGAAGCTGATAGCCCAATAGTTTAATGCATTAACGTACACTTTCATTACTAACATGTTTATCCTTGTTGACAGGTATCACATTTGCTGAATTTAAAAACAGTGTCCCCTACAGTTCAAAAACATCTTGGTCTTCAGAAAACTAAATTATGCTAAAGCAAGAGAATGACGGATACAAGATTGATTTTAACCATCTGTTTAAACCAATCAAAAAGTTGAAGTAGCTTCTCTGCAGTGTTTATTCTGCTATAAAAAGACTAATATAATGAATCATTTAACACTGCAAGGAGGAAGTTTCCATTTTTGTCTTCATTTCCTGTTAAATTTAGCTTTTGATTTCAAACACATAAAGTAGGTTATGCATATGAACTGAATTTGGGAATCATTCACTAAGAAATGCAGTGTGCACATATTTTTTTATATTAATGTTTATTGGGGTGACAATTGTTAGTAAAGTTACATAAATTTCAGGTGTACAATTTCGTAATATATCATCTATATCTTACATTATGTGTTTACCACCAAGAGTCAGTTCTTCTTCCATCACCATATATTCAATGCTGCATACTTTCTTCTAGAACCCTCCTCCACCATTAATCTCTGGTAACCACTAAACTATTGTCTATGTCTATCAGTTTTTGTTTCTTCATTTGTTTGTCTTGTTCTTTTGTTGTTTTCAGTTTTATTACCACATATCAGTGAAATCATATACTTCTCTACTTATACTGTTTCACTTATTTCGCTTAGCATTCTAATTGCAAGATTCATCCATGTTGTAGCAAACGGTGTTATTTTATCTTTTCTTATGGCCGAATACCATTCCATTTTCTATATATACCACAACTTCTTTATCCATCCATCTATTCAAGGACACTTCAGTTGTTTCCTTCCCTTGGCCACTGTAAATAAAGCTACAATGAACATTGGAGCAAATACGAATTTGTAGATAAATGTTTTCAGATTTTTTGGGTAGATACCCAGGAGAGGGATTGCTGGGTCATATGTTAATTCTATTCTTAATTTTTGAGGAACCTCCAAACTGCCTTCCATAGTTGTTGCACCAATCTGTATTCCCACCAACAGTGTATGAGGGTTCCTTTTTCTCTTCAGCCTCTCCAACACTTGTTACTGTTTGTCTTGTTGGTGGTACCCATTATACTCTGGAGTGAGGTGATATATCATTGTGTTTTTTATTTGCATTTCTCTGATGATTAGTGATGTTGAGCATTTTTTCATATGTCTGTTTGCCATTTTTGTGTCCTCTATGGAAAAATGTCTCTTCAGGTCCTCTGCCTTTTTTTTTTTATTGGATTGTTTCCTTTTTGTTGTTGTTGCTGACTTGTATGACTTCCTTATTAATTTTGGATATTAGTCCCTTATTGAAGGCATTGTTTGCAAAAATCACCTCCCATTCCATTGGTTGCCTCTTTATTTTGTATATATTTTATTTTGCTGTACAGAAAATTTCTAGTTCAATATCGTCTCATTCGTTTATTTTAGCCTTTACTTCCCTTGACTTTGGAGTCAAATTCATAAAATGATCTTTGAACCCAAGGTACATAAGTTTAGTAACTATGTTCTATTCTATGCAGTGTATTGTTTCAGGTCTTATGTTTAGAATTTTGATCCGTTTTGAATGAATTTTAGTACATGGTGACAGATAGCAGTCTAGTTTCATTCTTTTGCACATGGCTTTCCAATTCTCCCAGCACCATTTATTGAAGAAGCTGTCTTTTCTCCATTATATGTTTTTGGATTCTTTGTCAAAAATTGTCTGTCCATATTTATGTTTTTTTTTTATTTCTGGGTTCTCAATTCAATACCATTGGTCTGTGTGTCTGTTTGTCTGCGAATACCGCACTTTTTTGGTTATTGTTGCCCTGTAGTACAAGCTGAAGTATAAAACCTTCAGCATTGTTCTTTTTCTTAGGATTCCTTTGTCTATTTGTGGTCTTTTGTGCTTCCCTACAAATCTGATGGTTTTCTGTTCTCTTTCTTTAAATAATGCCATTGGGATATTTATGGGGATTACATTAAATCTGCATATTGCTTTGGGTGATATGGCCATTTTAACTATGTTGATTCTTCCAATCCATGAACATGGAATGTCTTTCCATTGCTTTGTGTCTTCTTCAATTTCTTTTATAAATGTCTTATATTTTTCAGTATATAGGTCCTTCACATCCTTGGTTAAGTTTATTCCTAGGTATTTTATTCTTTTTGTTGCAACTGCAAAAGGAATTTTTTAAATTTATTTTTCTGAGATTTCATTGTTATTTCATAGGAATGCAATGGACTTTTGTACACTGATATTGTCAGCAGCAAATTGACCATATACGTTTATTGTTTCTAATAGCTTTTTGATGGATTCTTTAGGATTTTCCATACATTGCATCATGTCATCTGCAAACAGTGACAATTTAACTTCTTTATTCCCAATCTGGATGCCTTTTATTTCTTTCTCTTGCCTGATTACTTTGCTAAGGTTGTTGAAAAGCAGAGGTGATAGGGGACAGCTCTGTTTTTTTTCTGAATGTAGAGGGAAGGAATTTGGGGTTTCACCATTAATAATGTTACCTAAGGGTTTATCATATATGGCCTTTATTATGTTAAGGTATTTTTTCTATACCTGTTATATTAAGTGTTTTCATCATAAATGGATGTTGTATCTTGTCAAAAACTTTTTCTGCACCTGTTGATATAAACACATGGTTTTTGTCCTTTATTTCGTTTATGTGGTATATCAAATTGATTGATTTATGTATGTTGAACCATCCTTGTGCCGCTTACATGAACCATACTTGGTCACGATGTATAATCTTTTTCATGCATTGTTGCATTCAATTTGCTGGAATTCTGTTTAGGATTTTTGCAGCTGTTGCTTTGCATACTGCGGTGCTCCCTGATTGGGGGCATAAATATTGATGACTGCTATGTCTTCTTGCTGTATAATCACCTTTATCATTATCAAATTTCCATCTTTGTCTCTTGTAACATTTTCTTTATCCTGAAGTGTTTTTCACCTGATATCACTATGAATACACCTGCTTTTCTCTGGATACCATTTGCTTGGAAGGTTAATTTCCACTCTTTAACTTTGAGTCAATATTTGTCCTTCTTGCTGACATGTGATACTTGGAGGCAGCAATTGTTGGGGTTATTTGTTTGTTCCAATTTGCTATTCTCTGTCTTTTTATTAGCAAGTTTAGTCAATTTATTTATAGGGTGATTATTGATATATGAGGATTTCCTATTATTCTGTCTTTGGTTTTCTGGTAAGTCTGTGTCTCCATTGTTTCTTTGCCTTTTTGTTGCTGTCTATTATTTCAGTGTGATATTCTATGATTTTTTCTCCTCTATTTCTTCTTCTATTGTGTTATATATTTCAGTTTGATTTTTTTTGAGTGGAAACCACTAAGTTTATGTAAATAAAATTTTCATATGTAGAGTATTCCATTTTCTTCAGCATACTTACTATCTCCATTCCTACATTCCGGTATAGGACTTTACTCTCCCCCTTCTTTGTTTTTGTTGTAAAAAATATCCCTATTGATTTATAGATGAGGTAATACAGATTGTACACCTGAAATCTATGTACATTTACTAACAATTGCCACCCCATTAATTAAAAAAAAAGAAAACAATTAAAAATATCCCTATTTATGCTGGTGGAATAGCCTCCTTCAGTATTTCTTCTACTGCAGGCCATGCATTAGAAAATTCCCTCAGCTTCTCTATGTCTTGAAAGGTCTTTGTTCATCTTCATATTGAAATGATATCTTTCCTGGATATATTATTCTTGGCTCATAATTAATCTCTTTCAATTAGTTTAAATATTTGTTCAAAGTCCCTCCCGGTTTGTAGAGTTTCTGTTGAAAAATCTGGTAATAACCTAATGGGCTTTCCTTTGTAGGTTACCATCTTTTCCGTGGCTGCCTGAGAAATCTTTCTATGTCCTTAATTTTTGACACCTTCTATACAATGTGCCTTAGGGAAGGCCTGTTGGGATTGAGGTATTTAGATGTTCTACTTGCTTCTTGGATTTGAGGATCCAATTGTTTGCACCAGTTTGGAGAGCTATCATTGACTATTTGATTGAATATACTCTCTGTTTTCTTCTCCCTTTCTTCTCTTTCAGGTATGCCCATTATTCTTATATTGTTAATTCTGATGAAGTCAGAAAGTTCTTGGAGAGTTCTTTCATTTCGTATAAGTCTCAAGTCTCTCTCTTCTTGAAATCTGTGTTATTTCCAGATTTCAACATGATATCACTGATTCTTTCCTCCATCTAGTGAACTATACTACCTAAGCTGGCTATTTCATTCTTCATTACTTTTATATAATTCTCACCCTCCAGAAATTCTATTTGTTGTGTTTTTTTTTTAATTAAAGTTTATTGGGGTGACGATTGTTAGTAAAGTTACATAGACTCCTGGTGTACAATTCTGTATTACATCATCTATAAATCCCACTATGTGTTCACCACCCAGAGTTGGTTCTCCATCCATCACCACATATTTGATCCACTTTACCATAATCTACTGCCCTCCTCCCCCTGACCCTCTGGTAACCACTAAATTATTGCCTGTGTCTATGAGTTTTGGTTTTTCATTTGTTTCTCTTATTCATCTGTTGTTTTTGATTTATATACCACATATCAGAGAAATCACATGGTTCTCTGCTTTTTCTGTCTGACTTATTTCACTTAGCATTATAATCTCAAGATCCATCCACATTGTCACAAATAGTCCTATTTCTTCATTTCTTATCACCGAATAGTATTCCCTTGTGTATATATACCACAATTTATTTATCCATTCATCTATCGGAGGACATTTAGTTTTTTTTTCCATGCCTTGGCTAACGTAAATAAAGGTGCAATGAACATTGAAGGACACGTGTCTTTTTTTTTATTAAATTTATTGGGGTGACAATTGTTAGTAAATTTACATAGATTTCAGGTGTACAATTCTGTATTACATCGTCTATAAATCCCATTGTGTGTTCACCACCCAGAGTCAGTTCTCCTTCCATCACCATATATTTGATCCCCTTTACCCTCATCACCCACCCCCCACCCCCTTACCCTCTGGTAACCACTAAATTATTGTCTGTGTCTATGAGTTTTTCTTTCTCATTTGTTTGTCTTGTTCTTTTAGGTTTATATACCACATATCAGTGAAATCATAGGGTCCTCTGCTTTTTCTGTCTGACTTATTTCACTTAGCATTATACTCTCAAGATCAATCCATGCTGTCACAAATGCTCCTATATCATTTTTCCTTAACGCCGAATAGTATTCCATTCTGTATATGTACCACAACTTCTTTATCCATTCATCTATTGAAGGACATTTTGCTTCTTTCCATGTCTTGGCCACCGTAAACAAAGCTGCAATGAACATTGGAGTAAACGTGTCTCTATAGAGGAATGCTTTTCTATTTTTTGGGTAGATACCCAGGAGAGCAATTGCTGGGTCATATGGTAATTCTATTCGTAATTTCTTGAGAAACCTCCACACCGCCTTCCATAACGGCTGCACCAGTCTTCATTCCCACCAACAGTGTATGAGGGTTCCTTTTTCTCCACAGCCTCTCCAACACTTGTTACTATTTGTTTTGTTGATGAAAGCCATTCTGACTGGGGTGAGGTGATATCTCATTGTGGTTTTCATTTGCATTTCTCTGATGATTAGTGATGTTGAGCATTTTTTCATGTGTCTATTTGCCATTTGTATAATCTCTTTGGAGAAATGTCTCTTCAGGTCCTCTATCCATTTTTCAATTGGGTTGTTTGCTTTTTTGTTGTTGAGTTTCATGAGTTCCTTGTATATTTTGGATATTGAGAGGCACTGTTTGCAAAAATCTTCTCCCATTCAGTTGGTTGCCTCATTATTTTGTCAATAGTTTCTTTTGCTGTGCAGAAGCTTTTCAGTTTCATATAATCCCATTCGTTTATTTTAGTTTTTCCATTGCCTTTGGAGTCAAATTCATAACATGCTCTTTGAACCCAAGGTCCATAACTTTAGTACCTATGTTTTCTTCATGCAGTTTATTGTGTCAGGTCTTTTGCTTAAGTCTTTGATCCATTTTGAATTAATTTTGGTACATGGTGACAGATGGCATTCCAGTTTCATTCTTTTGCACGTAGCCATCCAATTCGGCCAGCACCATTTATTGAAGAGGCTGTCTTCCCTCCATTGTATGTTTTTAGCTTCTTTGTCAAAAATTCTCTGTCCATATTTATGTGGTTTTATTTCTGGGTTCTCAATTCTATTCCATTGGTCTATGTGTCTGTTTTTCAACCAATACCAAGCTGTTTTGATTATTGTAGCCCTGTAGTACAAGCAAAAATCAGGGAGTGTGATACCTCCTGTATTGTTCTTTTTTTTTTTTAATATTGCTTTGGCTATTCGGGATCTTTTGTGGTTCCAAACAAATCTGATGATTTTTTGTTCTATTTCTTTAAAAAATGCCATTGGGATTTTGATGGGAATTGCATTAAATCTGTATATGGCTTTGGGTAATATGGCCATTTTAACTATGTTGATTCTTGCAATCCATGAGCACGGAATGTCTTTCCATTTCTTTGTGTCTTCTTCAATTAATTTCAAAAATGTCTTATAGTTTTCAGCATATAAATCTTTCACATCCTTGGTTAAGTTTATTCCTAGGTATTTTATTCTTTTTGCTGCAATTGTAAAAAAAATTGTTTTTTCTATCTCTTTTTCTGAGATTTCATTGTTGGTATATAGGAAAGCAATGGACTTTTGTACGTTGATTTTGTAGCCAGCAACTCTACTGTATTCATTGATTGTTTCTAAAAGCTTTTTGGTGGAGTCTTTAGGGTTTTCTATATATAGCATCATATCATCTGCAAAGAGTGACAATTTAACTTCTTCATTCCCAATTTGGATGCCTTTTATTTCTTTCTCTTGCCTGATAGCTCTGGCGAGGACTTCCAACACTATGTTGAAAAGCAGAGGTGATAGGGGACAACCTTGTCGTGTTCCTGAACGTAGAGCAAAGGGCTTCAGCTTTTCACCATTAATTATGACATTAGCTGAGGGCTTGTCGTATATGGCCTTTATTATGTTGAGGTATTTTCCTTTTATACCAATTTTAGTAAGTGTTTTAATCATAAATGGATGTTGTATCTTATCAAATGCTTTTTCTGCATCAATTGATAGAATCATATGATTTTTGTCCTTTATTTTGTTTATGTGATGTATCACATTGATGGATTTGCGAATGTTGAACCATCCTTGTGCCCCGGGGATGAACCCCACTTGATCGTGATGAATAATCTTTTTAATGCATTGTTGTATTCGATTTTCTAGAATTTTGTTTAGGATTTTAGCATCTGTATTCATCAGAGATATTGGTCTGTAGTTTTTTTTTTTTTTTTTTTTTTTTTTTTTGTGTTGTCCTTACCAGATTTTGGTATCAGGGCAATGTCAGCCTCATAGAATGAGTTAGGGAGTCCTGACTCTTCTTCAATTTTTTGGAAGAGTTTGAGCAGGATTGGTATTAGATCCTCTTTGAAGGTTTGGTAGAATTCACTGGTAAAGCCATCTGGTCCAGGACTTTTGATTTTGGGAAATTTTTTGATGACTGATTCAATTTCATTACTGGTGATTGGCCTGTTTAGATTTTCCAGTACTTCATGATTCAGCCTTGGAAGGCAATTTGTTTCTAAGAACTTGTCCATTTCTTCTAGGTTAAAGAATTTGGTTGCATATAGTCCTTCATAGTGTTCTTGGATAATCCTTTGTATTTCTGTGGTGTCCGTGATAACTTCCCCTTTTTCATTTCTGATTTTGTTAATTAGTGTCTTCTCTCTTTTTATCTTAGTGAGTCTAGCCAAGGGTTTGTCAATTTTGTTAATCTTTTCAAAGAACCAGCTTTTTGTCACATTAATATTTTCTATTGTCTTTTTGTTTTCTATTTCATTTAGTTCTGCTCTGATATTTGTTATCTCCTTTCTTCTGCTGATCTTGGGTTTCGCTTATTCTTCTATTTCTAGTTCTTTAAGGTGTCACATGAGGTTATTTATTTGGGATTTGTCTCGTTTCTTTAGATAGGCCTCTAATGATATAAATTCCCCTCTTAAAACTGCTTTTGCGGCATCCCAAAAATTTTGGTAGGATGTATTTTCATTGTCATTTGTTTATATGTATCTTTTGATCTCTCCTCTAATTTCTTCTGTGACCGAGTCGTTCTTTAAAAGTATGTGGTTTAATCTCCATGTATTTGTGTTTTTTCCTACTTTCTTTTTGCAGTTGACATCCAATTTCAAAGCTTCGTGATCAGAGAATATGCTTGGTATGATCTCAATCTTATTAAATTTGCGGATGCTGATTTTATGTCCCAATATATGGTCTATCCTTGCAGACAGAAAAAGCAGAGAACCCTATGATTTCACTGTTATGTGGTATATGAACCAAAAACAAGACAAACAAAAGGGAATGTTCTATGTACATTATAAAAGAATGTATAGTCTGATTTTTTAGGTTGAATTGCTCTATATATGTCAAATATGTCCATTTCATCTAATGTGTCATTTAGGGCTGCTATTTCGTTATTTATCTTCTATTTCCATGATCTATCCATAGCTCTCAATGATGCATTTAAGTCCCCTAGTATAATTGTGTTTTGTTCAATTTCTCCCTTTAGTTCTGTTAGTAGTTGCTTGGTATATTTCGGTGCTCCCTAATTGGGGGCATAAATAGTGATGGCTGTTATGTCTTATTGTTGTATAGTCCCCTTTACCATTATGACATGTACATCTCTGTCTCTTGTTATCTTTTTCACCCTGAAGTCAGTTTCATTGGAAATTATTATGGCTACACCTGATTTTCTCTTGGTACCATTTGCTTGGAGTTCAATTTCCACACTTTCACTTTGAGTCTATGCTTTTCCTTGTAGCTGAGATGTGTCTCTTGTAGACAGCATATGGTTGGGTTAAGTTTTTTGATCCAATCTACTACTGTGTGTCTCTTTATTGGTGAGTTCAGTCCATTTACATTTAGGGTGATTATTGATATGTGAGAATTTCCTGTCATTCTATCTTCAGTTTTCTGGTAAGGCTGTGTCTCCATTGTTTCTTTGCCTTTTTGTTGTTGTCTATTATTTCTGTGTTGGTATTTCATGATGTTTCCCTCTGTTTCTTCTTTATTACAGTATATATTTCAGTTCCCGTTGATTTTTGAGTGGTTACCCTTAGGTTTATGTGACAGAAAGTTTGAAATTTAGAGTATTTTGTTTTCTTCAGCACGCTTACTTTTCCTATTCCTATATTCCAAATCAGGCCTTTTCTCCCCCTTATTATGTTTTGGTTGCCACAAGTTGTCCCTGTTGATGGTGGTCTAATAGCCTCCTTTAGTATTTCTTGTAGTGCAGTTCGTGTGTTAGAAAATTCCCTCAGCTTCCGAATGTCCGGAATGGTCTTTATTCCTCCTTCATATCTAAAGGAGATCTTTGCTGGATATATTATTTTTGGCTCATAATATCTGTCTTTCAATACTTTGAATATTTGGTTCCATTTCCTCCTAGCTTGTACAGTTTCTGCTGAAAAATCTCATGATAATCTAATGGGCTTTTTTTTGTAAGTTACTGTTCTCTTTTCCTTGGCTGTATTGAGGATTCTTTCTTGGGTGTTAATTTTAGACAGCTTCAACACAATGTGCCTTGGTGAAGGCTTGTTGGGATTGAGGTAATTATGTGTTCTATTTGCTTCTTGGATTCGAGGATCCAATTCTTTCCACAAGTTTGGAAAGTTTTCATCGAGAATTTGTTTGAATATATTCTCTGTTCCCTTCTCTCTTTCTTCTCCTTCTGGTATGCCCATTTTTCTTATATTGCTCTTTCTGATGGAGTCAGAAAATTCTTGTAGAGTTCTTTCATTTATTTTAAGTCTCAAGTCTCTTTCTTCTTCCATTTGTGTAACTTTGAGTTTTCTATCTTCTATGTCAGTGATTCTTTCCTCCATCTAGTCAATTCTACTGCCTAAGCTGGTTATTTCATTCTTAATTTCTTCTATTGAGTTGTTAATCTCCATAAATTCCCTTTGGTTCTTTTAAAAATTTCAATCTTTTTCGTAAAATGCTCATGTTGTTCTTTGATTGTGTTTCTGAGTTCATTAAATTTCCTTTCTGTGTTTTCTTGCATCTCGTTGAGTTTTTTCAGAACTGCAATCTTTAATTCTCTGTCATTTAAGTCACATATTTCCATGTCTTTAACTTTCTTTCTGGAGACTTTTCACTTTCTTTCTGAGCTGTCTTGTTGCCTTGGTTATTCAAGGCAATTACTGATGTATTATTTCTCTTTCTAGACATTACAGGAGTGGCTTCTGAAACATGTTGATAGGAAGTGGTCTTTCTTTTGTTTGCTAATACTTGTTGGTAGAATGTTTTATTTTCTCTCCGATCGCAGCATTTTTTTTTTCTCTCTGACACAGTAGTGCTATGTTTTCTCTGCACTATTCCAGCTTCTCACACAATGGGGGGATTCCCTGGGAAATAGACTTCTCCTCTGTTAATATTTCTCCTGGGTTGTAGGGCGCCACATCCCTTTGGTTATGCAGAGAGCTTTAGAAGTTCCAAAGCTCTTTCTGCACCAGATTCAGAGCCTCTATGTTTCAGCCATTCTGTTTACTCCTGCAGGGTTCCCCCCAGATAGGTGGGGCCAGGGGTGTGGTCAGTTGTGAGAGGTGACACAGAGCAATGGCAGAGACCACTACCACAACTGGTCCAGTTTCCACGGCTCCCTCCCTTCCGCCACAACTAGTGGGCTGCAAATCTGTGTCTGAGGTCCATAGTTCTCAGAACAGCAAATATTCTATTCTCTTGACCTGGCACTGCTACTATTTGGCTTCTAGCACTGGGTAGGTGGGGGCGGAGTGAGCTCTGGTAGTGTAGGGAGGGAGTAGCTTGTCTCAATGCCTAAGGCTTCCATTCTCTGTTTTGCAATGAGGGCTTAAACCATCATTTTGATCCTTCTTCCCTTAGGTTTTCTTCAAGGTCTCTGCTGTGAACATTGGTTTTTGCCATGTTATATGCTTCCCCCTCAGCCCTGTGGGTCATAACCGGAGCCCTAGCATTCCGAGTTCTTCCCTCTCCCACATCTGCGGTAGTTCTGGGATGCAGCGAGCTTGGAGCACTGAGCTAGGTCTGCGTCCTGCGCCCAAGCGGCTCTGTCTCCGCACTTCTCACTTCCCCCCTCCCCTGCTCGTGCGATTCTCCCACCTTTAGGTGAATTCAGTAGTGGGCCTGTTTGTCTTGCCTTTCTTCTGTGCAGGGAGTCCTTTGTGGAGTTATTGTTCGATTAGTTGTAAATTGTAGGGGAGCTTTACAGAGGCTCACCTCACGCCGCCATTTTGATGACGTCTGAGCAATTCTTGATAAAGTGCTGAATAAAATAAAGTACAATCTTTCTTTCATTTACACTGTAGTACCAGACCTGGAAAATAGTATAAATTTAAACCAGTATAAAATGTTGTGTTTTAATTCATATATACATAGGGTACCAAAAATATATAGACATATTTTAAGAAACAAAAAAAATATATATTAAAATTGTAATACTCAATACATACTGACAACAAAATATGAATAGAAGTCAGGTTTGACTTCTGCAACTACAAGAGGTGCTCAAAATGGTTATCATCAGTGTAATTTTAATACAGGATTTTTTTTCTTTATTAAACTGTGTATACATTTTTTTGGTACCTTCCATGTGTGTTGGTATTTGTGTGTTTGTGTGTGTGCTAGGGTCAAATATATGGTGATGGGATTTGACCATACTAGTTGGTGTGTAGTGGTATCTTTTTGTTGTTTTAATTTGAAATTCCATAATTGCATAGGAAGCTGAAGATTATTTCCACTATGCTTATTGTCATTTGTACATCTTCTTTGAGGAAATATTTTTCAGATCTTTTGCCCATTCCATTTTTTGACTGGATTATTTTCTGATCTTTTAGTTTTAAGATTTATTGATATATTTTAGATACAAATCCTATTAGAAAATACTTGCAAATATTTTCTGCCAATATGTGGTTTGGATTTCCATTATCTTAATAGTGACTTCAACACCATACACTTTTTAATGAAGTCCACTTTACCAATTTTATTATGTTTTGGATGTTGTATGTACAAACACTTAGTGCTAAACCCAAGGTTAACTAAAATTCTCATGTTATTTCTGGAAGTTTCATGGCATAGTGTTTTACCTTCTGTTCTATGGTCCGTTTTCATTTAGGTTTTTTGACTTGTGTAAGTCAGTTTCTAAATTCTATTTTCTTTTGCACATGAGTGTTCGACACCATTTGTTGTTAAAAAGGCTTTCCTTTCTACATTGAATACTCTTTACACTTTATTAAAGATCATTTGACTATATATTAGAGAACCCTTCTACAATCACTCTACAGAAAATAGAATTCTTCCCTACTACAAAGAAATGCTAAATTTCTATTCTCTTACTCTACCTAGTCTTTGTAATAAGCTTCTTTCCACTTTACACAGAATACAGGTAGGTATATTTGTTGACTAATTCAATGAATAAATTAATAAACTAATTAAAAATGTCAGAACATTGGCAGTTGAGGGGAACTCCTTGATATATTTCCTTGAATTTACAAGTTGAACAGATACAATCCAATAAAAGATTGCCTGTGAAACACACAAGAATGTCTCAGAGATCTAACCATTGAGAACTGGAAAAACTGTTCTTGAGTAGCACATGCTCACTGGGGCTAACCCCAGCAATAAGGGTGGAGATATAGAGGTGAGGCTGCTGTGCTCTGGCGGTCACCATTATTCAGAGGAGAACAAAGCCACAAAAATACCAGCATCCTTTCACAGCCCAACCCAACTTGAGGCACCTGGGATAGCTTTGGCAGTGCAGCACTGCATCAGAATGCAGGGGAAGCACTGTGATTTCAGGCACTCAGAACCCCATTGTCCACCACATTCTCCCATGTGAGTGGTGTCCTGAGACTGAGGCAACCTGGTCACCGAGGAGATACCCAACTCTCCAGTAAATACAAGGCATCTTTCACTGTGAGAAGCCAGAACAAAGCAAGAGAAAATAAAACACTCCAGCACTTCCTATTAGAAAACAAAAAAGACTGCTTCATTTCAATCTGCTGCAGAATTTTCCCCATAAATGCTAAGGAAAATAAATAATCCATCAAATTCCATCAACAACCAAGTAACGAGGCAGCTCAGAAAGAAAACAAACAAACAAAAATCTTCAGAATATAAACTTAAAGACATTCAAATATTTGACTTCAGTGACAGAGAATTCAAGATTGTGCTTCTGAAAAAACTCAATGAGATGCAAGGAAATTCAGATAAGCAGTTTAATGAACTCAGAAACAAAATCAACAAACAAAATACATATTTTACCAAAGAGATTGAAATTTTTAAAAAGAACCACACAAAAATTCTAGGGTTGAAAAATTCAATTTAAAAAATGAAAAATGAAATACTGATCTTAGGGAATAAAGCTGACCAGATAGAGGCAAAATTAGTGATATCAAAGATAGAAATATGGAAATGACACAGATGGAGGAAGAGACAGACTTGAGATTTAAAAGAAATGAAAGAACTCTACAAGATCTATCTGACTCCATGAGAAAAAGCATTATATGAATGTTGGGTATACCAGAAAAAGAAGAGAGGGAGAAAGGCAAAGATAGCCTTTTGAAACTAATACTTAATAAGAACTTCCTATATCTGTGGAAAGAACCGGATCCTTGTATCCAAGAAGCAAACAGAATACCTAATTATTGCAATCTGCAAAGGCATTCTCCAAAGCACATTATAGCAGAACTATCAAAAAATAATGGATTGGATTCCGGATCAAAATAACGGCGTGAGGTGAGCCTCTGTAACGCTCCCCTGGAATTTACAATGAATCGGACAACAATAACTCCACAAAGGACTCCTTGTACAGCAGACAGGCAAAACGAAGAGGCCCACTACTGAATTCACCTCCAGGTGGGTGAATCGCGCGAGCAGGGAGGAGGGAGAGGAGAGGTGCGGAGACGGAGCCGCGCGGGCACAGGACACAGACCTAGCCCAGTGCTCGGAGCCCTCTGCTCCCGGATCTTCTGCAGCTGAGGGAGAGGGAAGGACTTGGACTGCTAGGGCTTCGCTTACGGCCCACAGGGCTGAGGGGCCAGCATATAGCACGGCTGAACCCAACGCTCCCGGCAGCAAAGACTGAGGGAAAAGGGCTGAAATCTGCGGTTTAAGCCCTCAATGCCGAGCAGAGAACGGAAGCCTTAGGCACGGAGACTAGCCGCCCCCTCCCTTCCCTCACAGAGCTCGCCCAGCCCCCACCTGCCCGGTGCTAGAGCGATAAAGTAGCAGTGTCAGATCAAAGGACAGAATATTTGCTGCTCTGAGAACTGTGGACCGCAGACAAAGATTCAAAGTCCAACTAGTGCCGGCAAAGGGGAGGGAGCTGTGGAAGCAGGACTGGCTGTGGTGGTGGTCGCAGCCATTGTTCTGGGCCACCTCTCACAACTCACCCCGACCCTGACCCCACCTATCTGGGCGGATCCCTGCAGGAGTAAACAGAACTGCTGAAACAAACGGGCTCTGAATCTGGTGCAGAAAGAGCTTTGGAACTTCAAAAGCTCTTCGCATACCTATCAACCTGTTGCAGAAGCCACTCCTGTAGATGTCTAGGAAGAGAAATAGTAAATCAGTGATTGCCATGAATAACCAAGCCAACAAGGTAGCTCAGAAAGAAAGTGAAAAGTCTCCAGAGAAGGAACTTAGAGATATGGACATTTGTGATTTAAATGACAGAGAATTCAAGATCGCAATTCTGAAAAAACTGAACGAGATGCAAGAAAACACAGAAAGGCAGTTTAATGAACTCAGAAACACAATCAAAGAACACCATGAGCATTTTACAAAAGAGATTGAAATCTTGAAAAAGAACCAAATAGAATTTCTGGAGATTAAGAACTCAATAGAAGAAATTAACAATAAAATATCCAGCTTAGGTAGTAAAGTTGACCAGATGGAGGAAAGAATCAGTGACATCGAAGATAGGAACCTGGAATTTACACAGAGGGAAGAAGAAAGAGACTTGAGACTTAAAAGAAATGAAAGAACTCTACAAGAACTTTCTGACTCCATCAGAAAGAGCAATATAAGAATAATGGGCATACCAGAAGGAGAAGAAAGAGGGAAGGGAACAGAGAATATATTCAAAGAAATCATCGATGAGAACTTACCAAACTTGTGGAAAGAACAGGATCCTCGAATCCAAGAAGCAAATAGAACACCTAATTACCTCAATCCCAACAGGCCTTCACCAAGGCACATTGTATTGAAGCTGTCTAAAATCAATGACAAAGAAAGAATCCTCAAGGCAGCCAGGGAAAAGAAGACGGTAACTTACAAAGGAAAGCCCATTAGATTATCATCAGATTTTTCAGCAGAAACTCTACAAGCTAGGAGGAAATGGAACCAAATATTCAAACTATTGAAAGAGAGAAATTATGAGCCAAGAATAATATATCCAGCAAAGATCTCCTTTAGATATGAAGGAGGAATAAAGACCTTTCCAGACATCCAGAAGCTGAGGGAATTTTCTAATACACGACCTGCACTACAAGAAATACTAAAGGAGGCTATTAGACCACCATCAACAGGGACAACTTGTGGCAATCGAAACATAAAAAGGGGGAGCGGAAAGGCCTGAACTGGAATATGGGAATGGAGAAAGTAAGCGTGGTGAAGAAAATGGAATACTCTAAATATCAAACTTTCTTTTACATAAACTTAAGGGTAACCACTCAAAAAACATCCAGATCTGAAATATATACTGTAATAAAAGAAGAAACAGAGGAAACCATCATAGAATACCACCACACAGAAATAATAGACAACAACAAAAAGGCAAAGAAACAATGGAGACACAGCCTTACCAGAAAACTGAAGACAGAATGACAGAAAATCCTCACTTATCAATAATCACCCTAAATGTAAATGGACTGAACTCACCAATAAAGAGACACAGAGTAGCAGATTGGATCAAAAAACTAAACCCAACCCTATGCTTTCTACAAGAGACACATCTCAGCTACAAGGACAAGCATAGACTCAAAGTGAAAGGGTAGAAATTGACACTCCAAGCAAATGGTACCCAGAGAAAATCAGGTGTAGCCATAATAATTTCCGATGAAACAGACTTCAGGGTGAAAAAGAAAACAAGAGACAAAGATGGACATTTCATAATGGTAAAGGGGACTATACAACAAGAAGACATAACAGTCATCAATATTTATGCCCCCAATCAGGGAGCACCGAAATATACCAAGCAACTACTAACAGAACTAAAGGGAGAAATTGAACAAAACACAATTATACTAGGGGACTTAAATACATCATTGACAGCTATGGATAGATCATAAAAAACAGAAGATAAATAACGAAATAGCAGCCCTAAATGACACATTGGATGAAATGGACATAATTGACATATATAGAGCACTTCATCCTAAAACATCAGACTATACATTCTTTTCTAGTGTACATAGAACATTCTCAAGGATAGACCAGATATTGGGACACAAAATCAGCCTCAGCAAATTTAAGACGATTGAAATCATACCAAGCATATTCTCTGATCACAAAGCTTTGAAATTGGATATCAACTGCAAAAAGAAAGCAGGAAAAAACACAAATACATGGAGATTAAACAACATACTTTAAAGAACGACTGGGTCAAAGAGGAAATTAGAGGAGAAATCAAAAGATACATAGAAAAAAATGACAATGAAAATACATCCTACCAAAATTTTTGGGATGCCGCGAAAGCAGTTTTAAGAGGGAAATTTATGTCATTACAGGCCTATCTCAAGAAACAAGAAAAATCCCAAATAAATAACCTCATGTGACACCTTAAAAACTAGAATAACAAGAACAAGTGAAACCCAAGTTCAGCAGAAGAAAGGAAATAACAAAAATCAGAGCATAACTAAATGAAATAGAGAACAAAAAGACAAGAGAAAAAATTAATGTGACAAAGAGCTGGTTCTTTGAAAAGATTAACAAAATTGACAAACCCTTGGCTAGACTCACTAAGATAAAAAGAGAGAAGACACTAATTAACAAAATCAGAAATGAAAAAGGGGAAGTTATCACAGACACCACAGAAATACAAACGAGTATCTAAGAATACTATGAAGGACTATACGCCACCAAATTTAGTATCTTAGAAGAAATGAACAAGTTCTTAGAAACATATAGCCTTCCAAGGCTGAATCATGAAGAACTGAAAAATCTAAACAGGCCGATCACCAGTAATGAAATTGAATCAGTCATCAAAAACCTTCCCAAAATCAAAAGTCCTGGAGCAGATGGCTTCACCAGTGAATTCTACCAAACCTTCAAAGAGGATCTAATACCAATCCTGCTCAAACTCCTCCCAAAAATTGAAGAAGAGTCAGTACTCCCTAACTCATTTTATGAGGCCAACATTACCCTGATACCAAAACCTGTTAAGGACAACACAAAAAAAGAAATCTACAGACCTATATCTTTGATGAATACAGATGCTAAAATCCTAAACAAAATTCTAGCAAATCGAATACAACAATGCATTAAAAAGATTATTCATCACGACCAAGTGGGGTTCATCCCCGGGGCACAAGGATGGTTCAACATTCGCAAATCCATCAATGTGATACATCACATAAACAAAATAAAGGACAAAAATCATATGATTCTATCAATTGATGCAGAAAAAGCATTTGATAAGATACAACATCCATTTATGATTAAAACACTTACTAAAATTGGTATAGAAGGAAAATACCTCAACATAATAAAGGCCATATACGACAAACCCTCAGCTAATCTCATAATTAATGGTGAAAAGCTGAAGCCCTTTGCTCTACGTTCAGAAACACGACAAAGTTGTCCCCTATCACCTCATCTTTTCAACATAGTGTTGGAAGTCCTCGCCAGAGCTATCAGGCAAGAGAAAGAAATAAAAGGCTTCCAAATTGGGAATGAAGAAGTTAAATTGTCACTCTTTGCAGATGATATGATGCTATATATAGAAAACCCTAAAGACTCCACCAAAAAGCTATTAGAAACAATCAATGAATACAGTAAAGTTGCTGGCTACAAAATCAACGTACAAAAGTCGATTGCTTTCCTGTATACCAACAATGTATCTCAGAATATCTCAGAAAAATCTCAGAAAAAGAGATAGAAAAAACAATTCCTTTTGCAATTGCAGCAAAAAGAATAAAATACCTAGGGATAAACTTAACCAAGGATGTGTAGGATTTATATGCTGAAAACCATAAGACATTTTTGAAAGAAATTGAAGAAGACACAAAGAAATGGAAAGACATTCCGTGCTCATGGATTGGAAGAATCAACATAGTTAAAATGGCCATATTACCCAAAGCCATATACAGATTTAATGCAATCCCCATCAAAATCCCAATGGCATTTTTGAAGAAATAGAAGAAAAAATCATCATATTTGTTTGGAACCACAAAAGACCCCGAATAGCCAAAGCAATATTGAAAAAAAAAGAACAATACTAGAGGTATCACACTCCCTGATTTTTGCTTGTACTACAGGGCTACAATAATCAAAACAGCTTGGTATTGGTTGAAAAACAGACACATAGACCAATGGAATAGAATTGAGAACCCAGAAATAAAACCACATAAATATGGACAGAGAATTTTTGACAAAGAAGCTAAAAACATACAATGGAGGGAAGACAGCCTCTTCAATAAATGGTGCTGGTAAAATTGGATAGCTACGTGCAAAAGAATGAAACTGGATTGCTATCTGTCACCATGTACCAAAATTAATTCAAAATGGATCAAAGACTTAAGCATAAGACCTGACACAATAAACTGCATTGAAGAAAACATAGGTACTAAACTTATGGACCTTGGGTTCAAAGAGCATTTTATGAATTTGACTCCAAAGGCAATGGAAGTAAAAACTAAAATAAACAAATGGGATTATATGAAACTGAAAAGCTTCTGCACAGCAAAAGAAACTATTGACAAAATAATGAGGCAACCAATAGAATGGGAGATTTTTGCAAACAGTGCCTCTGATAAGGGGCTAATATCCAAAATATACAAGGAACTCATGAAACTCAACAACAAAAAAACAAACAACCCAATTGAAAAATGGACAGAGGACCTGAAGAGCCATTTCTCCAAAGAGGATATACAAATGGCAAATAGACACATGAAAAAATGCTCAACATCACTAATCATCAGAGAAATGCAAATGAAAACCACAATGAGATATCACCTCACCCCAGTCAGAATGGCTTTCATCAACAAGACAAATAGTAACAAGTGTTGGAGAGGCTGTGGAGAAAAAGGTACCCTCATACCCTGTTGGTGGGAATGCAGACTGGTGCAGCTGCTATGGAAGGCAGTGTGGAGGTTCCTCAAGAAATTACAAATAGAATTACCATATGACCCATCAATTGCTCTCCTGGGTATCTACCCAAAAAATCTGAAAGCATTCCTCTATAGAGACATGTGTACTCCAATGTTCATTGCAGCTTTGTTTACGGTGGCCAAGACATGGAAACAACCGAAATGTCCTTCGATAGATGAATGGATAAAGAAGATGTGGTACATATACACAATGGAATAGTATTCGGCGTTAAGGAAAGATAATATAGGAGCATTTGTGACAACATGGATTGATCTTGAGAGTATAATGCTAAGTGAATTAAGTCAGACAGAAAAAGCAGAGAACCCTATGATTTCACTGATATGTGGTATATAAACCAAAAACAAAAAGAAGAAGACAAACACATGAGAAAGAAAAACTCATAGACACAGACAGTAATTTAGTGGTTACCAGAGTGTAAGGGGGCGGGGGGTGGGTGATGAGGGTAAGGGGGATCAAATATATGGTGATGGAAGGAGAACTGACTCTGGGTGGTGAACACACAATGGGATTTATACATGATATAATACAGAATTGTACACCTGAAATCTATGTAAATTTACTCACAATTGTCACCCCAATAAATTTAATTTAAAAAAATAATGACAAGTGTTTGTCGATTTTATTAATTTTGTCACCCCAATAAATAAATTTAAAAAAAAATGACAAAGAAGGAATTCTGAAGGCAGCCAGGGAAAAGAAGACATTAAACTTTAAAGAAAAGCCTATCATATTTTAATTAGATTTTTTAGCAGAAGCTCTTCAAGCTAAAAGGGAATGGAATCAAATATTCAAACTATTGAAAGAGAGAAAATACCAGCCAAGAATAATATATCCAGCAAAGTTATCCTTTAGATATGAAGGAGGAATAGAAATCATTTCTATTGTACAGAAACTGAGGAAATTTTCCACCACAAGTCCTGAATTCCAGGAAGTAGTGAAGGAGGTTATTCTACATGAGACAATATAAAAAGAAAACATACAAAACTATGAATAAGATGTGTAACAGAGAAACAGAAGCAAGATATTCAAAACCTCTTCATAGTAGGGCACTATACATTAAAATATATCATAAAAAGCTTAACGAGGTAAAAACTTAAAACAGAACAAGAAGATGACAATTTTACTTAGCATCCAGAGAAAAGATGATGTAACCATACTTATACCTAATGAAATAAACTTCAAGATAAAAAAGGTAGCAAGACACCAATGTACATTTTTAATGATAAGTGGCAAAATACATAAAGAAGATATACTACTTATCAGTATATATGCCCCCAATCAGGGAGCACCAAAATGTGGAAAGCAACTACTAACATAAATAAGGGAGAAAATGACAAAGCAAAATTATAATAGGTGATCTAAAGACCCCATTGACAACTATGGATAGATCACCCAAACAGAAAATCAATAAGGAAATATCAGCCTTAAATGACACATTAGACTAAATAGATGTAATGAAAATTTATGGATCCTTTCATCCCAGAATACCAGATTACATATTCTTTACTAATGCACATGGAATATTATGAAGAATAGAACATATGTTGGGACACAAAACTAGCCTCAACAATTTTAAGAATGAAATCATACCAAACATATTCTCTTGCCATACTTCATTCAAACTGGAGATCAACTGCAAAAAGAAAATGGGGAAAAACACAAATGTGGAGATTAAACAACATGCTACTAAAGAAATACTCGGTCAAAGAACAAATAAAATGATAGGTCAAAAGATTCATAGAAACAAATGAGAATGATAATCAATATATGAAACTTATTAGGATTTGCATAAGCAGTCATAAAAGGAAAAGTTATAACATTACTGGTTTATCTCACAAAAGATGAAAAATCTCCAAAAAAGAACCTAACATTACATGTTAAAAAACAATAAAAAGAACAAATGAAGATGGAGATCACAGAACTGGCAGCATAAGGAGTGCTTCTTGAAATCTCCCTAGAAGATACAACAAATTGAACAGCTATAATTCAACAAAGGAGTCCCTGTGTGACACACAGTAATGTCTTAGAGACCCACAAATAGAATCACCTGAAGGTGGGAAAATCAGGCAAGTGGGGGGAGAGGGAAGTGGGAAGCTTAGATACATGGGCTGCAGAATATAGACTGGAGCTTGCTGTAATCTGCAACAGTCACCAGAGAAAGAAGAACCTGGGTTGTGAGTACACCACCTATGTCCATGGTACTGCCTGAGGGATCAGCATATAATACAACTGAATCCAGCACTCGCGGCAGAGATCTCAGAGCAAAGGCTGAATAAAGAAGAGTGAGAATAGTGGTTTAAGCCCTCACTGCCAGGCAAAAAGCAAAGTCACAGACAATGGCCTCCTCCCTCCACTCTCACAGAGCTTACCCAACCCTCACTCTCCCAGGATTAGAAGGTGGCTCCAGAAGAAACAGTAGCAGTGTCAGATTAAAGAACAGAATATCTACAACACTCAGAACTGCAGCACTGCAACCACAGACTCACTGTGCAACTAATAATGATGAATCGGAAAAAACTGTTGGGTCACAAAAAATGTGGGCTGGTAGTTGCCATTGCTCAGTGCCACCTCTCACAGCCACCCCACCTCCACCTTTCTGGTTGGCAACCAGAGCCTCTGAGAGATGCAGGCTATGCATTGGCCTGCAGGGAGCATTGGAATTTCAGAAGCTCAGTACTCTATTTCCCACCACACACCCCATGGAAGAAGTACCTAGAGATACAGGCAACCTGCCCACAGAGGAGAGACCCACCTTCCAGGAAATCCCCCATCATGTGAGAAGCCAGAACTGTGTAAGAGAAAATAAAATGCTACAATGTGAGAGAGAATAAAAAGCAGCAGCGGGAGAGAAAACAAAACATTCCACCAACACAAAATGGAAAACAAAAGAAAGACCTCTTCATATCAACCTACAGCAGAAGCCACTCCTATAGATGTCCAGAAAGATAAATAACAATTCATTAATTGTCATGAATAACCAAGGTAACAAGGCATCTCAGAAAGAAAATGAAAAGTATCCAGAAAATGAACTTAAAGACTTGGAAATATGTGACTAAAATGACAGAGAATTCAATAATGCAGTTCTTAAAAAACTAAATGAGATGCAAGAAAACATAGACAGGCAGTTTAATGAACTCAGAAACACAATCAAAAGACAATAAAAACATTTTATCAAAGTGATTGATTTTTTTAAAGAACCAAATAGAAATTATGGAGATTAAGAACTCAATAAAAGAAATGAAGAATGAAATAGTGAGCTCAGGTAATAGAGCTGACAAGATGGAGAGAAGAATTAGTGACATAGAAGGTAGAAATCTGGAAATGACACAGATGGAAGAAGACAGAGACTTGAGAGCTAAAATGAATGATAGAACTCTACAAGAACTTTCTGACTCTATCAGAAAGAGCAACAAAAGAATAATAGGAATACCGGAAGGATAAGAGGGAGAAAGGAATAGAGTACAGTCACTATGGAAAACAGTATGGAGGTTCCTCAAAAAATGAAGTATAGAATTACCATATGATCAAGCAATCCGTCTTCTGTGCCTCTACCCAAAATAGCTGAAAACATGTATCCATAAAGATATAGGTACCCTTCTGTTCACTGCAACATTATCCATGGTGGCCAAACATGGATACAACCAAAGTGTCATTCGATAGATGATAGCATCTACCCTCAATTTACAGAGATGTCCAGCCAATAGAAACTGAGTATTTGTCCTATGTAGTAACATGGAAGTCTTTGAAAGTAATAGATGGCAGCATAGGTAAATGCTATGCTTATTTTCTTTCATGAACACATCAAAATTACCACTAAACTACAAAACAACCATCATTGAAAATCACCTGAAATTTTGCTGAACAGAAGCCTTACAAATAAGGATATACAGAAGAATCCAACTCCAGACTGTAAGGAGGGGCAGAGACATGGAATGGGCTGGTCCTACACCCACATGTTGCCATTAAATATTGGGAGGGGTATTTCAGTTGCAGAGGTCCAACACAAAGGAGCAAGGGGGTCCAGCACACACCAGGCTCTGCAGCCCAGAGATCCAGTGCCATGGAGAGATGTCCCAAAAATTTCTGGTTGTAAAAACCAGTGGATTGTAGCTGAGTGAGACAGAGGGCAGCTGGAGTCCCAGGTGCTCCTCCTAAAGGGACCATGCATGGACATACCAACAGAATCACCAACTCTGAGCTCTAGATCTGGGACAGCAGCTGGAGAGGTGACAGGGACACATGGGGAGGAACTGAGTTGTCTGGCTTCAAGACGAAGGCTGGAGGGGCAGCTATCTCCTGGACAAAAGAGCTGGAGGAAGCCATTGTCTATTTGTTGAGCCCTCCCCTATCCTGGTGTGCATAATATATCTCAGTCTCCAACAAGCTGATTGACACCATTCTTTTGCCATGCCCTGGTAATTCTCAAACCCCATCCCACCCAAATTTCAGGCACACCCAAGCCACTTTCAGTTGCTGTTTTTATTACAAACCACCTGCCATGGCTCATGCTGCGGACTTTCATAGAGTCTTTTAAATGTTCTCAGAACCAAGACAAGAAGCATCTGGTTTGAGAATATCCCATACTTCTAGCTGAGCAGTCCTAAGACCAACACTGGTGACAGCTGGCCTTTGTTTGTGGCTTGGCCTCTCAAGGCCTTCTGTTCATGGCACTGGCCGTGGCCATCTGCAGATTGCTTTATAGCTTCTGCTGGTTGGCCATGGATGGGGAACAGACTGTGCCTGAACTTGACCTGCAGCAGAGGCACTCCCAGGTGGTTCTGGGGATGGCATGCCCAATGGCCAATTTCAAAATGAGCTGGAGTATCAGCCAGCCTCCTTCAAAGATAACACACTCAATGGGTGGTTTGGGCAGGCACGAAAGCCTTGTTGAGGCAGATCCTGCTCGGTATGGTAAGATCCTGTACCACAACTTCTCTAATGTAGTCACAGTCATTCCTCACAACCAATGGACCTGAGGGTCAATCCTTCTCATTGATGTTCAAACAACAACCAAGGCTCGACTACAAGAAGAGAGCACACACAACCCATGTAAGAGGCACACCTGGAGCACATGGACTGGTGACAAAGAAGACTGCACCACTGAGCCTTACAGCACAATTACTATAGAAGTCCACTATATTAATACCAGAACACATAGAAGCCCTAAATTATACGTAGAAAAAAACACAGGGAGGCAGCCAAAATTGGGAGACAATTAAACATATCCTAAATAAGAGAACAGAACAAAGCTCCAGAAAGAGAACTAAACAAAATGGAGACAAGCAATCTACCAGAGGCAGAATTCCAAACACTGGTTATAAGGATGATCCATGATCTCAGGGAGAACTTCAACAAAGATGTAGGAAACATAAAAATGGAGATAGGAAACATGAGAATGAACCAGTTAGAAATGAAGAATACTATAATGGAAAAGAAGAATACAATACAGGGAATCAACAGTACATTAGACGAAGCAGAGGCTAGAACTAGCAATGGAGAAGATAAGGTAGCAAGAAATCAGAATAGTAAGAGAGAGAGAGAGAGAGAGAGAGAGAGAGAGAGAGAGAGAGAGAGAGAGAGAGAGAGAGAGAGAGAGAGAGAGAGAGAGATTGAAGAGAGTTTAAGGCGCCTCTGGAACAACATCAAGTGTACCAACATTCACATCATAGAGGTACCAGAAGGAGGAGAGAGAGCAAGGAATTAAAAACGTATTTGAAGTAATAACGACAGAAAACTTCCCTAACTTGGCAAAGGAAATTGATATGTTATGGGAGTCTTGTTTCTTCTTGTCAACACAGTGAAGAATAAAAGTTCAGAAAGCTGATTAGTATGCAAGCAGGGTTTATCAATGATAAACAGGCCTAGCTGAGGTGGGAGAGAGAGGCCTATGTGAGGTGCGGGGAGAGAGAGGGTGAGTGCCTTGTCTCGAGGTAAGGGAGTTAGATATTGATTTGGCAGGAAAAGGTGATGCATGCTCTTCCATAACCTCCTAAGATGGGTGGAAGTCTGTTAACTCAGATCCTTATCTTGCTCTAGACCACCTCTCCTCATTTGTTGTAAAAAGAGATATATGGCTGGAGGCAGTTTATCAAAGCTATTTATGAGTTTTACCTGTAGGCACTATGGTTCCCCTCCCATCCTCTTCCTTCTCCTATAATACATTGTCTAACTTCTACGTAACATTTTCCCCCATCAAGCATTAGGAACCCAAATCTTTGGGGACTTTGGGGCAACAACTGCTCTGGCTGCTCCATGCTGTAGAGACACATTGAGACTTCTTTGGGTTCGGTCTGCTTGCTAACTACTGATTGCAGGAGGTGGAGGGAAGTGTCCATCCATTGGACTATGATAGATTTCCGGAGCCTGGGGTCCCAGGTTGTTCATGATGATCATTTGTAGCTTTATAATGCTTATTCTAGAAAAGAAAAAAATAGTAAGCTGCTGTATTTAGTCCAAAATGTATGAACTTAGTGTCCAGTGGGATGCAAAAGAATACATAATTTAGATCTAACACAGTAATTCATGCAGAAGCTGCAGGAATTTTCCCCCAAAAGGGTGTATGGTTTGGAGACAACAGGGTGCAGTAGAACTACCACCTCATTAATGATTCTTACATCTTGGACTAGTCTATAGGTGTTGTCATTTTTTCCTGACTGCCAATAGAGGAGTGTTACAAAGAGAACTAGTGGGTTTAAGTAGCCCATGGGAAAGAAAGTTAGAAATTATAAGCTGAAGCCCAGCTCTTGCCTCAGGTCTTAGAGGTTACTGTTTCTGGTGGGGAAACTGTGAGAGATTTTTAAGACTAATGAGGACTGGAGTAGCATTTTTAGCCTCACCAGGAACCCCAGTGTCCCAGGCCACTGGGTCAATTTGACTCTCCCAATTAGGGGTGAGATTATTCAGATGGTCTTCAGTTTGTGTAGGGGCGGTCTTAGGACAGGATTTTCTCTTATAACTATTTTGGTTCCTAACAATTGGAGGTTCTTCCTGAGGAGGGGAGTTGGGCATTCAGGGATTACAAGAAAAGAATGAATGAAATACTATCCACCCAAAGACATCCCAAAGGAGAAGTGAAATTCTTAGTGTTGGGGTTTCCTGCCACACCCAGAACAATGCAAGTTTGGGAAGAGAGGGGTCTGGAGAAGACAATGACAGAGTAGATGACCCCAGTATCCAATAAAAAGGTTATTGTCCTACCTGCATATCCATGCATACCCTAAGCTCATGCTAAGCGAAGTAAGTCAGACAGAAAAAGCAGAGAACCATATGATTTCACTGATATGTGGTATGTAAACCAAAAATAACAAAAGAACAAGACAAACAAATGAGAAACAAAAACTCATAGACACACACAATAGTTTAGTGGTGAACAGAGGGTAAGGGGGCTGGGGGTGGGAGATGAAGGTAAGGGGATAAAATATATTGTGATGGAAGGAGAACTGACTCTGGGTGGTGAACACACAATGGGATTTATAAATTATGTAATACAGAATTGTACACCTGAAATCTATGTAATTTTAAAAACAATTGTCACCGCAATAAATTTTAAAAAATCATCAAGCTATACACCTAAAAAAAGAAAAGTAATTTTAATTATAATAAAATAAAATAAAATACCTATGTATTTGAAGAGATTACACTTATCTTTCTTATTGCCACAATAGGTTGTTATTACTCTGACATTGTTGACATTTATCATTGTAGTATTTTTGTAAGAAGATCTAGAGTTGAATTAGGTCTCTCTCTCTCTGTCTCTCCCTTCTTTGTCTCTGTGTGTCTCTTTCTTGTTGAGATATTTATGCCTACTGAGGTTACAAAAATTGCTTAAGATTTCGATATCCATTTTTAAGAACTTATTGACACATTTCTTATTTAGCCAAATCTTAGTGTTATATTCCTCTTAGTACAAACACCAAATTGTATTTGTTTAAAGTTTATTGGGGTGACCATTTTAGTAAAGTTACATAGGTTCCATGTGTACAGTTCTGTAATACATCATGTATACATCTCATTGAATCACCATTTATTTATTTATTTATTTATTTATTTATTTATTTATTTATGTGCAGCAGAGATTTGTTTTTGGAATACTAAAGGAACTTAAAAGTAATTTTATTCCATCTACTCATTTTTTACACTAGGAATGTAAGGACAAAAGAGGTGTAGTAAAAATAGCTAAGATTATAATAAGATAGGAGCAGAATAAGCAACAGAGCTTAATCCTATCTTTTGATTGTTGTTTATTGCTGTTTAACTAAATTTTTCATCCCCCACCTGCTGTGAGAATCTTGACAAACTTCAAAATACGAAAGATTTGAATATTGCCTTTCTTTTATCTATAAACTGAGAGCAACTTCTTCATGTATATTTTCTTATGAAGCACTCTAAAACTCATTCCATTGTGACGTTTTTCTCCCATCCCCATTTATTTCTTCCTCTAAACCAGGGGTTTTCAAACTGTGGCCCACAACCCATTTTTAATTGGCCCGCAGCAAATTCTAAAAATATGTTTAGTTTACTTAAGTAAACCAGGTGAGGCAATACGTACTTCACCTTGAGTTGGTGGCCCAGCTGTTTGTGTATTTTACTGCATATGGCCCTTGGTGAAAAATGTTGAAAAAAGTTTGGACACCCCTGATCTAAACCATTAATGATATCTTACCTCTTCCCAGAGACCTCTCTGTTCACCACCAGATGTTAGTCTAGCAATAAGTTTATTCTATGGGTAGTGGCTATTGCATTGCCATTCTTGACAAGTTTGTGAGACTCTAGATTTAAATTCAGAGTACAACCGTGTTTATCCGAAAATAAGACCTAGCTGGACAATCAGCTCTAATGTGTCTTTTGGAACAAAAATTAATATAAGATCTGATCTTATTTTACTATAAGACGACGTATAATAATATAATATAACATAAAAATATAATATAATATAATAAATATAATACTGGGTCTTACATAATATAAGACTAAGGCTTATATTATGTTACATACTAAGCCTTATATACTAAGTGTCCTGGTCTTATATTAATTTTTGCTCCAAAAGACGCATTAGAATTCATTGTCTGTCTGGGTCTTATTTTCGGGGAAACAGAATTTTAGAGTGATTAAAGAATAGCATATCATTGAATACCAAAGACCCTCTTTCTTCTTAGTTCATGCATTTACACTTGTGCTTAATATGGTGTCCCGACCCGCGGGACACTACACGAGGGACCCCGAAGCACCTAGAAGGGAGGAAAATAGGAGACACAAAGACCAGAGACAAGACAGGAGTTCTGATCAAGTCTCTCTTTATTGCAGCTCAATCATGGGTTATATACATTTTTTTGCTGGGTGGAGGGGCATTAACGTAAGCAGGGTTGCCGCAGGCTAACGGTCTTAAGCCATCTGGACATACCCTACAGAATGTGGGTGTTATCTAAAGACCCAAGAAGCTTCCTCTATCTCATGCTTCTCAGACATGTGATGGTGCCTTACAGGCACCCGCCCTCTACAGGTCCCCCTTTTCTGTTTTATAAAAAAAGAGCTCTAAGCCCCTAGGGAACTGTGCATGTCTTAGGTTGGGATAGTCCATCTTTGTGAAACCTGGTACAGCGACAGGTTTTTGATTTTTTATGTTACTTAGAGAGCTGTCCTCTTACCCGTCATTGGCTATCCAGTTCATCTTCACAGGGGAGGAGTCCTGTTTTATGACTCTTGTTATTGGAGATAGGGATCTCCTCGCTCTTGCATCTCCAGTCGGGTGTAATGGACCTGTATGGGTTTGGTCTGCAAGGCCTTTATTTGTTGTCTAAGAAAGCGCATGAGTTTATTGAGGAGGATGGGTCCCAGTGATAGTAGGATAAAGCACCCGAGTATGGGGCCAAGCAGGGGTAGTAAGTAGGGTAAAAGTCCATTGAATCCGGTCCAGAGAGGGTTGGAAAGGAGGTCTCTTCTTTTTTTTTTTTCAAAGTCTTCTTGTAATTTTTTGACTCTGTCATGAACAATTCCAGATTTGTTAGCATAAAAACAACATTTTTTTCCGAGGGCCAGGCAGATGCCCCCTTTTTCTGCAGTAAGTAAATCTAATCCCCTCCTGTTTTGGAGGACAACTTTTGCTAGGGAATCAACCTGATCTTGAAGATCTTGGATAGTTTCTGAGAGTACCTGCACATCTGATATGAGTTGCCCAGATAATTTATGGTATTTTACTAGGGAATGTCCTATCCCCGCGGACCCGGTGGCAAGTGCGGTGGTGATGCCTAGACCCGCTAATAAGGGAATAAAATGGACTGCACGTTTACTGCGTCCTGCAATATGTTCGAAAGTCAGGATAGGGACTGGCTCATCTCCTGGAATGATGGATACATCTGGGAGGAGGGAGCCTGGGGTACAAACTCCTGTCCAGTTTTGTGGTAAATAGGTGTAGGCATAATTATTTCCACAAATATATACCGATCCATTGGGTGCACACATAGGAGAGGATACATTAATGAAGGAGGAGCAATTTGTAAAGGAGAGGCTTCCTAAAATAACCTTTGTAGTATCGTTTTGAGTGGGAAAGAGGATGCTTGGGGTATTGTTAAAGCCAAGGGGTTGGACTAAAAAACGGAGAGCTATGTTGCATGAATTATTGGTATTAGAGGTGACAAAGGGGTAGGGTATAGCTAATGGTAAAGGGGTGCCTTGTAGTAAACACAGCCAGCAGTCTGTGGCGTAGGATGAATTAACAGAAAGCAATAACTTGTGGGTAGAACTAAGAATGTCAAAAGTCTGAGGATCAATGTCCACGTGACCCGGTTTTTTAGGGTAGGCCAAAGGGTGATAGGTAAGTTTAGGGTTATGGGTCTTTTGTATTTTAGCAAATTTTTTAATGTGTTTTTCATTGGATTGGAGATCGGCTGGACCCCCGCCGTCAGAAACATATGGTATAGGGGTTTCGATCTGCCAGCAAATATTTTTTCCTAACATATTAGATGCCGCGCAGGGTGCGGGTTTATAGGAGCCAATGCCAACCGCAGCAGGGGTGTTAGACCAGTCAGAATGAGGGACAGCGGGAGCGATGCTTGTCATGACAGCCGTATAGTAAGAGGAGTTATCTTTTGTACATGTTTTATAGGTATTGTAACAAGAACTATGGATAATAGGGTAGATAGTAGAGCATTCACCGGGACAAGGTTGAAGTTTTTCTCGTTTATATTGGGGAGAGGAAGTACAGACCCATTTGGTCGTGGATGCAGTCTCAGATGTGATGAGGTATGCTATTTTGTCTTGACAACTTACGGTTTTGAGCAATGAGGTAGATGGTGCCCCCCGAAGGTTACCTCTGTCGCAGTCACATGGGGGTCGTTGTCCCATTAGCTGTCTGAGCTTGTTGATGTCAACTTTTCCAGGGTCAAGACCAGAACAGACAAGAGGCAAGACCAGTAGCAGGAGCCAGGGTGTAGCAGTCATTTTTGTGCCTGTTGTGAAAGATGGCTTCTCAGGGAGCGGGGCGGTCCCTGGAATGGGGGTTAACATCTATTTGTTTTATAAGTCTCTCGGGAAGCCACCGGACAGCTTGGGTTTTATTATCGAAAATGCAGACTGATCCTCGTCCCCAAATGAGGACGGGATCTGGGCCTGACCATCGATTTGTTATGGGGTCTCGCCACAAAACGGAGGCGAAATTATCAGCTGTGGTTGGATGCCAGAGGTGGTCAGCGGCAGTTTTTGAGTTTTGGTCGAGTTGCAGGAAGTTTAGAATAAAAAGCGCATGAGCAACGACATTTTTTGGGGAATTTTTTATAGTGTACAATTCTCCACTTTTTAACTTATTTATAGTGATTTTGAGTGTTTGGTGAGCGCGTTCAACAATGCCTTGGCCCTGAGGATTGTAAGGGATGCCTGTAATGTGATGGATCTGTAAAGTGGAGCAAAAGGACTGGAATTTTTTTCCTGTGTAGCCTGGCCCATTGTCTGTTTTGATAGTCTTAGGCTTGCCAATTACTGATAGGCAAGTGAGGACATGAGAAATAACATGTTTGTTGGCTTCACCTGTTTGTGTGGATGCAAAAATAAATCCGCTGAAGGTATCAACTGTAACATGAAGATATTTAAGTTTGCCAAATTTAGGGACATGGGTAATGTCCATTTGCCAGATTTCATTGGGAACAAGGCCTCTAGGGTTTACTCCTAAGTGAGGGGTAGGTAGATGTGTGACACAAGCAGGGCATTGTTTTACTATTTGTCGGGCTTGTTTACGTGTGATTTTAAACATTAATCGTAATGTCTGAGCGTTGAGGTGGTGTATAGAGTGAGCTTGTTGAGCCTGATCAACAGTGGAGACGAAGAAACAGTTTTTTGTGGGTGGCTATATCTAATAATAGATTTCCTGTAGAAAGGGGGCCTGGAAGCCCGGTGTGGGCTTTAAAGTGACCTATAAAAAATGGATAAGATTGGACATGAATTGCCTTTTGAACCCGTAAGAAAAGGTGTATGGCGGTGGAGGTGGGTCAGAGGCCACTAGTGAAAATGTCCTAAGCCTAATCGAGGCGGGCGCTGGGCAGTAGACAGGGATTTTTTAATTCCCTGTCCTTGTTTTCCTAATCCCTGACCTGGGAGAAACCCTTGTTTTAACATCTGGGTGGTTATCTTGGAATTGGGGCTGAACATGATTACTCCCATTTGGGATAATATGTCACGGCCCCACAGATTTACTGGGAGGTTGGGTACAACGTAAGGTTGTACTGTGCCAGAGTTATTTTCTTTATCTAGCCATGTTAGGAACTTGGCACTTTGTTTGGGGTTAGTTGTTTGTCCTATGCCTTGTAGGTGAGTAAGTGTGTCAGAAAGGGGCCAAGAAAGCGGCCAGTCTTCTTGTCTAATAATGGTTGCATCAGCACCAGTGTCAATAAGGCCTTCAAAGGTTTTTCCATCAAGTCTTAAATCTAGCATGGGCTTATTGGGGGAGAGATTTTGAATACAATAAGCATCTGAGGATCCAAAATTTTTGTTGTTTCTAGGCTCATTGTTGGCAGATTTATGGGTGGTCTGGAGTGGGAGAAGGAGTAGTTGAGCTATTCTCTGTCCCGGTTGTATAGAAATGAGAGAGGAAGTGGAGGAGGCTACAATCTGTATTTCTCCTGTAAAATCATTATCTATAACACCAGGGTAAATATATAGGCCTTGTAGGCTCGAACTACCTCTTCCGATTATTAGACCAAAAGTGTTTGGTGGTAGGGGGCTGGTGACACCCGTAGGTAGTATCTGAGGTCCCATGTCAGGAGTTAATATTGATTTGGAGGAGGGACTGAGGTCCAGTCCTGCACTGCCGGGGGTTGCTCGGAGGAGACTTGAGATGGGACAAAGTTTTGTTGTGGATGAACAAACCGAGTCGCCCCAAGGTTTGGATTCTCTGTAGGGGCCTGGGGCTGGCCCCTCAGGAAGTTTCCCTGCTGGGGCAGGAGAGGATTGCCGTGGGCATCTATTTTTGATCTACATTGATTGGCCCAATGTTTGCCTCTCTTGCATCTGGGACATACTTGTGGGGGCAATATGGGTGTGGGAGTGGGTTGGCCTAATGGTGTCTGGCGAGGAGTTGGGCATTGTTTGGCGAAATGTCCGGGCTGGCCAAATGAAAAACAATTGTTTTTGCCTTTAGACGGATTAAATAATGAATCTTTTAAAGCTGCCCCGATAGCGAGGCCCATTTGGTGACCAGGACCAATATCAGTGCATAGGCGAATGTAATCAGAGAGTGAACACTTTTTTCTAGGGCGGATGGCTGCCTGACAGGCAGAATTGGCATTTTCAAAAGCTAATTGTTTGAAAACATCACTATCAGTTTCTGTGCTACCAAGGAGTCCTTCAGTGGCGTTGGTTAGGCGACTGATGAAGTCAGCATAAGGTTCATCTGGCCTCTGTCTAATACTAGTGAGTTGAGTTGTGGCCGGCCCCTTAGGGAGAAGTTTTTTCCGTGCCTTAGTAGCGGCAAGGTGAATTTGAGAAAAAAGACCAGATGGATATTGTAGTTGAGCTTCATTTGTATCGTAGGGCTTAAAGCCCCTGAGCTTATCATAGGTCCAATCAGTGCACTTGCCTCCCGCTTCTGCGTTGCAGCGTGCAGTTTCTTTACGGGCCTCAAAAAACTCAGATTTCCAGAGAACATAATCGCCCCCCATAGGGTGGCATGGGCCAAATAGTGCCAATCGTGGGTGGTTAACCAGAGGTCATCTAGGGATTGTAACATTGAGAGTGTAAAGGGGGCTGTGGGGCCATATTCGTCCACCACTTTTTTGAGTTCTTTTGTGGTTTTTAAGTCAAGGCGTTTATAGTGTCTGGCAGGTTCTTTATTGTCTCTGTCGGGGTCTTCATCACTATCTGCACTGCCTCCTTCAGTTTTTATTGGGGGGAATTCAATAACAGGGAAAAGATTTGAGAAAGGCATTTGGGGATTATAGGGAGGGGGCAATAGATTAGAGGCCAGAAACTGCCAGTCAGGATTATGATATTTAGCGGCAGCTTCCTCTAAATCAGCCTCGTCCTCAGGGCTTAACTGATCGTCCTCAGGTGGGCTAGAATTTACATTAAGATCAGGACAATTAGGTGAGGACTCTTTTAGTCCTGAGATAAACTTGTCATGAACACTAACCTCTTGTCCCATTATAATAAGGAATAAAGACTCTCCTCACGTAGGCAGTCGGTTGGTACAATCCGCAACACGGACCCAAACGAGACAGCACGGATGGTAACGACCCGCAAACGAATGTCTTTTGGGACTCACCCAGCCGGAGCGACGGGGGTGTTGGGGTGAGAGGAGAAAAAGCCCTTATGTGAGCAATCGGTTGGTATAATCCGCCAACACGGATCCCAAGAGGCGACTCGGATGGTAATGACCCTCAGGCGAAAGGCAGTCGGGACTCATCCGGTCGGGAAATCCTCTGGGTGGACGATTGGAGCTTAAAGTAAGCAGGCAAAATCTCGCTCAAAAGGTCCCAAACACCTAGAAAACTGTCTCGTTGGTGAACGACTAAAACCCAAAGTGAGCTGAGAGCAGATAAAAAGGGAGACTGGGACAACAGGTTAGGGGAACCCTAGTCTAAGTGTCTGAGGGAAAGCCTGTAGACTGTACATAAGTCTAGAACACAAATATATGTCCCATTTTTTGAAGGAGTCGACCGCTTACCTGTACAGATCTCCCACAAGTTGAGTAGTCTTATGGTGATCAAAGAAGAAATATGCTGCAGCTCCTTTGACCGGACGAACTCAGGCGTCTCGTCTTCTAGGAGACTTCAGGCCCCACGTTGGGCGCCAGTTGTCCCGACCCGTGGGACACTACACGAGGGACCCCGAAGCACCTAGAAGGGAGGAAAATGGGAGACACAAAGACCGGAGACAAGACAGGAGTTTTGATCAAGTCTCTCTTTATTGCAGCTCAATCATGGGTTATATACATTCTTTTGCTGGGTGGAGGGGCATTAACATAAGAAAGGTTGCCGCAGGCTAGTGGTCTTAAGCCATCCGGACACCCCCTACAGAATGTGGGTGTTACCCAAGTAACTTCCTCTATCTCATGCTTCTCAGTCATGTGATGATGCCTTACAGGCACCCGCCCTCTACAATATGGAAGCACTCTATTGAAGTCAACATTTATCTATTAGATAAAGGCATCTGTCAAAAATTTGGGGGTACTAAGAAACATATTGAAGAGATACTTGATAGGAAAGAAAGATAGTAAAAGCCTCTTTTCAAACCAATAAAAACAAAAATCCTACTTTAGTTCAGTGTTCTACAACGCAGCCATGACAGCAGGAGAATCATCTGCAAAGCATGGTAAAATACAGTATCCCTTGTTCCGATCTCATTCAGGAGATCCAGGGAGAAGTCAGGAAACTTTACTTTTGAAAAGTTTCCCAGATGATGCTGCTGATATGAAGCGAGATTTGATTTCTTTTAACAGTATTTTGTAGTTTTTGGCATACAAATTTTGCACGTTTCTTACACATACTGTTAGATTTATCCATAAGGATTTCATGCATTTTGTTATCATTTTAAATGGAACCTTTTATTTAATTTCATTTTTTTCAAACATCCATTGCTATTCTATAAATATTCAATTAATGTGTTTTGTTTTTGGGGGTTACTTTATATTCAGTCATGGGATTTGTGGGGAAAAAACAGTTTTTATGCTTTTCTTCCCAATCTGTGTGTTTTACTCTTTTGCTTGCTGTACTGTGCTATGATATGCAATACAATCTGGAGTATGAGTGGTGAGACTAGATGTCATTGCCTTGTCCCTGAACTTAGGGGGGATAATTCTATTTTTTAAAATTAAGTATGATTTTAGCTGTTGTGGTTTTTTTTTGTTTGTTTGTTTTATTGTTTTTCAGGTATACTTTATCAGTTATGGAAGTTTCCTTTGTAGTTATCTGAAAAAGTTTATTGTTGTTGTTTTCTTGTTCTATTTTTATTTTGGGGTCATAAATGGATGTTGAACTCTGTCAAATATTACTTCTGCATCTAGTAAGATGATCATATGAATTTTTCCTTTTTAGTCAATGTATGTGGTGAATTTTAATGTTTGATTTTTCAAATTTGATTAAACATAGTCCTGGGATAAAAAGTAAAATAAAGTGAGTAATACCATTATTTCTATTTTAAAGATGATGGGACTGATGACAAAAACATCCGTAATTTACCTCACATAATGCTGATATTAGTCACAGAGTCAGAATTCCAACTCAAGTCTAGAAGCTTCCAGAGCCAGAGCTTTGATAAGACTCTTTATAATCTGTGTATATTCAACATCTTAATATAGTCATTGTTCACTATGTTTAATGGATTCATGAGTAAATGGGGACTTACAGGTGATTTTGACAGTTTCATTTTTCTCTGGCACTACATATTGAGTATATGTAGGAAAGAAAAGATTTACAAGTAACAACTATTTGTTTTGCTTGTATCACAGGCGAATTGGCATCCATTCGTGTTTTGTGCAAATATCATGTGTTGTAAATCAAAGTAATTTCTGAAAGGTACGTATTACTCTGTACTGGTTATTTATAACCTTTTTTTCAGAATTACAATAATCTAATGTTTTCCAGCACTAGTAAATATCTATGAAATATTTTATTAAAAAATCAAAATAATCTATTTTCATCTATATTTGAGACTTTTCTGTCACTTGATTTAACATCCTGAATAGCTCTGGAGTCTATTTAACTGTCATCATGATTGATATCACCCAATACCAAGCTACCATTATTTCTTGCCTAGGCTGCTTTAATAGCCTCCCAATCCATCTTCCTGCATCAACCACTACCCCCCACCAATTCATTCTCCATACTGCAGCAGAATAATATTGTTGCCTGGATTGCTCTCCCTTCTCCCACATCCAGTTATCTCCTCCTCATACTTCCTATCAGAGTCCAAATGTCACCTCCTCAAGGAAGCCCTCTTGGTTTACCTGATCTATTGTATGCTTTCATAGCACCTTGCATTTTTTTTTTATTTTGAGATAATTGTAGATCCATATGCAGTTGTAAGAAGTAACACAGATAATTACTTTGTACTTTTTACTAAAATTTTCTCAATCATAGCATCTTGCAAAACTGTAGTGCAATAACAATATCAGAATATTGACACTGACACAGCTAAGGCAGAGAATATTATAATCACCACAACAGCCCTTCACCCACTTCCCTCCCACCCTCACCACCTTCCTAACACCTAGCAATCACTAATCAATCTCCTTTTCTATAATTTTGTCATTTCAAAAATTGTTACCATAAATAGATTCCTATAATATATAACATTTTGGGATTTTTTTCCACTCAGTATAATTCCCTGGAGATTCATCCAAGCTGTTGTATGTATCAATGTTTTTTTTTCTTTTTTTTTTCTGAGCAGTATTCCAAGTTCATACCTTTTAACCATGTTTGTAAATATAAATTTGTGTGATTCCCCAAAGAATGTCTCTGTCTCTAAGTGGACTGCATACTCCACTAAAACAGGTATAATTTTTCTTTGAGCTCCCTTGTATACCCTACACCTAGTATACCAGAGTAGTTTATTAAATTGCCGATTATTAAATTATTAATTCATTTAGGTATTGGAAGAGGAACATTATAGGCAAAAAAAGGCAAATGTTTAGTCTTCCCAGAATGTTTGAGTAAGTGAGTACTAGAGCTGAATGAGTGAGTGGGAAAGCATTAAGTAATATGGTGAAGGTAGTGATGAAGAGCTTGATCTGCACTGTCCAATACAATAGCCAATGGCTGCATGTGGTTATTGAGCCCTGAAAATGTGAATAGTTCAAATTGAAAGGTGATGACAGTATAAAATACATACCAGATTTTGAAGACTTAGCTCAAAAAGATATAATGTAAAATATTTCATTAATAATATTTTATATTGGTTACATGGTAAATTGGTAAGATTTTGCATATATGAAGTGCAATTTATTAAAATTAATCTTGCCTGCTTCTTTTTAATGTGTTACTAGAAAATCTAAAATTGTGTGAGTTGCTCGCATTACATTTCTATTCAGAGCACTAGAATATATCATATAGTTCCTGATATGATATTTTAAGGCTTTTGTCATTTACTTTGAAGTGGCGAACCATTGGGGAATGTTGATCAAAGGGGTAAATTATCTATATCA
Organism: Rhinolophus hipposideros; assembly: GCF_964194185.1. NCBI lineage: Eukaryota > Metazoa > Chordata > Mammalia > Chiroptera > Rhinolophidae > Rhinolophus > Rhinolophus hipposideros. The sequence goes on from NC_138046.1 coordinate 29,293,828, forward strand.
TCTTTAAAGATTACCTGATCTGCTCTGATGACAATAAATTGTAAGGGCAAGGATGGAAGCAGAGGAATCACATTTGAAGCTATTACACTAATTGATCTGAGAAATGATGGAGTCTCGAGGCAGTTTGGTAGTGGTGGCAATGATGGAATGCGATCAGACTCTGGATTTATTCTGAAGAAGAATCAATAGGATTTTATGACAGATTGAATGATGTGGAGCATGAGGGAAAAAAGTCAAAAATGACTCCAAGATTTCTGGCTTGATCAACTGGAAGGAATGAGTTACCATTAATGGACACTAGAAAACCCTCACTTGGAATAGCTCTGTAGAAGCCGATCAAGAGTTTGGATTCAGGCATATTAAGATTGAGATGCTTATTGGATATTGAAATGGAGATAATGAGTAAGCAATTGGATAGAAAAGTCTGGATTTGAGGAAAAAGACATACTCTGAAGATAACATTTGGGAGTCATCAACACATAGATGGTATTTAAAGTATTTTGAAACTGGATGCAATCACTAAAAAAATTAATTTAGATAGAGCAAAGAGAGATCTAAGGAATGAGCCATGAAGCCCTCCAACTTTATGAAGTTACAAAGGAAAGAAAATCTACTAAGAAACTGCTCCTTCTTCAAATGCATTTTACTGCTAAAATTTTGCTTTTGCTATTTGAACTTCATTCTATGAAATTATTAGACATTCCACGTACAATTATTAAAGCATGAGTCATTCTTTCTTTTAATCCCTCTGGTTTTCAATAGTCCCAGCCCTTGGTGATATACTTTCATGCCCTGAAATGACCAGTGACTTATCCGAAAATCTAACAAATTAATATTAACTTGATGATAATGATTTATTGGTTATTACATCAAGATAGCATATTGAAATTTTAAATTGAAACTCCAAATGTTCTAATTGAAGGATTTGGTTATAGAGGACTATTATAGGCTTATGTAATAAATCATTTTGTGTGCTGGGTCAACCATATGAAATAGGTGACTAATAACAGCATGATATAGTGAAAAAATTAATCCACCAGAGAGAGTCAGGAAACCCAAATTCTACTCACAGCTCTACTGCCTCCATGGATCCTCAAAGATGATCAGAATAGAATATCAGCTTCTGTTAAAGTTTTTTCTGATTAAAAGTAAGGACAATGTTTATTGGGGTGACAATTGTTAGTAAAGTTACACAGAATTTCAGGTGTACAATTCTGTATTATATCATCAATAAATCCCATTGTGTGTTCACCACCCAGAGTCAGTTCTCCGTCCATCAACATATATTTGATCCCCTTTACCCACATTTACCACCTCCCTCCCCCTCTACCCTCTGGTAACCTCTAAACTATTGTCTGTGTCTATGAGTTTTTGTTTCTCATTTGTTTGTCTTGTTCTTTTATTTTCACCCCAATAAACTTTAAGCAAGAAAAAAATAAAAATTAAAAAAAATTAAAAAAGTAAAGACAATATAGAGGGCTTTCAAATAATGAATTTTAATAACTATCCTTATTCCTGAGAATATTTCCTAATTGTTGTATTAAAATGGGTAATAGTAGATGGCAATAGGTGTAATAGTAAATGTCATTTTAAAGATTCTTTTACTTGGCATACAAACACACACACACACACACACACACACACACCAGTTGGCAACTCCTATTTATTTATTTATATATGTATTTATTTGTTTGTTTATTTATTTATTTTAACATTTTTTTATTGGTTTCAGGTGCACAAAGCAATGTAATAGGTAGACATTTATCACTTATATCCCTCACATAGTGACAACCTTCTCCCCCATCCTCTACCACTCTGACATCGCACAAAGCTATTACATTTCCACGGTCTCTATTCCTAATGCTGTACGCCACTTCTTGTAACCATACATACATACATATATATATATATATATATATATATATATATATATATATAATTGTAGTTGACATTCATTATTGTTCAACTTCAGTATCAGGTGTACCGTGCAGGTATCAGGCATCTATATCATCCCTGAGGTGGTCTCCTTAATGAGACAAGTGTTCATCGGATACCCTACAAAACCTTTACAACATTATTGATTACATTCCCCAAATTGACTTTCGTATCCCCATGGTAATCTTGGGGTTATGGATAGTGCTTTCTAATCCCCTCACCATCCCCTTATTCCCCACCACCCATCTAGCAACCGTCAGTTCTTCCTCTATGTCTCTGAGACTGTTTCTGATTAGTTCATTCATTTATTTTTTTTCTTTAGATTCCACATATTAGTGAGATCATGTGGTATTTGTCTTTCTTTGTCTGATTTATTTCACTTAAAGCAATGTTCTCTAGGTCCATCCATATTGTTGCAAATCTTAAGATTTCATTCTTCTTTATGACTGCATATTACTCCATTGTATTAATGTACCACTGTATAAATGTAATCCAGTTTTATATGTACTGTTGTATAAATGCAATCCAGTCGTCTACCGATGGACATTTTGGTTGTTCCCATGTCTTCACTATTGTGTATAGTGCTGCAATAAAGATAGCGGTATATAGATTTTTCTGAAATAGAGTTTTGGATTTCTTCGGATAGCTACCTAGGAGTGGAACTGCTAGGTCATAAAGTAGTTCCATTTTCAGATTTTTGAGATACCTCCATACTGTTTTCCATAGTGTCTGCAGCAGTCTGCAATCCCACCACCAGTGCACAAGGATTCCTTTTTCTCCACATCCTCACCAGCACTTGTTATTTGTTGATTTAATTAATGGTAACCATTTTGTCTGGGATGAGGTGCTATCACATGGTGGTTTTTATTTGTGTGTCTCTAATGATTAGTGATATTGAGCATTTTCTCGTATGTCTGTTTGCCATCTGTATGTCCTTTTTACAAGAATGTCTCTTCATGTACTCTGCTCATTTTTTAATTGGGTTGTTTGTTTGTTTGTTTGTTTGTTTTTAGAGTTGAGTTGAAAGAGTTTTTTCTATAAATTTTAGATATTACCCCCTCATTGAATATGTCATTGGCAAATATCTTCTCCCATTCAGTAGGATCCCTTTATGTATTATTGATGGTTTCCTTTGCTGTGAAAAAACTTTTTAGTTTGATGTAATTCCATATGTTTATTTTTCCTCTTACTTACCTTGCCCAAGGGGATATATCAGTAAAAATCTTTCTCCGGGTAATGTCTGTGAAGTTTCTTCCTGTATTTTCTTGTAGGAATTTTACGGTTTCAGATATTACATTTTAGTCTTTAAGCCATTTTGAATTTATTTTTGTATATGGTGTAAGGAGGTGGTCCAGCTTCATTTTTTTGCATGTGTCTGTCCAGGTTTCCGAGCACCTTTTATTAAGTAGACTGTTTTTACCCCACAATAAATTCTTGTTTCCATTGTCGGAGATTAAATGACCATATAGGCATGGATTTATTTCTGGACTCTCTATTTTGTTCCATTGATATATGTGTCTGTTTTTATGCCGGTACCCTGATGTTTTGATTACTGTAGCCTTGTAATATAATTTGATGTCAGGTATCGTTATGCCTCTCACTTGGTTCTTATTTCTCAAGATTGTCGAAGCTATCCAGGATCTTTTATGGTTCCATATAAATTTTAGGATTGTATGTTCTATTTTTGTGAAAAATGTCTTTGGTAGTTTGATAGGAATTGCACTGAATCTGTATATTGCTTTAGGCAGTATGGACATTTTCAGGAAATTAATTTTTCCTATCCATGAGCATGGTATGTGTTTCTATCTATTTGTATCTTCTTTAATTTCTCTATTCAGTGCCTCATAATTCTCTGAGTACAGATCTTTTACTTCTTTGGTTACATTTATCCCCAGGTTTTTTACAGTCTTTGAAGCAATTGTAAATGACACTGTTTTCTTAATTTCTCCTTCTGATATTTGATTATTGGTATACAAAAATGCAACATATTTCTGAATATTAATTTTGTATCCTGCTACTTTACTAAATTCATTTATCAGTTCTAACAGTTTTTTGGTGGAGTCTTTAGGGTTCTCTATATATAGTATCATGCCATCTGCATATAATGACAATTTTACTTCCTCCTTACCTATTTGGATGGCATTTATTTATTTTTCTTGTCTGATTGCTGTGGTTAGAACTTCCAGCAATATGTTGAACAGAATTGAAGTGGGCAAACTTGACTTTTTCCTGATCTTAAGGGAAATGGTTTTAGCTATTCCCCATTGAGTATGATGTTAGATGTGGGTTTATCATATATGTTTTTTATTATGTTGAGATATGGTCTCTCCATTACCACTTTCTTTAGAATTTTTATCGTAAATGGCTGCTGGATTTTGTAAAATTCTTTTTCTTCATCTACTGATATGTTCATATGATTTTTATTTTTCATTTTATTAATGTGGTGTATCACATTAATTATTTTGCAGATATTGAACCACTCTTACATACCAGAAATAAATCCCACTTGATCATGGTGTATGATCTTTTTAATGTATTGCTGAATTCTGTTTGCTAATATTGTGTGGAGGATTTTTGCATCTAAGTTAATTAAAGATATCGGCCTGTAGTTTTCTTTGTTTGTAGTGTCTTTGTCTGATTTTTGTGATCAGGGTGATAGTGGACTCATTAAACATGTTTGGGAACCTTCCCTCCTTCTGGATTTTTTGGAATAGTTTAAGGAGAATAGGTGATAATTGTTTTTTGAATGTTTTGTAAAATTCAAGTGCAAAGCCATTTGATCCAGGGCTTTTTTTTGTCAGGAGCTTGGTGATTACTGATTCAATTTCCCTGGTGGTAATCAGTTTATTGAGGTTTTTGAGTTAGCATTGGAAGGTTGTATGCCTCTAGATAATTGTCCATTTCTTCCAGATTGTCTAATTTGTTGGCATAGAGCTGTTCATAGTAATTTCTTCTTCTTATTTTTTTTTTTTGTATTTCTGTGGTGTCTGTTGTCACTTCTCCTTTTTCGTTTCTGATTTTATTAATTTGGATCCTCTCTTTTTCTTTTTTTTTTATGAGTCTGGCTAAAGGTTTGTCGATTTTGTTTATCTTCTCTAAAATCCAACTCTTGGATTCATTGATCTTTTGTATTGTTTTTCTGGTTTCTGTTTCATTTATTGCCACTCTCTTTATTATCCCCTTCATTGTACTCCCTTTGGGCTTATTTTGCTGTTCTTTTTTCAGATCCCTTCGGTTTGAAGATAAATTATTCATTGGTAATCTTTCTTATTTCTTCAGGTAGGCCTGCAGTGCTATGAATTTCCCTCTTGTGATTGCTTTCTCTGCACCCCATAGATTTTGGGTCATCGTGTTTTCATTTTCCTTTGTCTTGAGATGTTTTTTGATTTCTTCCTTGATCTCATGTTTGACTCATTCATTATTTAGTAACATGGTATTCATCCCCCATGAATTTGTGTGTCTTCCAGTTTTTTTTTTCCTGTAGTTGAGTTCTAATTTCATAGCATTGTGGTCAGATAAAACAATTGTTATGATTTCAATTTTATTAAATTTATCAAGACTTGTTTTGTGGCCTAACATGTGGTTACCTTGGAAAATGTCCCATGTGCCCTTCAGAAGAACGTGTACTCTACAGCTTTGAGATGAAATGATCTGACAATATCAATTAAATCCAAGTCATCCAATGTGTCATTTAAGGCCATTGTTTCCATATTGATATTTCTGTCTGAAAGGCCCACCTGTCCCTTGTTGTCAGAAGTGTGTTGATATCCCCTACTATGATAGTGTTACTGTTGATCTTTGTCTTTGTGTCCGTCAATATCTATTTTATGTGTTTAGGTGTTACTATGTTGGGTGCATAGATGTTTACTAAGGTTAGTTCTTCTTGTCAGGTCAATCCTTTTATTATTATGTAGTGCCTTTATTTGTCTTTTAATATATTTTTCATTTTAAAGTCTATTTTGTCATATTTAAGTATTGCAACTCCAGGTTTTTCTCATTTGCATTTGCATGAAATATCTTACTCCAACCCTTCACTTTCAGTCCGTGTGTGTCTTTTGATCTGTTGTGTTTCTCTTGTATACAGCATATGCAAGGATCTTGCTTTCTTATCCATTCAGCCACCCTATATCTTTTGATTGGAGTATTTAATCCATTACATTTAAAGTGAATATTGTTAGGTACATAGTTATTGCCATTTTTTTATTTGAAGTTAGATTGTTTTCATCTTTCTTCTGTTTACAGAAGCTCTTTTAATATTTCCTACAATGCTAGCTTGATGGTAATAAATTCCTTTAGCTTATTCTTTTCTGGGAAGCTCTTTAACTCTTTTCCCATTTTAAGTGATAGCCTTGTTGGATGAAGCAATCTAGGTTGTACGTGTTTGTCTATTTTTTTATTTTTTTATAAATCCCTTTATTTATATATATATTCCTATTTAATGAAGTAAAAATGTCTGAAAAACACTACCATTAGATAAGTCATTTCAGCTCTTTGGGATTTGTTTATTTCTGTATACATAATTACATCATAAGATTAACTATAAATGCAAGGAAGTGAAGCACACTGGCCTCAATATAAAACAATATTTAGACAGTAGAAAGGGAGGAGAAACAGATGGGAGTTGGACTTTAGCTGTGTCTATACAAAATTAAAAGAAAAAGATATGTAGCAAACGTGGCAGTGTGTTAATGTCTGTAAAAATGAATGGTGAGTACATGGATGTTACTGTCTGCTTTATTTTGAACAATTTCATAAGTAAAATAATAATTAAAAGTAAGTCAGAATTTGGTTCAAAATTTTTTCTCTGTCATTTACTGATATTTGACATTGGAAAATCAATTACTCATTTTACCTTTCCAGTAAGTTGTGTTCAAAAGTGCCAGCTCACATGGTATATAACATGGCTATCTTATCGATGAAGAATGAAACCCTGTACAGATGAAGAATGAAGTTAATGAAGGCAATTCCCACAGCACCTAAATTGGTCCATCTAGATAATGTATATAAAGGGCTTAGCACAGTAACTGGTACAAATATACAGGAGGATTTCCTTATGCAGCCCTGGAGGACTAGAAATCCACCAGGAAATGCTCATGACTAAATTGAGCCTCAATAGGAGGAAGAGGAGTCAGATAGGCAAATATATAAGGGACAAGAAGTGATGTATAAAGTATCCCAGGTAGAGGGAGGAGAATGTTCAAAGATTGGAAAGCCAGAGAAAGGATGGTAAGTATGGGGTACTTCATTTTTTTTGAAGTTTATTGAGAATGAAGAGCACACTCTACAAAATGTTTAAGTTTTTTAACTGATGTCCTTAATTTTTTAAGTATGGTAATAGCAGGAAAATACTCATTTTTTAAAAATAAATCACTTTAATATAAAGATGCTTCCTGATTCACAATGGAGTTTTGTCCCCAAAAAACAATGATAAGTTGCAAATACTGTAAGTTGAAAATGCAGATCTTGGATCAAAATGGCGGCATGAGGTGAGCCGCTGGAAATTTCCCCAGGAATTTACAACAAATTGAAAAACTGTAACTCCACAAAGGACTCCCTGCACAGCAGACAGGCAAGACTAAGAGTCTCACTACTGAATTCACCTAAAGGTAGGCAAATTGTGCGAGCAGGGGAGGAAGGAAGGCAGAAGTGTGGAGACAGAGCAGCACGGGCACAGGACGCAGACCTAGCTCAGTGCTCTGAGCTCCCTGCATGCTGGAACTACTGCAGTTGCAAGAGACGGAAGAAGTCAGACTGCTAAGGCTATGTTTATGACCCACAGAAGTGATGGGACAGCATGTAACACGGCTGAACCCAATGCTCACAGCAGAGACGTCGGAGCAAAGACTGAGGGAAGAAGGCTGAAAACAGTGGTTTAAACACTCACTACTGCAGAGAATGGAAGCCTTAAAGAATGAGACTAGCTGCCCCCTCACAACCCTCCCAGAACTCAACCCGCCACCACCTTCCCAACGCTGGAAGCCGAAGAGTAGCACTGTCCGATGAAAAGAATGGAATATTTGCAGTTCTGAGAACCGTGCTCCACATAAACAGATTAGAAACCCAACTAGTTCTGGCAAAGAAGAGGGAGCTATGGAAGCAGGAACAGCTGTGGAGGTGGTCACCGACATTCCTCTCAACCAATTTTCACAACTCACCCTGCCCCTGTGCCCACCTATCTGGGCAGATCCCTGCCAGAGTAAACAGAACTGCTGAAACATATGGGCACTAAACCATGTGCAGGAAGAGCTTTAGAACTTCAAAAGCTTTCCACATCCGCAAACTAATGCAATTCCCTATGACCCAGGTGAACAGTTAAGAGATGAGAAGGACCCCTTCCAGGGAATCGCACCATTGTGTGAGAAGCAGGATTAGGGCAGAGAAAACAACAATACAGTGCAAGAGAGAAAAAAAGGTTGCAGTCTAAAAGAAAAGAAAACAATCTACAAAAATGTATTGGAATACAAAAGAAAGACCTCTTCCTATCAACCTATGACAGAATCCACTCATATAGATGTATAGGAAAACAAATAATAAATCATTAATGGCGATGAATAACCAAGGCAACAAGAGAGCTCAGAAAAAAGTGAAAAGTCTCCAAAAAAGGAATTTAGTAATATGGAAATATATGACTTAAAAGACAGAGAATTCAAGATTACAGTTCTGAAAAAACTCAATGAGATGCAAGAAAACACAGAAAGGCAGTTTAATGAAGTCAGAAACACAATCAAAGAACAACATGAACATTTTACAAAAGAGAATGAAATTATAAAAAAGAACCAAAGATAATTTCTGGAGATTAAGAAATCAATAGAAGAAATTAAGAATGAAATAGCCAGCTTAGGTAGTAGAGTTGACCACATGGAGGAAAGAATCAGTGACATCAAAGATAAAACACTGGAAATGACAGGGATGGAAGAAGAATGACACTTGAGATTTAAAAGAAATGGAATAACTCTACAAGAACTTTCTGACTCCATCAGACAGAGGAATATAAGAATAATGGGCATACCAGAAGGAGAAAAAAGAGAGAAGGGAACAGAGGATATATTCGAACAAAGTGTCCATGAGAACTTCCCAAACTTGTGGAAAGAACTGGAACCTTGAATCCAAGAAGCAAATAGAACAGCTAATTGCCTTAATACCAACAGGCCTTCTCCAAGGCACATTGTATTGAAGCTGTCTAAAATCAACTACAAAGAAACAGTCTTCAGAGCAACCAGGGAAAAGAAGACGGTAACCTAGAAAGGAAAGCCCATTAGATTATCATCAGATTTTTCAGCAGAAACTCTACAAGTCAGGAAGGAATGGAAGCAAATATTCAAACTATTGAAAGAGAGAAATTATGATCCAAGAATAATATATCCAGCAGAGATATCCTTTAGATATGAAGGAGGAATAAAGACCTTCCCAGACATACAGAACCAGAGGGAAATTTCTAATACAAGACCTGAACTACAAAAACACTAAAGTAGGCTATTCCACCACCATCCATGGGGACAATTTGTGGCAACCAAAACATAAAAAGGGGGGAGAGTAAAGGCCTGAACTGGCATATGGAAATGTTGAACCAGAATATGGAGAAAGTAAGCATGATGAAGAAAATGGAATACTCTAAATATCAAACTTTCCTTTATATAAACATAAGGGTAACCACTCAAAAAAAAAAAAAAAACAGAACTGAAATTTATACTGTAAGAAAAGAAGAAACCGAGGGAAACATCATAGAATACCACCACACAGAAGTAATAGACAACAACAATAAGGCAAAGAAACAATGGAGACACAGGTTTATCAGAAAAGTAAAGATAGAATGACAGGAAATCCTCACACATCAATAATCACAATAAATGTAAATGGACTGAAATCACTAATAAAAAGGCACAAATAAGGGCAGACTGGATCAAAAAGTAAACCGAAACATGCTGTCTCCAAGACACACATCTCAGCTACAAGGAGAAGCATAGACTCAAAGTGAAAGGATGGAAATTAACATTCTAAGCAAATGGTAGCCAGAGAAAATCAGGTATACCCATATTGAAATCAAATGAAACAGACTTCAGTGTGAAAAAGGTAACAAAACACAAAGATGAACATTTCATAATGGTAAAGGGGACTATAAAAGAAGAAGACATAACAAGCATCAATATTTATGCTCCCAATCAGGGAGCACAAAAACATACCAAGAATCTACTAACAGAACTAAAGGGAGAAACACAGTTATATTAGGGGACTTAAATACATCATTGACAGCCTGGATAGATCATCCAAACAGAAAAAAAAAAATGAAATAGCAGCCCTAAATGACACATTAGATAAAATTAACATAATTGACATATATAGAGCACTTCATCCTAAAATATCATACTATCCATTTTTTCCAATATACATGGAACATTCTCAAGGATAGGTCATACACTGGAACGTAAAACCAGCCTCAGCAAATTTAAGAAGATTGAAATCATACGAAGCATATTCTCTGATCACAAGACTTTCAAATTGGATATCAACTGCAAAAAAAAAGCAGGAAAACTCACAAACACGTGTAGATTACATAACATAATTTTAAAGAACGACTTGTTTGAAAAAGAAATTAGAGGAGAGATCAAGAGATACATAGAAACAAATGACAAGGAAAATACATCCCACAAAATTTTTGGGATGCACCGAAAGCAGTGTTAAGAGGGAGATCTATATCGTTACAGGCCTATCTCAAGAAACAAGAAAAATCCCAAATAAATAACCTCATGTTACACCTTAAAGAACTAGAAGAACAAGAAAAAATGAAACCCAAGTTCAGCAGAAGAAAGAAAATAATAAAAATCAGAGCAGAACTAAATTAAATAGAGGAAAAAAGGCAATAGACTAAATTAATTTGACATAGAGCTGGTTCTTGGAAAACATTAACATAATTGACAAACACTTGGCTAGACTCACTAAGATAAAAAGAGAGAAGACATTAATTAACAAAATCAGGAATGAAAAACGGAAAGTGATCACGGACACCACAGAAATACAAACCATCATCCAAGAATACTATGAAGGACTATATGCCACTAAATTCAATATCCTGGAAGAAATGGACAAGTTCATGGAAACATATGGCCTACCAATGTTGAACCATGAAGAACTGGAAAATCTAAACAGACCGATCACCAGTAATGAAATTGAATTCGTCATCCAAATCCTTGCGAGAAGCAAAAGTCCGGGACCAGATGACTTCACTAGTGAATTCTACCAAACATTCAAAGAGGACATAACAGCAATCCTGCTCAATGTCTTCCAAAAAATTGAAGAAGAGACAGTACTCCCTAACTCATTTTGTGAGGCCAACATTACCCTGATACCAAAAACTGCTAAGGACAACAAAAACAAAGAAAACTCCAGACCAACATCTCTGATGAATACAGATGCAAAAATCATAAACAAAATTATAGCTAATCGAATACAACAATGCATTAAAAAGATTACTCAACATGACCAAGAGGGTTTCATCCCAGGGGATCAAGGATGGTTCAACATATGCAAATCCATCAATGTGATACATCACATAAAGAAAATAAAGGACAAAAATCATATGATTATATCAATTGATGCAGAAAAAGCATTTGACAAGATACGACATACATTTCTGATTAAAACACTTAATAAAATAGGTATAGAAGGAATTACTTTAACATAATAAAGGGCATATATGACAAACCCTCAGCTAATCTTATAATTAATGGTGAAAATCTGAAGCTCTTTGCTGTACGTTCAGGAACATGAGTGCTGACTCAATCACCTCTGCTTTTCAACATAGTGTTGGAAGTCCTTGCAAGAGCAACAACTAGAGAAACAAATGCATGGCACCCAAATTGGGAATGAAGAAGGTAAATTGTCACTCTTTGCAGATGACATCATGCTATATATAGGAAACCCTAAAGCCTCCACCAAAATACTATTAGAAAAAAATCAACGAATACAGCAAGTTGCTGACTACAAAATCAACGTAGAAAAGTCTGTTGCATTCCTATACACTAACAATTACTATACACTATACTATACACTAACAATTACTAACAATTACTTTTGCAATGGCAGCAAAATAAATAAAATACCTGGGCATAAACTTAACAAAGGAGGTGAAAGACCCATATGCTGAAAACAATAAGATATTTTTAAAAGAAATTAAAGAAGACACAAAGAAACAAAAAGACATTCCATGGTCATGGATTGGAAGAAACAACATAGTTAAAATGGTCATATTGTGCAAAGCAATATACAGATTTAATGCAATCCCCATCAAAATCCCAATGGCATTTTTTAAAGAAATAGAAAAAAAATCAGAAATTTTTGGAACCACAAAAAACCCTGAATAGCCCAAGCAAAATTAAGAAAAAAGAACATTAATGGAGGTGTCAAGCTCCCTTACTTTACCTTGTACTACAGGGCTGCAATAATCAAAACAGCATGGCATTGGCAGAAAAACAGACACAGAGACCAATGGAATAGAATTGAGAACCCAAAAATAAAACCAGATAAATACGGACAGATAATTTTTGGCAAAGAATCTAAAAACATACAATGGAGGAAAGACAGCCTCTTCAACAAATGGTGCTGGGAGAATTGGATAACCACATGCAAAAAAAAAAAAAATGAAAGTGGACTGCTATCTGTCACCATGTACCAAAATTAATTCAAAATGGATCAAAGACGTAAACATAAGACCTGACAGAGTAAACTGCATAGAAGAAAACATAGGTACTAACCTTATGGACCTTGGCTTCAAAGAGCATTATATGAGTTTGACTCCAAAGGCAAGGGAAGTAAAAGCTGAAATAAAAGTGTGAAAGTATACGAAACTCAAAAACTTCTTCACATCAAAAGAAACCATGGACAAAATAAACAGGCAACCAACAGAATTGGAGAAGATTTTTGCAAACAGTGCCTCCGATAAGGGACTAATGTCCAAAACATAGAAAGAACTCATGAATCTCAACAACAACAAAAAAACAAACAACCCAATTGAAAAATGGGCAGAGGACCTGAAGAGACATTACTCCAAAGAGGACATACAAATGGCAAATAGATATATGAAAAAAATGCTCAACATCACCAAACATCAGAGAGATGCAAATAAAAACCACAATGAGATATCACCCGACCCCAGTCAGAATGGCTATCATAAACAAGACAAATAGCAATTAGTGTTGGAGAGGCTGTGAAGGAAAAGGAACCCTCATACACTGTTGGTGGGAAAGCAGACTGGTATAGCCGCTATTGAAGGCAGTGTGGAGGTTCCTCAAAAATTATGAATAGAATTGCCATAAGACCCAGCAATACCTCTCCTGGCTATCTATGCAAAAAATCTGAAAACATTTGTACATAAAGACACGTGTGCTCCAATGTTCATTGCGTCTTTCTTTACGGTTCCCAAGACATGGAAGCAACCAAAATGTCCTTCGATAGATGAATGGCTAAAGAAGTTGTGGTATATATACACAATGGAATACTATTCGGCGGTAAGAAAAGATGATATAGGAACATTTGTGACAACATGGATGGATCTTGAGAGTATAATGCTAAGCGAAATAAATCATACAGAAAAAACAGAGAACCATGTAATTTCAGAGGTATGTGGTATATAAACCAAAAAGGACAAAAAACAAGACAAACACATGAGAAACAAAAACTCATAGACACAGACAATAGTTTAGTGGTTATCAGAGGGAAAAGGGGGAGAAGGGTAGGAGATGAGGGTAAGAGGGATCAAATAAATGGTGATGGAAGGAAAACTGACTCTGGGTGTTGAACACAAAATGGGATTTATAGATGATGTTATACAGAATTGAACTCCTGAAATCTATGTAATTTTACTAACAATTGTCACCCCAATAAACTAAAAAAAAGAATAATAATATACCCAGCAAAGATATCCTTTAGATATGAAGGAAAAATACAGACCTTTCCAGACATACATAAGCTGAGGAAATTTTCTAATACACCACCTGCACTACAAGAAATAGTAAGGAGGCTATTTGACAACAATCAACAGGGACAACATGTGGCAACCAAAACATAAAAAGGGGGAGAGTAGAGTACTGAACCACAATATGGGAATGGAGAAAGTAGGCATGCTGAAAAAATGGAGTACTATAAATACCAAACTTTCTTTTACATAAACTTACTGGTAACCACTCAAAAAAAAAAATCCAGAACTGAAATGCATACTGTAATAAAAACAAACAAAGGGAAACTTCATAAAATGCCACCACACAGAAATAATTGACAGCAACCAGAAGCAAATAAACAATGGAGACTCAGGCTTATCAGAAAACTAAAGATGGAATGAGAGGAAATCCTCACAGATCAATAATCACCCTAAATATAAATGGACTGAACTGAGCAATAAAAAGGAAAGGGGAGGAGATTAGATCAAAAAACTAAACTGAAGCATATGCTCTCTCCAAGAGGCACATCTTATTTACAAGGAGAAGCACAGGCTCAAAGTGAAAGGGTAGAACTTGACAATCCAAGCAAATGGTATCCAGAGAAAACCCATACTGATATCAGAAGAAACAGACTTCAGTGGAAAATGGTAACAAGAGACAAAAAGAAAAGGGGACTATACAACAAGAAGTCATAACAGTCAATATTTATATCCCCAATCAGGGAGCACGGAAATATACCAAGCAACTATTCATAGAACTAAAAGGAGAAATTGACCAAAACACAATTATACAGGGGACTTAAATACATCATTGACAGTTATGGATAGATCATCCAAACAGAAAATAAATAATGAAATAGCAGCCTTAAATAACACATTAGATGAAAAGGACATAATTGACATATATAGACCACTTCATCTTAAAACATCAGATTATACAATCTTTTTGACTATACATTGAACATTCTCAAGGATAGACTATATATTGGGACATAAAATCAGCCTTGAGAGCAATGAGGCAAGAGAAAGAAATAAAGGGCATCCAAATTGGTAATGAAGAAATTAAATTGTCGCTCTTTTCAGATGAAATGATGCTATATATAGAAAACCCCAAAGACTCCACCAAAAAGCTATTAGATACGATCAAAGAATACAGTAAAGTTGCTGGCGACAAAATCAATGTACAAAAATCCATCGCATTCCTATATGCTAACAATTAAATCTTAGAAAGATAAATGAAAAAAAAAGAAAACAATTCCTTTTCCAATTGCGGCAAAAAGAATAAAATACCTAGGAATAAACTTAACCAAGAATGTGAAAGACCTATGTGCTGAAAACTACATGACATTTTTAAAAGAAATTGAAGAAGACACAAAGAAATGGAAAGACATTCCGTGTTCATGGATTAGAATAATTGAAATAGTTAAAATGGCCATATTTCCCAAAGCAATATACAGATTCAATGCAATCCCCATCAAAATCCCAATTGCATTTTTTAAAGAAATAGAACAAAAAAATCATCAGATTTGTTGGAACCACAAATGACCCCGAATAGCCAAAGCAATCTTAAGAAAGAAAAACAATGCTGGAGGTATCACACTCCTTGAATTTAGCTTGTATTACAGGGCAACAATAATGAAAACAACATGGTATTGGCAGAAAATCAGACACGTAGACCAATGGAATAGAAATGAGAATACAGCAATAAGCCCACATAACTATGGAGAGATAATTTTTGACAAACAAGCAAAAAACATACAATGAAGAAAAGACAGCCTCTTCAATAAATGGTGCTGGGAGAATTGGAAAGACACCTGCAAAAGAATGAAACTGGACTACTATCTGTCACCATGTACCAATATTAATTCAAAATGGATCAAAGACTTAAGCATAAGACCTGACACAATAAACTGCATAGCAGAAATCATAGGTTCTAAACTTGTGGACCTTGTGTTTAAAGAGTGTTTTATGAATTTGACTCCAAAGGCAATGGCAGTAAAAGCTAAAATAAATGAATGGGACTGTATCAAACTTAAAAGTGTCTGCTCAGCAAAAGAAACCATCGACAAAATAAAGAAGCATCCAAGTGAGTGGGAAAAGTTTTTTGCAAACAGTGCCTCCGATATGGGGCTAATAGCCAAAACATACAAGGAACTCATGCAACTCCTCATCAAAAAAACAAACAACCCAATTGAAAAATGGGCAGAGGACCTGAAGAGAAATTTCTCCATTGAGGACATACAAATGGCAAATAGACATATGAAAAAATGCTCAACATCACTAATCATCAGAGAAATGCAAATAAAAACCACAATGAGATATCACCTCACCCCAGTCAGAATGGCTATCATCAACAAGAGAAATGGCAACAAGTGTTGGAGAGGCTGTGGAGAAAAAGGAACCCTCATACACTGTTGGTGGGAATACAGACTGGTGTAGCTGCTATGGAAGGCAGTGTGGAGGTTGCTCAAAATTTACGAATAGAATTACCATATGACCCAGCAATCCCTCTCCTGTGTATCTACCCAAAAATCTGAAAACATTTATCCATAAAGACTCATGTGCTCCAATGTACATTGCAGCTTTGTTTACGGTGGCCAAGACATGGAAACAACCAAAATGTCCTTCGATAGATGAGTGGATAAAGAAGTTGTGGTATATATACACAATGGAATACTATTCGGTGGTTAGAAAAGATGAAATAGGATTGTTTGTGACAATATGGATGGAATTTGAGATTGTAATGCTGAGCAAAATAAGTCAGACAGAAAAAGCAGAGAACCATAGGATTTCACTGACATGTGGAATATAAACCAAAAACAACAAAAGAACAAGGCAAACAAATGAGAAACAAAAATCATAGACACAGACAATAGTTTAGTGGTTACCGTAGGTTAAGGGGGTTGGGGGGTAGTAGATGAGGGTAAAGGTGATCAAATATATGGTGATGGAAGGAGAACTGACTCTGGGTGGTGAACACAACATGGGATTTATAGATTATGTGATACAGAATTGTACACCTCAAATCTATGAAACTTGACTAACAATTGTCACCCCAATAAACTTTAATTAAATAAATGCATTTAATGCACCTAACCTGCCTAGCCTACTTTAAGTTTGTTCAGAACACTCACATGAGTATACACTTGGGCAAAATCATGTGACACAATGAGTATATTATAGAGTATTGGTTGTGTACCCTCGTGATCCTGTGTCTGACAGAGCTGCAATTCATTGCCTCTACCCACCATCATGAGAGTATAATACTGCATATTGCTAGGAGAGATAAAGATCAAAATTCAAAATTCAGTTCCTGCTGAATAAGTATTACTCTCCTACAGTGATAAATTTGAACAATCGTAAGCCAAACCATCATAAGTCAGGGACCATCTATATAATGAAGAGAATCAGAAGTTCCCATACCCAAAATATGTTTCTCGCAAAAGAATAATTGTAATCTGACCATTTTAATGTTTCTAGATATCTTATTTTTATTTATTTTTGTATAGTTTATCTTCAGTAATATTTTATATTAGTTTCAGTTGTATAGTACAGTGGTTAGACATTTACACAATTTAAACTATAATCCCCCTGATTAGTACAGTACCCATTTGGCTCTATACATAGCTGTTGCAACATTAATGACCATATATTCTATGTTGTTCTTTACAGCCCTGTGACTGTTTTGTAACTAACAACCTGTATTCCTTAATTCCTTCACCTTTTCCCCCATCACCTCAACTCCCCTCTCCTTTGGCAACCATCAGTTTGTTCTCTGTATCTATGACACAGCTTGTGTTTTGTTTGTTCTGTTGTTGTTGTTTTGTTGTTGTTGTTCTTTAGATTCCACATATAAGTGAGTTGATATGGTATTTTTCTTTCTCAGTCTGACTTATTTCACTTAGCATAATAACCTCTAGGTACTTTCCATGTTATAGCAAATGGTAAAGTTTCATTCTTTTTTATGCTGAGTGCTATTCCATTGTGTATGTGTACCACCTCTTCTCTAACCAATCATCTGTTGATGAGCACTTGGATTGCTTTCATATCTTGGCTAATGCAACTGTGTTGTAACGAACATGATGGTGCATACATCTATTCAAATTAGCATTTTGGATTTCTTTGGATGAATATTCAGGTGTGGATTTGCTAGGTCATAAGGTAGTTATATTTTTAATTTTCTGAGGAAGTGTCATAGTGTTTTCCATAGTAGCAGCACCAATTTGCACTCCCACTAACGGAGTATGAGGGTTCCCTTTTCTCCACATCCTTACCAACATTTGCTTTTTTAAATTTATTTATTATAGCCATTATGGTAGGTTTGAGGCAGTATCTCATTGTGTTTTTAATTTACATTTCTCTGATGATTAGTGATGTTGATCATTTTTTTCTTGACTATTGGCCATGTGTATATCTTCTTTGGAGAAATGTCTATTCAGGTCCTCTGCCGATTTCATAGATTGTTTATGTTTTTGGTTTGAGTTGTATGAGTTATTTAAATTTTTGGAATTTAACCCCTTATCAGATGTATTATTGGTAAATACTTCCGGTACCAAAAATGTATATACGTGGGCACTTTGGTCAAAGTTGTTCAAGCAGTAGTTCACTCTAATCAAAACTGTCTGGACACTAATGGTAACCACTTTGAGCACCTCTTGTTATTGCAGAAGTCAAATGTGATTTGTATTCATCTTTTGTTATCAGTATATATTGAGTATTACAATTTTAATAGTTTTTCCTTCCTTAAAATGGGTACACATTTTTGGCACCCACTGTACATGCATGCACATAGTATATTTCTACAGTTCGCTTTCTTTTCATTTTGATGATGGTTTCCTTTGCTGTGCAAAAAATTTAATTTGATGTAGTTCCATTTAATTACCTTTTCTTTTGTTTCCCTTGCCCAAGGAGATATATCAAAAAATATATGTCACAAGAGCATGTCAGAGTTTACTGCTTATATTTTATTCTAGGCGTTTTATGGTGTTTGGCCTTACATTTAAGTATTTAATCCGTTCTGAGTTTATTCTTTTTAAAATATTTTTATTGAAATATAGCTAACATACAGTATTATATTAGTTTCAGGATTACACAATAGTTATTCAATATTTATATACCTAAAAAGTGATCACCATAAGTCCAGCAACTATCTAACACTGCACGATGCTATCACAATATTATTGACTATATTTTCATGCTGTAAAATACATCCCCGTGACTTATTTTTTTATACATGGAAATTTGAAATTCTAATTCCCCTTCACCTTCCCCCTCCTTTTTACATTTTTTAATTACAGATGACATTCAAAATAATTTTATGTTAATTCCAAATGTACACATAGTGGGTATACATGTAAATAATTTAAGAGGTGATCCTCCTAACTAGTCCGGTACTCACCTGGCACTATACATAGTTATTACTATATTATTGACTACATTCCCTCTACTTTATTTACATCCCATGACTATTTTGTAACTATCAATTTTCACCCAGTCCCTAAAACTCCCTCCCACATATCACCACAATAAGTCTAGTGCCCAGCTGACAACACACATAGTTAGTACAATATTATTCATTATGTTCCTTATTCTATACCCTACATCCCCATAACTATGTTGTAACAAAAAATTTGTACTTCTTAACACCTTCCCCTTCTTGCACCCACACCCCCAACCTGCTTCCCATGTGGCAACCATCAAAATGTTTTCTCTATGAGTTTGTTTCTGTTTCTGTTTTGTTTTATTTTGTTGTTTTTTGGTATGTATTTTTGTTGTCATCTTTTTTTTTTTTTGGTTAATTCTTGTTCTTCAGAATCCATATATAAGGAAAATCCCACTGCACCTGTCTTTCCCTGTGTGATACTTCACTCAACACAATACTCTCCACGTCCATCCATGCCATGAAAAATGGCAAGAACCCATTCTCTTCCATGGCCCAGAAACATTTGTTTGTATACATGTACCAGTTCCTCTTTACCCATTCTTCCATCAACAGACCCACAGGGTGCCTCCACATCTTAGCCATTGTAAACAATGCTTCAATGGGCATACTG
Source organism: Rhinolophus hipposideros (assembly GCF_964194185.1). Taxonomy (NCBI): domain Eukaryota; kingdom Metazoa; phylum Chordata; class Mammalia; order Chiroptera; family Rhinolophidae; genus Rhinolophus; species Rhinolophus hipposideros. The sequence goes on from NC_138046.1 coordinate 29,313,745, forward strand.
ATGTACACATCCCCTTGAAGTAGTGTTTTGGGTTTCTTCAGATAAATACGCTAAAGTGGGGTTACTGTATCCTTCATTGTCTCTTCTTATAGTCTTTGTTTAATGTTTGTTTCTTCTGATATAAGTATTGCTACTCCAGATTTTGTTTGTCTGTTTGTTTGTTTCAATTTTCATGAAATATCTTTTTCCATCCCTTTATTTTCTGTCTGTGTGTGTCTTTAATTCTAAAATGAATCTCCTGTAGGCAGCATATTTAAGGGGTTTGTTTTCTTATACATTCATACCTCTTATGTCTTTTGACTTAAGCATTTAATCCATTTACAATAAAAGGAATTGTACACTTGAAACCTATGTAATTTTACTAACCATTGTCACCCCAATAAAAAATATTTTTTAAAAGAAAGTAATTGGAAATAGATGTGTCTATTGCAATTTCATTATACACAATTTTGATTTTTTTTGCATCTTAAAGAAGTCCGTCTAACATTCCTTGAAACACTTTTTGGGTAGTGATAAACTCCTTTAGCTTTTCCTTGTTTGGGAAGCTCTTTATCTGTCCTTCAATTTTTAAAAATTGATTAACTCATTTATATTATTTATTAAGATGACTTTGGTTGGTAAAATTATATATGCTTCAAGTGTACATTTCTATAATACATCATCTATATAGTGCATTTTGTGTTCACCATGCAGAGTCAGTTCTCCTTACATCACCATGTATTTGATTCCCTTCTCCCTCTTCTACTACTCATCCTCAATCCTTATCTACTGGTAACCACAAAACTGTTGTCTGTGTCTGAGTCTTTGTCTTGTTCATTTGTTGCTTTCACTTTTATATCTCATATGAGTGAAGTCTTATGGTTCTCAACTTTTTCTTTTCTTTTGTTTATTAAAGTAAGGGGGGAGTGGGAGGTCGATGCAGGTAAAGGGGATTAAATATATGGTGATGGAAAGATAACTGACTCTGGGTGGTGAATACACAATGTGATAGATAGATAGATAGATAGATAGATAGATAGATAGATAGATAGATAGATAGATGATGTACACCTGAAATCTATGTAACTTTACTAACAATTGTCACCCCAACAAACTAATTTTCAAAAAAAAATATTGGGGTGACAATGGCTAGTAAAGTTACATAGGTTTCAGGTTTATAAATTCTGTAATACATCATCTATATATCACCTTGTATACTCACCACCCAGAGTCAGTTCTCCTTCCATCACCATATGTTTGATCCCTTTTACCCTCATCTACCACCTGCCTTGCTTCCCCCTTACCCTCTGGTGATGACTAAACTATTGTCTGTGTCTATGAGTTTTGGGTTTTTTGTTTGTTTTTTTTTGTCGTGTTCCTTTGTTGTTTTCAGTTTTACATCCCACATGTCAGTGAAATAAAATGGTTCTCAACTTTTTCTGTCTGACTTACATTGCTTAGCATAATAACCTCAAGATCCATCCATGTTTTCCCAGATGGCAGTATTTGATATTTTCTTACAGCTGAAGAGTATTGCATTGTGTATATATACCACATCTACGTTATCCAATCATCAATTGAAGCACACTTTTGTTGTTTCCATGTCTAAGCCACTGTACATAATGCTGCAATGAACATCAGGATACATATATCTTAATAGATATATGTTTTCAGAAGTTTGGGTTAGATACCCAGGAGAGGGATTGCAGGTCACATGGTAATTCTATTTGTAATTTTTGAGGCACCTCCATACTGTTTTCCAAAGTAGCTGTACCACATTACATCCCCATGAACAGTGCGGGAAGGTTGTTTTTCTACAGCCTCTCCAGCATTTGTTATCATTTGTCTTGTTGAAGATAGCCATTCTAACAGGTGTGAGGTGATAGCTCATTGTGGTTTTGATATGCATGTCCCTAATAGCTAGTGAAGTTGAAGGTTTTTTTGTTTGTTTGTTTTTTTTTACTTATCTGTTGGCTATCTGTATATCTTCTTGGCAGAAATTTCTGTTCAGTTCCTCCACCTATTTCTCTTTTTTTTAATTTATTTATTGGAGTGACAATTGTTAATGAAATTACATAATTTCAGGTGTACAATTCTGTATTACATCGTCTATAAATCCCATTGTGTGTTCATCACCCAGAGTGAGTTTTCCTTCCATCACCATATATTTGATCCCCCTTACCCTCATCTCCCTCCCCCCACCCCCCTTATCCTCTGGTAACCACTAAACTATTGTCTGTGTCTATGAGTTTTTGTTTCTCATTTGTTTGTCTTGTTTTTGGTTTATATACCACATATCAGTGAAATCATAGGATTCCCTGCTTTTACTGTCTGACTTATTTCGCTTAGCATTATACTCTCAAGATCCATCCATGTTGTCACAAATGTTCTTATATCATCTTTCCTTAACACCGAATAGTATTCCATTGTGTATATATACCACAACTTCTTTATCCATTCATCTATCGAAGGACATTTTGATTGTTTCCATGTCTTGGCCACCGTAAACAAAGCTGCAATGAACATTGGAGCACACATGTTTTTATGTATAAATGATTTCAAATTCTTTGGGTAGATACCCAGAAGAGGGATTGCTGGGTCATATGGTAATTCTATTCGTAATTTTTTGAGGGACCTCCACACTGCCTTCCATAGCAGCTGCACCAGTCTGTATTCCCACCAACAGTGTATGAGGGTTCCTTTTTCTCCACAGCCTCTCCAACACTTGTTGCCATTTGATTTCTCCTTCTGATATTTTATCATTGGTATATACAAATGCAACTGATTTCCGAAAATTAATTTTATATCCTGCTACTTTACTAAATTCATCTATCAGTTCTAATAGTTTCTTGGTGGAGTCTTTAGGGTTCTCTATATATAGTATCATATCATCTGCATATAGTGATAATTTTACTTCCTCCTTACCAATTTGGATGCCTTTTATTTCTTTCTCTTTTCTGATTGCTGTGGCTAGAACTTCCAGCACTATGTTGAATAGAAGTGGAGAAAGTGGGCAACCTTGTCTTGTTCCTGAGTTTAGGAGGAATGGTTTTACCTTTTCCCATTGAGTATGATGTTAGATGTGGGTTTGTCATATATGTCCTTTATTATGTTAAGATATGATCCCTCTATTCCCACTTTCTTAGGGTTTTTATCATAAAAGGTTTCTGTATTTTATCAAATGCTTTTTCTGCATCTATTGATATGATCATGTGATTTTTATTTTTCATTTTGTTAATGTGGTGTATCACATTAATTGATTTGCGGATGTTGAACCACCCCTGCATACCAGGGATGAAACCCACTTGATCATGGTGTATGATCTTTTTAATGTATTGCTGAATTCTGTTCGCTAATATTTTGTTGAGAATTTTTGCATCTATGTTCATTAGAGATATCGGCCTGTAGTTTTCTTTTTTTGTTGTGTCTTTGTCTGCTTTTGGGATCAGGGTGATAGTGGCTTCGTAAAAAGTGTTTGGGAGTCTTCCTTCCTTCTGGATCTTTTGGAAGAGCTTGAGGAGAATAGGTGATAATTCTTTTTTGAATGTTTTGAAAAATTCACCTGTAAAGCCATCTGGTCCAGGTCTTTTGTTTGTTGGGAGATTATTGATTACTGATTCAATTTCCCTGGTGGTAATCAGACTGTTCAGGCTTTCTGTTTCTTCTTGAGTTAGCCTTGGAAGGTTGTGAGCCTCTAGGAAATTGTCCATTTCTTCCAGATTGTCAAATTTGTTGGCATATAGTTGCTCATAGTAATTTCTTACAATTTTTTGTATTTCTGTGGTGTCTGTTGTCACTTCTCCTCTTTCATTTCTGATTTTATTAATTTGGATCCTCTCTCTCCTTTTTTTAATGAGTCTGGCTAAAGGTTTGTCAATTTTGTTTATCTTCTCTAAAAACCAGCTCTTGGATTCATTGATCTTTTGTATTGTTTTTCTGGTTTCTATTTCATTTATTTCTGCTCTGATCCTTATTATCTCCTTCCTTGTGCTCCCTTTCGGGTTATTTTGCTGTTCTTTTTCCAGATCCCTTAAGTGTGAAGATAAACTGTCAATTAGTGATGTTTCTTGTTTCTTTAGGTAGGCCTGCAGTGCTATGAACTTCCCTCTTAGGACTGCTTTCGCAGCATCCCATAGATTTTGGGTCGTCGTGTTCTCATTCTCATTTGTCTCGAGATATCTTTTGATTTCTTCTTTGATCTGCTGCTTGACCCATTCATTATTTAGTAACATGTTATTCAGCTTCCATGAATTGGTGTGTCTTCCTGGTTTTTTTTTCCCTATAGTTCATTTCTAATTTCATAGCACTGTGGTCAGAGAAGACAATTGGTATGATTTCAATTTTCTTAAATTTACCAAGGCTTGTTTTGTGTCCTAACATATGATCTGTCTTGGAAAATGTTCCATGTGCACTTGAGAAGAACGTGTATTTTGCAGCATTGGGGTGAAATGCTCTGAAAATATCAATTAAATCCAACTGTTCCAAAGTATCATTTAAGGCTGTTGTTTCCATATTGATTTTCTGTCTGGAGGACCTGTCCCTTGTTGTCAGAGGTGTATTGAAGTCCCCTACTATGATAGTGTTGCTGTTGATCTCTGTCTTTATGTCCATCAGTACCTGTTTTCTATATTTAGGTGCGCCTATGCATAGATAGGTGCATAGATGTTTACTAGGGTTATGTCCTCTTGTCGGATCGATCCCTTTATTATTACATAGTGCCCATCTTTGTCTTTTAATACGTTCTTCATTTTAAAGTCTATTTTGTCAGATATAAGTATTGCAACTCCAGCTTTTTTCTCACTTCCATTTGCATGAAATATCTTACTCCAAACTTTCACTTTCAGCCTGTGTGTGTCTTTTGATCTGAGATGAGTCTCTTGTACACAGCATACACAAGGGTCTTGATTCCTTATCCACTCAGTCACCCTATGTATCTTGATTGGAACATTTAATCCATTTACATTTAAAGTGATTATTGATAGGTACATTCTCATTGCCGCTTTTAAATTTGTAGTAAATTGTTTTCATCTTTCTTCAATTACAGAAGTCCTTTTAGTATTTCTTGCAATGCTGGCTTGGTTGTAATAAATTCTTTCAGTCTGTTCTTTTCTCGGAAGCTCTTTATCTCTCCATCAACTTTAAATGATAGCCTTGCTGGATAAAGCAATCTAGGTTGTAGGCCTTTGTGTTCCATCACTTTGAGTATCTCCTGCCACTCCCTCCTGGCCTTCAAGGTTTCTGTAGAAAAGTCATTTGATAGCCATATGGGAGTTCCCTTGTATGTAACCTTCTGCCTTTCTCTTGCTGCTTTTAAGATTCTCTCTTTGTCTTTAAGCTTTGCCATTTTAACTATAATGTGTCTTAGTGTGGGCCTGTTTGGGTTTATCCTGGTTGGAACTCTCTGTACTTCCTGGGCTTGTATGTTGGTTTTCTTCATCAGGTTAGGGAAGTTTTCAGACATTATTACCTCAAATATGTTTTCAATCCCTTGCTTCTTCTCTTCGCCTTCTGGTATACCTATGATGTGCATGTTGTTGCGCTTGATGTTATCCCAGAGGTCTCTTAAACCATCTTCATTGTTTTTTATTCTTTTTTCTTTCTGTTGTTCAGTTTGAGTGATCTCTGCTAACTTGTCTTCTAAGTCGCTGATTCGATCCTCTGCTTCATCTAACCTGCTGGTCATTCCTTCAAGTGAGTTCTTAATTTCGGTAATTGTGTTCTTTAGTTCTAGCTGGTTGTTCGTTAAGATTTCTACATATTTTTTTAGTTCTAACTGGTTGTTCTCTATGATTTCTATATCCATGTTTGTGTCTTCTCTAAGCTCCTTAAACATTCTTATCACCAGTGTTCTGAACTCTGTCTCTGACAGGTTGGAAACCTCTGCTTCATTTGGTTCCAGTTGTGGAGGTTTCTTCTGTTCTTTAATTTGGGACATGTTTTTTTGTCTCCCCATTCTGACTGACTCTCTGTGTTTCCTTTGATGTATTAGGAAGATCCCCTAGAGCTCTTAGTTCTTGCTGGGTTATCTTATGTAGTATGTGTCTTTTATATTTGACTTGAACTACTTTGTTCTTCTCCTCTGCATGTGCTCCACAGGTGGTTCGTGTGTTTAGTATATTGTCCTGTTCAAGAAGAACTTTAATTGCTTTTTGCTTGTGAGTAGGTGGGTTTAACTCCTAGGCTGTCTAGTTGTGAAACTTGGCTCTGCCCACCGCAGGGTGTTTTGCTGGGTGAGAGTTGGCCGCTTAAATGAGGTTTGGCCTCTATGCGCTCTTGTACCTTCAGAGGATTCCCTCTGGGTGTGTGACTTTTTGGTCAAAACCGGTAGTACTCTGGTTTGGTCCAGAGTTGGCTTCTGGATATGTTGAATCTTGTGCCTCTTAAGCTGGGCCCTGTTAGGGCAGTTTCAGCACAAATCAAGTTACCAAGTACAACAAGTACAACAACAACAACAAAGAAAACAAATCAATTACATTCACATGTAAAATAAAACCAACAATCCCCACTCAACATAGGCAAAGATATCAAAGAAAAAAAGGCAGAACAAAGCAAATCACAGCAAGCAGGAAAAAAAAAAAAACACCAAGCAAAGCAAAACAGAAAGCAGCACCATTCTTGGCTTAAGCCCACCAAGTAATCTCCACGTTGTCCTCCGCTGTGCCAAAAAGTTCCCTTCCTATTGCTCAGGCAGCGCTGGTCACCTGGTGCCCAGAGTGAATTTGGGAGTGTAGATTTACATGCGAGGGGCTGAGGGGTCTGGATGACAGTTTTCAGACAGACCGTGCAGTTTCTGTCCTTTCCTGCACAAATGCACGCTGAGAGTAGCTCCACCAGCCCTGTGCCCAGTACTCCTGAATCTTAGGGCCCTCCTTCCGTGGGTGTGTGGGAGGGGGCAGGCGGGAGATCTCTAAGCTGCTGAAAGCTGGGAGCTGCGTCTGCCGCTTACTGCTGAACTCAGGGATTGCTTCTGCGGTTGCCCTTGCCCCGCCCCAGGCCAGCCAGAGAGGGTGGGGGCTGGGGATTGAGAGGTCTTCTCTCTCCCAGGCCAGCCACGTCACACTCCTCCCGCAGGCCCGACAAGGTGGTGGCTGGGGGTGTGGGAGTCTCCTCTCTCCTCGTCCAGCGAAAATCCCCTCCTCCCAGCCTCTTCCGAAGGTCAGAGATGGCTGCCAATCTTCCCAGCTCCTGAGCACAGACGCCTCTCTGTAATCTGACACTACTCCTCAGTTCAGGGGTCAGTTTAGGTCTCTGGAAGGGTGGGGGGAGGATTCGAAAAGCGCGGTGAGAGGCCCAGGTGTGGCGTCTGAGTACTTTGTCTGCCCTAGGGTCCACAAGCTGCCTGCCCCCGGCGGGAGCGAACAGCTGTGGGACGCAGGGAAAGAGCCCACCTCCTGGACCCTGTGCTCTCTGCTGCACCCTGGGCTCCCGTGGGACTCTAGAGCCCTGGTGCTGCCTGCCACTGCTGCTGTGGACACGCTACAGGGCCGCGGCTCTACCTTGGGGGGCGGGGAGATTGCGGCACGTTTCCTCTTGCCCTCCTCGCTCCTCCCCTGCTTGCCCAACTAGCGCACCCCAAAGCAAACCTTCCACGAGTCTCAGCTCTATCCTGAGATTCGCCCAGAGGTCGCCGTCCGGCCTGGGCTCTTCCACGATTTTGCGCTCCGTCCTGGGCGCCGTGGCGGCGGTCGCCAGTGGGCCGTCGGTGGGTGGGGAGCGTGCTTCCACTTCACTGTCCTGCCTCCTCCCCTGCTCGCAATCAGCGCTCACCTTCAGGTAATTCCTCCACGAGTCTCCCCGCTGTTCTGCGTGTTCTATATCTCCCTGTGTCTTTAGAGCTGCGGTTTACCGCTGCTGCAGCAGCCGCCGGCGGCCTGATTCCACCACGAGACCGCGCGTTTTCACTCCGCTCCTTTCCTTCTTCCTCTGCTCACCCAATTTGCGCACCTTCAAGTAATCCTTCCACGAGTCTCTTAGGAGTCTCTTAGCTGTTCTGCGTGATGAGCAAAGAGTTGTTTGATGGGTTATATGTCCCGTTTGTAATAAGATCCAGAGGAGAACTCAGAAAATGTGCCCCGCTGCCTCCATTCCTTTGACGTCACTCCCCACTTGTTGCCATTTGTCTTGTTGATGATAGCCATTCTGACGGGGGGAGGTGATATCTCACTGTGGTTTTTATTTGCATTTCTCTGATGATTAGTGATGTTGAGCATTTTTTTGATAGCCATGTGCAAAGGAATGAAACTAGACTGTTATCTATCACCATGTACCAAAATTAATTCAAAATGGATCAAAGACTTAAGCACAAAACCTGACACAATAAACTGCATAGAAGAAAACATAGGTACTAAACTTAGGGACCTTGGGTTCAAAGAGCATTTTATGAATTTGACTCCAAAGGCAATGGAAGGAAAAGCTAAAATAAACAAATGGGAATGTATGATATTTCTTTTTTTTAATTTATTAGTTTCAGGTGTACAAGACAAGGTCATACTTAGACGTTCATCATTTATATCCCTCACAATGTGAACCCTCTCCCCCCATCCACTATCCCTCCGACCTCACACAGAACCATCACATTATATATATATATATATATAAAATTACAGTTGGCATTCATTATTGTACCTATTTCTAATTAGAATCTTTTTGTTTGTGTGTGAGTTGTACGACTTCTTTACTTATTTTGAATATTAACCCCTTATCAAAATTGTTGTTTCCAAATATCTTCTCCATTCAGTTGGTTTCCTCTTTTGTGATGGTTTCTTTTGCTATACAGAATATTTTTAGTTTGCTATAGTCCACTTCATTTGTTTTTGCTTTTCCTTCCCTTGCCTTTGGGGTCAAATTCATAAAATCCTCTTTCAACTCAAGGTCCATAAATTTAGTACTTATGCTTTATTGTATGAATTTTATTGTTGCATGTGTTATGTTTAGGTCTTTGATCCACTTTGAGTTAATTTTGGTATATAATGACAGATAGCAGTGTAGATTTGCTCTTTTGCACGTGGCTTTTCAATTTTTCCCAGAACCATTTATTGAAGAGGCTTTCTTTCTCCATTGTATGTTTTTGGGTCTTTTGTTGAAAATGATCTGTCCATATATTTGTGGGTTTATTTTTGGGTTTTCAATTCTATTCCACTGGTCTGTGTGTTTCCTTTTCTGCCAATATCATGCTGCTTTGATTGTATTTTTCTTTGTAGTAGAAATTGATGTCAGAGAGTGTGACACCTCCACTCTTCTTTTCTCTAAGGAGTGCTTTGATTATTTTGGGTTGTTTGTGATTTCATATAAATATGATTATTTTTTGTTCTATTTCTTTTAAAAATGCCCTTGGCGGGGTTGGTGCATTACCTCAGTTGGTTAGACAGTAGTGCTAATAACACCAAGGTTGCCAGTTCGACACCTGTGTGGGGCACAGTGAGCTGTGCCTTTCTTAAAAAGTAAAATAATAATAATGATAATAATAATAATAATAATAATAATAATAAATTAATGGGGTGGCTGGTTAGCTCAGTTGGTTAGAGTGTGATGCTAATAAAAATTGGCATTTGATGGAGATTGCATTATATCTGTATATTGTTTTGGGTAATATGGCCATTTTATCTATGTTGATTGTTCCAATACCTTGAATAAGAAATATCTCTCCATTTCTTTGGTTTTCTTCAATTTTTAAGAAGAATATCTTGCAGTTTTCATAATATAAGTTCTTCATATATTTTGTTAAGTTTATTCCTAGATATTTTATTTTCTTTATTTTTTTGAATTAAAGTTTATTGGGGTGACAATTATTAGTAAAGGTACATAGGTATCAGTAGTACAATTTTGTAATACATCATGTATATATCACATTGTGTGTTCACGACCCAGAGTGAGTTCTCTTTCCATACATTTGATCCCTTTTACATTCATCCAGCACTCCCCTACCCCTTACCCTCTAGTAACCACTAAACTACTGTCTATGTCTATCAGTTTTTGATTCTTCATTTGTTTGTCTTTTCCTTTGTTGTTTTCAGTTTTATACATCACATATCACTGAAATCATATGGTTTTCAATTTTTTCTGTCTGACTTATTTCACTTAGCATAATAATCTCAAGATTCATCCAAATTGTCACACATGACGCTATTTCATCTTTTCTTATTGCATAATAGTATTCTATTGTGTATATATATACCACATCTTCATCCAATCATGTATCGAACAAAATTTTGGTTGTTTTCATGTCTTGGCCACCATAAATAAAGCACCAAAGAATTTATACAACTCAACAACAAGAGAACAAACAACCCCATTGAAAAATGGGCAGAGGACCTGAGTAGACACTTCTCCAAAGAGGACATACAAATGGCCAATAGACAAGGAAAAATGCTCAACATCACTAATCATCAGAGAAATGCAAATAATATTTGTCTTGTCAAAAACAAGACACATATGAACAAGTGTTGGAGAGGGTGTGGAGAAAAAGGAACAGTCATACACTGCTGGTGGGAATTCAGGTTGGTACAGCCGCTATCAAAGGCAGTGTGGAGGTTCCTGAAAATGTTGAGAATAGAATTACCATATAATCCAGCAATCCCTCTCTTGGGTATCTACCCAAAAAATATGAAAACATTTGTCCATAAAGATATAGGTATTTTATTTTTTTATTTCAATTGTAAAAAGGATTTTTTTGCTTTGTTTTATTTAAGTTTATTGTTAGTATATACAAATGCAATGGGTTTTTGTACATTGAGACTGTATCTAGCAACTTTACTATATTCATTTATTGATTTAATAGTTTTTTGTTGGAATCCTTGTGCTTTCTATACAAAAAAAACTCATGCCATCTACAAATGTGATAATTTTACTTGTTCATTCCCAATTTGGATGCCTTTTATTTCTTCTCTACCCTGAGTGCTCTGTTTGAACCTTCAATACTATGTTGAATAGCAGTGGTGATAGGGGACATCCCTCCCTTTTTCCTGATCATAGTGGAAATGCTTTCAGTTTTTCACAATTAAGTATGATATTAGCTGAGAGTTTGTTCTGTATGGCCTTAATTATGTCCAGGTACTTTCTTTCTATACTCATTTTAAGTGTTTTCATCATCAATCGGTGTTGCGTCTTGTCAAATGCATTTTCTGTGTCTGTTGGTATCATTTTATGATATTTATCTATTTTTTCTCTGGTGTATCACAGTCATCAGGTTGTGTATGTTGAAGTATACTTGTGCCCGTGGAATGAACCCCACTTGATCCTAATGTAGAACCTTTTTAATGTATTGTTGTAGTCAATATGCTAGTATTTTGTTTAGGGTTTTTGCATTTGTATTCAACAAAGATGTTGGTCTGTAGATTTCTTTCTTTGTGTTATCCTTACCAGGTTTTAGTATCATGGTAATGTTGGCCTCATGAAATGAGTTAGGGAGTATTGACTCTTGTTCAAATTTTTGTAAGAGTTTGAAGAGGACAGTTATTAAATCATCTTTAAATGTTTGGTGGAGAAAAAGGAACTCTCATACACTGTTGGTGGGAATGCAGACTGGTGCAGCCGCTATGGAAGGCATTGTGAAGTTTCCTCAAGAAATTACGAATAGAATTACCATACGACCCAGCAATTGCTCTCCTGGGTATCTACCCAAAAAATCTGAAGGTATAATTCTAATGAAGCCATCTGTTCCTGTACTTTTACTTTACGGGAGATATTGGATGATTGTTTCAATTTCTTTACTGTTGATCAGTCTGTTGAGACTTTCCATTTCTTCATGATTCAGTCTAAGGAGGCTCTATGTTTCTAAGACCATGTCCATTTCTTTCTAGGTTATTGAGTTTGTTGGCATATACTCTTTCATAGTATTCTCATATGATCCTTTACATTTCTGTGGTATTGTGGTAATTTCTCCTTTTTCTTTTCTGATTTTGTTGATTTGTGTCTTTTCTTTTTTTTAATCTTTTGAGTCTAGCCAAAATTTTGTTCATTTTAGTAGTCTTTTCAAAGAAGCATCTCTTTGTTGCATTAAATTTTTCTATAGTCTTTTTGTTTTCTATTTCGTTTACATCTGCTCTAATATTTATTAGTCCTTTTTTTCTGAATTTGAGTTTTATTAGCTTGTTTTCTAGTTTTTTAAACATAATTCAGGTTGTTTAATAGTTTTTTTTTTGTGAGATAGGTCTGTGATGATGTAAATTTCATGCTAATACTGCTTTTGCTGCATTCCAACAATTTTGATACAATGTATTTTCATTCTCTTTTGTATGTAAGTGTCTTTTCATCTCTCTTTTTATTTCTTCTTTGATCTAGTCATTTTTTAATATAATGTTGTTTATCTTCATGTGTTTTTGTTTTTTCGTGTTTGTTTTTGCTGTTACTCTCCAATTTCAAAGCATTGTGGTCAGAGTATATGCTCGGTATCATTTCAATCTTCTTAAATTTACTAAGACTAGTTTTGTGTTCCAACATATGGTCTATCCTTGAGGATGTTCCATGTACAGTGGAAAATAATGTATGATCTGGTATTCTATGATGAAGTGCTCTGTAAATGTCAGTTATGTCTATTTGGTTTAATGTGACATTAAAGGCTGATATTCATTTACTGAATTTCTGTTTGGGTGATCAATCCATAGATGATACCAGTGTATTTAGGTCCCCAAATATAATTGTGTTTTTGTCAGTTTCTCCTATATTTCTGTTAGTAGTTGCCTTGAATACTTTGGTGCCTTCTGACTGAGATCAGAAAATTAAGTTCAAGAAATTTTTCGAATGATGTTCCTAATCTTTTTTTGATATCAGAGGGATTATTCATTATGAATTTGTACCAACTGGAGAAATAGTTATGAAGATTAATCTTTGGAAGTGCTCAAAGGGATGTGTGAAGAAGTTAGGCTAACGGAACTTTTCACCAACAATTTATGGATTTTTTTTTAAAGATTCATAAGCATTTATTATTCATTTGTCTTTAAAACCTATGAAAATGAGAAGTGGAGTTGTAAACTAAAATTACACTAATATTGGCTTTTATATTTTTTACTTCATTGGTGTGACAATTGTTAGTAAAATTACATAGATTTCAGGGGTACAATTCTGTATTACATCATCTATAAATCCCATTGTGTGTTCACCACCCAGAGTCAGTTCTCCTTCCATTACCATGTATTTGATCTCCTTTACCCTCAGCTCTTACTCCCCACCCCCTTACCCTCTGGTAACCACTGAACTATTGTCTGTTTCTATGAGTTTTTGTTTCTCATTTGTTTGTCTTGTTCTTTTGTTGTTTTTGGTTTATATACCACATATCAGTGAAATCATACGGTTCTCTGTTTTTTCTATCTGACTTATTTCACTTAGAATTACACTCTCAAGATACATTCATGCTGTCACAAAAGTTCCTATATCATCTTTTCTTACCTACAATTAGTATTCCATTGTGTATATATACCACAACTTCTTTATCCATTCATCTATCGAAGGACATTTTGGTGGTTTCAATTTCTTGGCCACCATAACAAAGCTGCAATGAACATTGGAGCACACGTGTCTTTATGGATAAATGTTTTCAGATACTTTGGGTAGACACCCAGGAGAGGGATTGCTGGGTCATATGTTAATTCTATTTGTAATTTTTTGAGGAACCTCCACACTGCCTCCCATAACGGCTGCACTAGTCTGCATTCCCACCAACAGTGTATGAGTGTTTCTTTTTCTCTACAGCCTCTCCAAAACTTGTTACTATTTATCTTGTTGATGATAGCCATTCTGACTGTGCTGAGGTGGTATCTCATTGTGGTTTTTATTTGCATTTATCTGATTGTTAGTGGTGTTGAGCATTTTTTCATATGTCTATTTGCAATTTGTATGTCCTCTTTGGAGAAATGTCTCTTCAGGTCTTCGCCCATTTTTCAATTGGGTTGTTTGCTTTTTTGTTGTTGAGTTTCATGAGTTCCTTGTTTATTTTGAATACTAGCCCCTTATTGGAGGCATTGTTTGCAAAAATCTATTCCCATTCACTTGCTTGCGTCTTTATTTTTTCCATGGTTTCTTTGCTGTGCAGAAGCTTTTAAGTTTCATATAGTCCCATTTGTTTATTTTAGCTTTTACTTCCCTTGCCTTTGGAGTCAAATTCATAAAGTGTTCTTTGAACACAAGGTCCATAAGTTTAGAACCCATTTTTTCTTCTATGCAGTTTATTGTGTCAGGTCTTATGCTTAAGTCTTTGATCCATTTTGAATTAATTTTGGTACATGGTGACAGATAGCAGTCCACTTGCATCATTTTGCATGTGGCTATCCATTTCTCCCGGCACCATTTATTGAAGAGGCTGTCTATTCTCTATCATGTTTTTTTTTTCTTTATTTGTGAAAAACTATCTATCCATATTTATGTGTTTTTATTTCTGGGGTCTCAATTCTATTCCATTGGTCTATGGGTCTGATTTTTTGCCATACCATGCTGTTTTGATTACTGTACCCCTGTAGTTGCAAGCTAAAGTCAGGGAGTGTGATACCTCCAGCATTGCTCTTTTTTCTTAAGATTGCTTTGGATATTCAGGGTACTTTTTGGTTCCAAACAAATCTGATATTTTTTTCTTTATTTCTTTAAAAAATTCCATTGGGATTTTGATGGGGATTGCATTAAATCTGTACATTGCTTTGGGTAATATGGCCATTTGAACTATGTTGATTCTTCAAATACATAAACACGGAATGTGTTTCCATTTCTTTGTGTCTTCTTTAATTTGTTTCAAAAATGTTTTATAGTTTTCAGCATATAGGTCCTTAATATCCTTGGTTAAGTTTATTCCTAGGTATTTTATCATTTTTGCTGCAATTGCAAAATATTTTTTTTTTGTATTTGTTTCCTGAGAATTCATTGTTAGTATATACGAATGCAATTGTCTTTTGTATGTTGATTTTGTAGCCAGCAACTTTACTGTATTCATTGATTGCTTCAAATAGCTTTTTAGTAGAGTCTTAAAGTTTTCTATATGTAGAATCATGTCATCTGTAAAGAGTGACAATTTAAGTACTCATTCCTAATTTGGATGCCTTTTATTTCTTTTTCTAGCCTGACTGCTTGGGCAAGGACATCCAACACTATTTTGAAAAGCAGAGGTGACAGAGACAATTCTGTCATGTTCCTGAACATAGAGCCAATGACTTCAGATTTTCACCTTTAATTATGAAATTAGCTAAGGTTTTTTCGTATATGCCCTTTATTGTGTTAAGGTATTTTCCTTCTATACCTATTTTATTAAGTGTTTTAATCATGAATGGATGTTGTATCTTGTCAAATCCTTTTTCTGCACCAATTGATATAATCATATAATATTTGTCCTTTATTTTGTTTATGTGATATATCACATTGCTGTATTTGCGTATGATGAACCATCCTTGTACCGTGAGATGAACCCCACTTGGTTGTGATGATTAATCTTTTTAATGCATTGTTGCATTTGATTTGCTAGAATTTTGTTTAGGAATTTTGCATCTGTGTTCATCAAAGACATCGGTCTGTAGTTCTCTTTTTATGTGTTGTCCTTACCTGGTTATAGTATCAGGTAATGTTGGCCTCATGAAATGAGTTATGGAGTACTGTCTCTTCTTCAATTTTTTTGGAAGAGTTTGAGCAGGATTGGTATTAGACCCTCTTTGCAGGTTTAGTAGAATTCACTAGTGAAGCAATCTGGTCCAGGACTTTTGCTTTTGGGAAGGTTTTTGATGACTGATTCATTTTTGTTACTAGTGATCGGTCTGTTTAGATTTTCCAGTTCTTTATGGTTCAGCCTAGGAAGGCAATAGGTTTCTGAGAACTTGTCCATTTCTTATAGGTTATTGAATTTCGTGGCATATAGTCCTGTGCTCCCTGGTTGGGGGCATAAACATTGATGACTGTTATGTCTTGTTTTTGTAGAGTCCCCTTTACCATTATGGAATGTTCATCTTTGTCTCTTGTTACCTTTTTCACCCTGACATCTATTTCATCTGATATCAGTATGACTACACCTGATTTTCTCTGGGTAGCATTTGCTTGGAGTGTCAATTTTTACCCTTTCACTTTGAGTCTATGCTTGTTCTTGTAGCTGAGATGTGTCTCTTGCAGGCAACGTATGGTTGGGTTTAGTTTTTTAATCCAATCCGCTACTCTGTGCCTTTTTATTGGTGAGTTCAGTCCATTTACATTTAGGGTGATTATTGATATGGGAGGATTTCCCTTCATTCCATCTTTAGTTTTTTGGTAAGGCTGTGTTTCCATTGTTTCTTTTCCTTTTGTTCTTGTCCATTATTTCTGTGTGGTTGTAATCTATCATGTTTCCCTCTGTTTCTTCTTTTATTACAGTATATATTTCAGTTCTGGATTTTTTTTGAGTGTTTACTCTTAAGTCTATGTAAAAGAAAGTTTGATATTTAGAGTATTCCATTTCCTTCCCACGGTTACATTCTCCATTCCCATATTCCAGTTCAGGCCTTTGCTGTCCCCCTTTTTGTTTTTTGGTTGCCACAATTTGTTCCTGTTGATGGTGGTCAAAGCCTCCTTTAGTGTTTCTTGTAGTGCTTGTCATGTATTAGAAAATTCCTTCAACTTCTGTATTTCTGGCAATGTCTTTATTCCTCCTTCATATCTAAAGCATATCTTTGCTGGATATATTATTCTTGGCTCATAATTTCTCTCTTGCAATAGGTTGAATATTTGGTTCTACTCTCTCCTGGCTTGTAGAGATTCTGCTGAAAAATCTGATGATAATCTAATAGGCTTTCCTTTGTAGGTTACCATCTTCTTTTCCCTGCCTGCCTTGAGAATTCTTTCTTTGTCGTTGATTTTAGACAGCTTCAATACAATGTGCCTTGGAGAACGCCTATTGGGAGTGAGGTAACTACGTGCTCTATCTGCTTCTACGATTTGAGGATCCAGTTCTGTCCACAAATTTGGGAATTTCTCATCGACAATTTGTTTGAATACATTCTCTGTTCCCTTCTCTTTCTTCTCCTACTGCTACGCCCATTATTCTTATATTGCTCTTTCTGATGGAGTTAGAATGTTCTTGTAGAGTTCTTTCATTTCTTTTAAGTCTCAAGTCTCTGTTTTCTTTCAACCATTTGATTTCCAGGTTTCTGTCTTCAATGCCACTGATTCTTTCATTTATCTGGGCATCTCTATTGCATAAGCTGTCTATTTCATTTATAGTTTATTCTATTGAGTTCTTAATCTCTAGAAATTCTATTTGGTTCGTTTTTAAAATTTCAAATTTTTTTTGTAAAATGCTCATGTTTTTTGTTGTTTTTTATTGTGTTTTTGAGTTATTAAATTGCCTTTCTGTGTTATCTTGCATGTCATTGAGTTTTTTCAGAACTGCAATCTTGAATTCTCTGTCATTTAAGTCACATATTTCCATATCTTTAAGTTCCTTTTCTGGAGACTTTTCACTTTCTTGCTGAGCTGTCTTGTTGCCTTGGTTATTCATGGCAATTGCTAATTTATTATTTCTCTTCCTAGACATCTACAGGAGGGGTTTCTGCAACAGGTTGATAGGAAGAGGTCTTTCTTTTGTTTTCCAGTTCTTGTTGGTAGAATGTTTTATTTTCTCTCCAACTGCAGCCTTTTTTTTTTCTCTCTCACATGGTAGTGCTATGTTTTCTCTGCACTATTCTAGCTTCTCACCCAATGGGGGGGATTCCCTGGGAGCCTGGCTTCTCCTCTGTTGAAGTTTGCCTGGGTTATAGGGCGCAGGGACATTGTGGGTATGTGGAGAGCTTATAAAGTTCCAAAGATCTTCCTACACCAGATTCAGAGCCCGTATGTTTCAACAGTTCTGTTTTCTCCTGCAGGTATCTGCCCAGATAGTCGGGGCCAGGGGTGGGGTGAGTTGTGAGAGGTAGCCCAGAGCAATGGCGGTGACCACCACCACAGCTGGTCCTGCTTCTACAGCTCCCTCCCTTTTGCCAGACCTAGTTGTGCTGAGAATCTTTATCTGCATTCCATAGTTCTCAGAACAGCAAATATTCTGTTCTTTTGATCTGACACTGCTACTCTTCTGCTTCTAGCACCGGGTAAGTGGGGTCGGGGTGAGGTCTGCGAAAGTTGGTAGGGGGCGGCTACTCTCAGTGCCTAAGGCTTCTGTTCTCTGCCCTTCAGTGAGGATATTAACCACCATTTTTAGCATTCTTCTTTCAGTGTTTTCTTCGAGGTCTCTGCCATGAGTGTTGGTTTCAGCCGTGTTGTATGCTATCCCCTCAGCCCTGTGGGGCCACAAATGGATCCGTAGCAGTCCGAGTTCTTCCCTCTCCCACAGCTGTGGTAGTTCCGGGATACAGGGAGCTTAGAGCACTGAGTTATGTCTGCATACTGCGCCCGCGCTGCTCCATCTCCCACTTCTCCCTTCCCTCCTTCCCTGCTCATGTGATTCTCCCACATTTAGGTGAGTTCAGTAGTTGGCCTTTTTCTCTTGCCTGTCTGCTGTGCAGTGAGTCCTTTGAGGAGTTATAATAGTTAGATTAGTTGTAAATTCCAGGGGAGATTTACAGAGGCTCACCTCACATCTCCATTTTGATTACCAATTTATGGATCTTGTATGATGACAATGGAAGAGCTCACTTGGTACAATCTGTGAGAAAGTTTTTAGCCATTAAACAAATAACTGTATTGGAACACCCTCCATACTTACTTTGTCTGGACCCCAAAACTTCTTTATTTACCCAAAGATAAAGGAAATATTGAAAGGGAGACATTTGGTGACATTTAGGGCATCAAGTGTAATACAACAACAGCTTTGATATGCATTACAGAAAGAGTTTCAAAATTGCTTTGAAAATGGTGGACTGCATGTTGGCATTGGTGCATAGCTTCCCAAGGTGGTACTTCAAAGGTGATCATAGTGATATTCAGCAATGAGGTGTGTACCAATTTTTCTAGGATGGATTTTTGAATTTAATTGTCCAAACTCCTACAGTGAAAAATGTTTCACCTTGAGGAGACAAAATGATTGCACCATAGCTAAACACTGTTTACTTTTTCTCACAACCACTTCAAAATTACATTTCCAGACTGGTAGGAATATCAGAAACCCAGAAGGGACTGGTCCCACACCCACATGTGCCCATTAAAGATTGGGCCAGGCTATTTTGGCTGTAGAAATCCTGCCTCCATCTTCTAGAGGAGTGAGAGATCCCAGTCTCACCCCAGCCCATGATTCTAGCTCCTGGAAGAGAAGTCCCCATAATTCCTGGCTGTGAAAACCAGCAGAGATTGTGACTTTGTGAGACTGAGTGGGACTTCTCTCTCAGGTGCTCCTTTTAAAGGGACTTCATGCAGACTTGCACACCAATAGAATCCCTCACTCAGAGCCCCAGCATTGAGGCAGCAATTGAAAAGGCAGCAGGGTCAAATGGTGGGGAACTGAGATTTCTGGCTTGAGACAGGGGCTGGATCAGTGGCTTTCTCCTGGACAGGAAGCTGACAGAGGCCATTGTTTTTCCATTGAGCTCTCCACATTCCCAGTGTGTGACCACAGGTGGCCCCATATCTGAGTCCCTGTGTTCATTCCGCATGTTCCAGTGATTCGACATGCGGCCCAGCCCAACATTTGGACACACCTAGGCCACTTCCAATGGCTTTTTTGAGCAGACCGTCTGCTTTGGCTCAAGCTGCAGACTTTCCTAGGGTTTCTTAAAGGCTCTTGGAACGTAGACAAGAAACATCTAGATTGTTCATGCCCTATATCACTGGCTAAGCTAGCATTTGTGGCAGCTGGCCTTGGCTCTTGGTTTGGCCTCTCAAGGTGCTTCCAAGCACAGAGCATTCAACAGCCTTCTGCAGAATTTTTTATGGCTCTCACTGGTTTGTCCCAGGTGGTGCACTGGCTGAGGAAGAATTAGATCAGTGGACCACCTCCAAAATGGTCCTGGGGCTAGTAACCCCAGTGGCCAGCTTCAAAATGAGAGGGAGCATCACACAGCTGCCTTGAAGTGTGACACTCCCAAGGGGAAGATTGGGCAGAAACCAGCATTCTGCTGACTCAGATCCTGCTCCATAGGGTCAGCCCTTGAAGAACAACTCTTCCACTGTAGTCAAGGCCAGTTCTTACAACCAGTGAGCCAAAGAATCAGTCCCTCCCACTGATATACAATTATCATCCAAGGCTCAACAACAACAGGAGGGCACCCACAATGCACACAAGGGACACACCTAGAGCACAGGGCTCAGGTGACCAGATAGATTGTGCCAATGAACCAAACAGCACACCAACTACATATTGCCACTGTATTAAGAAAGGAAGACATCACAGACCTACCTAATATATAGAAACAAACACAGGGAGGCCACCAAAACAGGAAAACACAGAAACATGTCCCAAATAAAAGAAAAGAACAAAGCTCCAGAAACAGATCTAAGCAAAACAGAGAAAAGTAATCTATCAGATGCAGAGTTCCAAACACTGTTTATAAGAATGCTCAATGAATAAAAATCAGAACAGAACTAAATAAAATGGAGAACAAAAACACAATAGAAAAAAATAATGTGACAAAAAGCTGGTTCTTTGACAAAATTAACAAAATTGACAAACGCTTGGCTAGACTCACTAAGATAAAAAGACAGACAACACTAATAAACAAAACCAGAAATGAAATAGAGGAAGTTATCACAGATGACACAGAAATACAAAGGATCATCCAAGAATACTATGAAGGACTTTATGCCATCAAATTCAATAACCTAGAAGAAATGGACAAGTTCTTAGAAATATACGGCTTTCCGAGGCTGAATCATGAAGAATTGGAAATTGTAAACAAACCAATCACCAGTAGAGAAATTGAATCAGTCATCCAAAACACTCCCAAAAGCAAAAGTCCAAGACAAGATGAGTTCACTAGTGAATTCTACCAAACCTTAAAATAGGATCTAATACCAACCATGCTCATGCTCAAACACTTCCAAAAACCTTGAAGAAGAGATAGTACTCCCTAACTCATTTTATGAGGCCAACCTTACCATAAGACCAAAACGTGGTAAGGACAACACAAAAACAGAGAACTAAAGACCAATATTTCTGATGAATACAGATAAAAAATCCTAAACAAAGTTCTACCAAATTGAATGCAACAATCATTAAAAACATTATTCATCACGACCAAGTGGGGTTCATCCCCAGGGCACAAGGATGGCTCAACATCTGCAAATCCATCAATGTGATACATCACATAAAGAAAATAAAGGACAAAAATCATAAGATTATATCAACTGATGCAGAAAAAAGCATTTGACAAGATACAACATCCATTTATGATTAAAACACTTAATAAAATAGGTATAGATAGAAAATACCTTAACATAATGAAGGCCACATATGACAAACACTCAGCTAATCTCATAATTAACGGTGAAAAATTGAAACCCTTTGTTCTACATTCAGGACCGCGACAGAGCTGTCACCATCACCTCTGCTTTTCAACATAGTGTTGGCAGTCCTTGCCAGAGCAATGAGGTAAGAGAGAGAAATCAAAGGCATCTAAATTGGGAATGAAGAAGTTAAATTGTCACTCTTTGCAGATGTCATGATGCTATGTATAGAAAACCCTAAAGACTCCACCAAAACGCTATTAAAAATAATCAACGAATACAGTAAAGTTGCCAGCTACAAAATCAACGTACAAAAGTCCATTGAATTTCTATATACAAACAATGAAATCTCAGAAAAAGAAATAAAAAAACAATTCCTTTTGCAATTGCAGCAAAAAGAATAGAATACCTAGGAATCAACTTAACCAAGTATGTGAAAGACCTATATGCTGAAAACTATGAGACATTTAAAAAAAAAATTGATAAAGACACAAAGAAATGGAAAGACATTCAGTGCTCATGAATTGGAAGACTCAACATAGTTAAATGGGTGTATTATCCAAAACAATATACAGATTTAATGCAATCCACGTAAAAATCCCAATAGCATTTTTTAAAAAATAGAACAAATAAATCATCAGATTTGTTTGGAACCACAAAAGACCTCGAAAAGCCAAAGCAATATTAAGAAAAAAGAGAAATATTGGAGGTATCACACTCCCTGTCTTTAGCTTGTACTACAGGGCAACAATAATCGCAACAGCATGGTTTTGGTAGCGGGAAAAAAGACACATAGACCAATGGAACAGAATTGACAACTTAGAGATAAACCCACATAAATATGGACAGAGAATTTTTGACAAAGATGCAAAAAACACGATGGAGAAAAGACAGCCTCTTCAATAAATGGTCCTGGCAGAATTGGTAAGCCACATGCAAAAGAATGAAACTGGACTGCTATATGTCACCATGTACCAAAATTAATTCAACATGGATCAGAGACTTAAGCATAAAACCTGAAACAATGAATTGCATAGAAGAAAACATAGGTACTAAACTTAAGGACCTTGGGTTCAAAGAGCATTGCATGAATTTGACTCCAAAAGCAAGGGAAGTAAAAGCTGAAATAAATGAATGGGAGTATATCCAACTTAAAATTTTCTGCTCAGCAAAAGAAACCATCGACAAAATAAACAGACATTCAACTGACTGGGGAAAAAAATTTGCAAACAGTGCCTCACATAAAAAGCTAATGTCCAAAATATACAAAGAACTCATGCAACTCAAGAAAAACAAAAAACAAACAACCCAATTGAAAACTGGGCAGAGGACCTGAAGAGACATTTCTCCAAAAAGGACCTACAAATGCAAATAGACATATGAAAAAATGCTCAACATCACTAATCAGCAGAGAAATGCAGATAAAAACCACAATGAGATATCACCTCACACCAGTTAGAAAGGCTATTATCAACAATAGAAATTGTAACAAGTGTTAAAGAGGCTGTGGAGCAAAAGAAACCCTCATACACTGTTGGTGGGAATGCAGACTTGTGTAGCCACTATGGAAGGCACTGTGGAGGTTCCTCAAAAAATTGTGAATAGAATTACCATATGACCCAGCAATCGCTCTCCTGGGTATCTACCCCAAAAATATAAAAGCATTTCTCTATAGAGACACCTGTACGCCAATGTTCATTGCAGCTTTGTTTACGGTGGCCAAGACATGGAAACCACCAAAATTTTCTTTGATAGATGAATGGATAAAGGGGGTGGGGGGTGGGTGATGAGGGTAAAGGGGATCAAATATATGGTGATGGAAGGAGAACTGACTCTGGGTGGTGAACACACAATGGGATTTATAGACGATGTAATACAGAATTGTACACCTGAAATCTATGTAAATTTACTAACAATTGTCACCCCAATAAAATTAAAAAAAAAAAAAAAAAAAAAAAAGAAGTTGTGGTATATATAAACAATGGAATACTATGTGGCGGTAAGAAAAGATGAAATAGGACCATTTGTGACATCATGGATGGATCTTGAGATTAGATTGCTAAGCAAAATAAGTCAGAAAGAAAAAGCAGAGAACCATGTGATTTCACTGATATGTGGTATATGTAAGAAAAACTACAAAAGAACAAGACAAACAAATGAGAAACAAAAACTCATAGACACAGAAAATAGTTTAGTGGTTAGAAGAGGGTGAGGGGGTAGGGGTATCGTAGATGAGGGTAAAGGGGATAAAATATATGGTGATGTAAGGAGAACTGACTCTGAGTGGTGAACACACAATGTGATATATAGATGATGTAATACTGAATTGTACACCTGAAATCTACGTAATTTTGCTTACAGATGTAACCCCAATATACTTTAATTTAAAAAAAGAAAAGAAAAAAATAATGAATGGATACTTCCCTTACCTGATGAAGGAAATAGACATACAAGCCCAGAAAGCACAGATAATCTCAAACAATGTCAACCCAAAGAGGTCACCATCAAGTCACATCATAATTAAAATGCCAAAGTTTAAAGACAGAGAATCTTAAAAGCAAGAAGAGAAAAGCAGAAGTTACCTACAAGCGATCCCCCATAAGATTTTTATATGATTTCTCAACAGAAACTTTGCAGGGAAGAAAGGAGTGGCAGGAAATATTCCAAGTGATGAAAAGCAATGACATACAACCAAGATCGCTCTACCCAGCAAGGTTGTCATTTTGAATTGAAGAAGAAAAAGGAGCTTCCCAGACAAGAAAACGCTGAATGAGTTCAGTACCACCAAGCCAGTATTACAAGGACTCTTAGGTAGTCTTTTTTAAGATGGGAGGGGGCGTTAAGGATGAGTGAAAGGTGTAGAGATTAAGAGGTACAAATTTGTTGTTATACAGTAATCCTGGTGTGTAGGGTATAGCATATGGAATATACTCAGTAATATTGTGATAACTAGGTATGGTACTAGATAGGTACCAGATCTATCAGGGTGATAGATGGGAATGGGGTTTGGGGCAGGGTGAAAAAGGTGAAGGCATTAAGAAATACAAATTTGTAGTTAATACAGTATGGGGAATATAATCAGCAACGTTCTAAAGATCATGTAAGGTGCCAGATGGGCACTGGACTTATCAGAGGGATCATATCATAGACTGAGTAGATGTTTGAGCAATGTACTACACACCTGAACCTGAAGTAGAATAATATTGAATGTCAACTATAAATAAATATGTAGGTAGGCATATGAAGTCAAGGATTTGGAGTACATCATAAGGAAGACAGTTGATGATATTGTATCAGATATATATGATGTTAGAGAGATAGTAACTTGGGGGTGGGTTATTACTTTATGAGGGCTTTAAATGTCTAATTATTACATTGCTATTTTCACTTGAAACTAATAAAAAAGTTAAATATTTAAAAAAGGAAAAAATTTACACCTTCTTGTTCTATGCCTCCTTTTTCATTGTGAAATGTTCATTTTTGTCTCTTGTTACATTTTTTGTCCTGAAGTCTATTTCATCAGCTATACCTATGGCGACACCTGCTTTTCACAGGATACCATTTATTTTCTTGCAGTATTGTTTTCCACCTTTCACTTTGAGTCTATATTTGTCCTTGTAGCTGAGATGGGTCTCTTGGAGGCAGCAGTTGGTTGGGTTTTGTTTTCTGTTCCAATCTGATAGTATGAGCCTTTTTAATGGTGAATTCAATCCATTTATATTTAGCGTGATTATTGATGTATGAGGATTTCCTTTGTTTTTGGTAACTCAGTGTCTCCATAGTTTCTGTGCCTTTTTGTTCTGTGTCTTCCTTAAGTTTGGTGGTATTCTATGATTTTCATTGCGTTTTCTGTTTTTGTGTTATGTGTTTTTGTTATGAACTTTTTTTAGTGGTTACCATTAAATTTCTGTAAAAGAATATTTTGACATACAGGAGCCCTTTACCTTCATCATGTTTGTTGTCTCCATTCGGTTTTGCTAATTAAATCCTTTAGTCTCTCCTCTTTTATGATTTTATTGTTACAAACTGTCCATATTTATGCTTTAATTTTATTTCTGAGTTGCAGTAGCTTGTTGTCTTCTTCCTTTTCATTTTTAAATGCTTGTATCTTATTTATTTTTTTATATTCTGTTTGAGTGTATAGTGCCCTATTCTGTGTAGGGGTGTCATTTCCTGTTTATGTCTGTCTGTTACTAATCTTGCTCACGGTTTTGTATCCTTCTGTCTTTTGGGTTTAGGTTGACTAGCCTCCTTCAGTATTTCCTGTAATATAAGCCTTGTGGTAGAAACTTCCCTTTGCTTCAATATGTCTGGAAAGGTCTTTATTCCTCCTTCATATCTAAAGGATAACTTTTCTGGATGTGATATTCTGTCTTTCAATACTTTTTTATTTTTTATTTTATTTTTTTATTATTTATTTATTTATTTATTTATTTATTTATTTATTTATTAGTTTCAGGTGTGCAATACTTTTAATATTTGATGACACTTCCTCCAGGCTTGTAGAGTTCCTCCTGAAAAATCTGATGATAATCTAATGGGTTTTATTTTGTTAGTTACTGTCTTCTTTTCCCTGGTTGCCTTGAGAATTCTTCCTTTGTCGTTAATTTTTGACAGCTTCAATATCCTGTGTCTTGGAGAAAACCTGTCTGATTGAGGTAATTTGGTGTTCTGTTTGCTTCTTGCATGTGAGGACCCAGTTCTTACCATAGGTTTCGGAAATTCTTTTTGACTATTTGCTTGAATAAACTCTCTGTTCCTGTCTCCCTTATTTCCTTCCGGTCAGCTTTATTTTGTAAGCTGGATGTTTCATTCTTCATCTGCTTTATTGAAGTCTTCATGTACAGAATTTTTTTAAAATTTCAATCTCTTTAGTAAAATATTCATTCTGTGTTTTTATTTTATTTCCAAGTACATCAAACTGCCTATCTTTGTTTTCTTGCATCTCATTGAGCTTTTTGTTTTGTACTGTTTTGTTTTTTCAGAATTGCACTCTTGAATTCTATTTCATTTAAGTCACATATTTCCATGTCTAAGTTCATTTTCTGGAGATTTTAAATTTTCTCTCTGAGATGCCTTATTACCTTGGTTATTCATGGCAATCATTGGATTTTTTTTCCTGGGCATCTACAGGAGTGGATTCTGCAGCAGGTTGATATGAAGAGGGTTTTTTGTTTTTTGTTTTTATATTTTTGTTTGCTTGCTTTCTGGTAGGTGGCACTGCAGCATTTTGTTTTCTGTTGCACTGTTCTGACTTCTCACGTGATGAAACTTTTCCTGGGAGATTAGCTTCTCCTCTGTGATCAGGTTGCCCATGTGGGAAGATGTTGTGGGCAATGGGGTTCTGAGCCTCTGAAACACCAATTCTGCCCCTGCATCCCGATGCAGAATTTGTGTGTCTCAGCTGCCCAGGTTGTTCCCACAGGCATCAGCCTATAAATTTGGGGGCAAGGTGGGCTGGGAGATGTGGTAGGTGTGTTTGTGGCTCCAAACAATGGTAACTTCCAACCCACAACTGTCTTTCCTCTACAGCTTCTTCCCTTTCATCAGAAGTTGCCAAAGTTGGTGTCTACTGCAGAAATGTTTCTTCAGTTCTCAGAGCTGTAGATATTCTGGTCTTTGATCTGACACTACTACAGTTTTTTTCTTCTTTTTCTGGGGCTCACAGCTAGCACTAGGAGGGTGGGGGGAAGTGAGTTTTGGGAGGATGGGGAAAGGCAGCCAGTCTATGTGTATTTGTTTTCTTCCTGGTGTAAGGGCTTAAACCATAGTTATCACCCTTCTATATATGGTCTTTGTCCTGAAGTTTCTACCCCAATTGAAGGGTTCAGCTATATTATATTTTGATCCCTCGGGCAGGATTCTTTGGGGCCACACAGAGGGTACCTACAGTCTAAATCCTCCCCTCTGCTGGTTGTGCAGTGAGCTCTGGGCTGCATCTTGTGGCCTTGCATCTCCGCTCTTCCCCATTCCCTCATCCCCTGATCACCGTGATTCACCCACCTTTGGATGTGTTAATATGTGAGTCTCTCACACGTGTTTGTGTGTTGCATAAAGTATCCTTTGTTGAATTATAGCTGTTCAATTTGTGTAGTTTCCATGGGAGATTTCAAGGAGTACTTCTCACAGCCACATGTCTCTGACTTCTGCTTCACGTCACTTTTAGTTCTTTTTCTGAAATTTTCTCCTGTTTTATCAGTTGGGACACATTTATCTGTTTCCTGATTTTGACTGCCTCTCTGTGTTTGTTTCTATGTATTAGATAGATCTGCTTTGTCTTCCAGTCTTGACCAAGTAGACTTATGTAGTTATGTGCCTTGTGGGGCCCTGGCACAGTCTCCCTGGTCACCTTCTCTGGGTGCTCCAAGAGTGTCCCTTGTGTGGGTTGTGTGTGCCCTCCTGTCATAGTTGAACCTGGATTGCTATTTGCATGTCAGTGGGTGGAATTGACCCTCAGGCTAATTGGCTGTGGGGTTTGACCACATACATAGCTTATGGGCTACTGTGCCGGGGGCTTACCTTACTGAATGGGATTTTCCCAAGTGAGCTCTGGTTGAGACCACCCTTTGTGTATGCCACTTTTGGGCCTAATTGGACAGTGCTCTGCTGTGATCTGAAGCCAACTTCCAAGTATGTTGGTTTTGGGGTGTGATGGTAGGAACTCTGGTGCACGCCCAGGTCACACATTGCCTGGGACTGGCTGGGGAATACCTGGTAGGATCTGCAAAGCAATCTTCAACTGTTTGCTGGCTGTGCTAAACCTGGAGTCATGTGGGAGATACCACGCTATGAATTGAGGATGCCTGTCTCCAGTACTCGGCCTGACATAGCTCCACAAAAAGCCAGGGCACCACAAGGCCTGCTGCCATCTGCTGGCTGCCTTAAGTTTCAGCCACTGATACAGCCTTGTGCAGAACAAGTTGGGTGAGGCAGGGTCTCAGGGAATCATTAGTGGGGGAAGAGTTGCGATCACCAAGTTAATGTAAATTCTAGTGTGTTGCCAGTGCTGAGCCTGGAGCTATTCAGCAAAAGTCTCAGAGCACAGCAAGGACAGTAGCCACCTGCCTGGGGCCTGCTGGATTCTGATAGTTTTCCAAGGAAGAGTGCAATGCAGGAGGGGCTAGCTGCTTGAAAAGAAATTACCTCCCTTGTTTGTGGAGAAGGGTGGTGCAGGGTCCTAGACAGTCAGCAGGGTGAGACAATGTAGCTCACCAGAACATTGGTGCTGGATGTATGGGAGAAAGATACATATCCGTGTAATTGGTATCTATCCTCCAGCACTCACTTTAAAGCCACAGACCTCAGTCTGTCCCCCATATGCCTCTGACACGCCCTGCGTCACCATGCCTCCACCAGAGCCCGGGGTGAGTGCCTGTGAGCGAGTGATTCTGTGTGTGGATTTTTTAAGTAGATGTCTGCCTTTTCCACAGCCTTATGGTTGGAATTCTCACTGTTTTTCACAGCCAGATGTTGTGGGGGCTCCTCTTCCCAGCACCAATACTCTGGGCTGGGGAGCCTGGGGGGCTACGGTCCCTCACTCCTCTGGAGGGAACCTCCATGGCAGATTCTGAACTGCCACAGGGAGTTTTGGGGCCTGTTCCACATCTTTGCTCCTCCTACCAGTCTGAACATGGCTTATTCTTTATATTTTCAGTGATAGGATTTCTGTTCAGATAGACTTCAGATCGTTTTCCATATTGATTGTACCATAATTCAATTGGGATTTTAATGTGTTCCCGGAAGGATGCGGTCACAGCATTTATCTACTCTGCCATCTTGGATCCTCTCTCCAAAGTCAGTAAGGACATTTTAACAATGTTAATTTCTCCTATCCATGAGTGACACATATGCTTTCATTTATTTATATCTTCTTAAATTCTTTTCTTCAGTGTCTTATGGTTTTTTGAGTATAGGTCTTTTACCTCCTTGGTTAAATATATGCCTAAGTATTTTATTTCTTGATACAATTGTAAATGGGATTGTTTTCTTAATTTTTCTTTCTGAAGGTTTGTGATTGGTGTATAAAAATGCAACTTACTTCTGAGTACTAACTTTGAATCCTGTTACTTTACTGAACTCATTTATCAGTTATGAATTTTTTTGGTGGAATCTTTTAGATTTTCTATGTATAGTATCATGTCATCTGCTTCTAATGACAGTTTTACTTCTTCATTTCCAATGTGGAATACTTTTATTTATTTCACTTGTCTGATTGCTGTGGCTAGGACTTCCTATATTATGTTGAATAAAAAGTTGAAAAGGGGCATTCTTCAACTGTCTATTTTTAAGAAACAGCAGATGTTTACAACTCTTTTTCTGATTACTACTCATAAGTGACTACCCACAATCCCCAACATCTTTTGTCTTTATCTGTATATGTTATTTAAGATGATGGCTTGGACTGTTTTGGGGATTTACTTGGTTTTCTTGGGTATTTCCCATGTATACAGGAGGTATATTTGTTATTAAACTTCTGTTTGTTTTTCTCCTGTTAATCTGTCTTTCATTACAAGGTGGGGTCAGCCAAGAACTTACAAGGATAAAGGGAAATTCAATTTCTTCCTCCACAGTAGTAAATCTCTATTCTGTTGCACCTACTGGAAGGACTCATCTTAATTACTCTAGTTATGAATTATGGAATATTTTCAGGTGAATAGTTTTTAAACTTTCAAGGTTATAAGACTTTCATACATACTGTTAGTAGCATTTTTTTTAAATGCTTTTATAAAATGTCAGTCTTTAGTTGCTCTTACTCTCATATAAATTAGGTAATGTAATATGCTTATTTATTTTTAAATATAAACTCTTAAAGTCTCAGAGAAACTAATAACTTCCTGAAGATCTCAAAGGCAAATCATGAAAAAAACAAGACCTGGAGTCATTTAATTCACTCAAAACTCCTTTTATTTTTCATTGCACAAGCTTTTTTTTGAAAATAGTGTTCTAGCTATTACTTGACAGTAGAACATTTTGAGTTAAGGATTATTTTCATTTTTGTTTGTTGTTGCTAAAGTAGTGCTGGGGAGCCTGGTGTGGGGCTAGGGTTCATTGCAGCTTTACTTATGGTGGCCAAGACGTGGAAACAACCAAAGTGTCCTTCAACAGATGATTGGATAAAGAAGATGTGGTATGTGTACACAATGGAATACTATTATGCAATATGAAATGATAAAATAGTGCCATTTGTGACAACACGGATTGATCTTGAGATTATTATGCTAAGTGTAATAAGTCAGACAGTAAAAGTAGAGAACCATA
Organism: Rhinolophus hipposideros; assembly: GCF_964194185.1. NCBI lineage: Eukaryota > Metazoa > Chordata > Mammalia > Chiroptera > Rhinolophidae > Rhinolophus > Rhinolophus hipposideros. The sequence continues at coordinate 29,344,288 of NC_138046.1, forward strand.
AGATTTCACTGATATGTGGTAAATAAAGCTGAAAACTACAAAGGAAGAACACAAACAAATGGAGAAACAAAATAACATAGAAACAAACAATGGTTTAGTGGTTACCAGAGGGTAAGATGGGAGGGGGGTGGTAGATGAGGGTAAAAGGTATCAAATATATGGTGATGGAAGGAGAACTAACTCTGGGTATTGAACACACAATGGATGTATAGACGATGTATTACAGAATTGTACACATGAAACCTATGTAACTTTACTAAAAATTGTCACCCCAATAACTTTAATTTAAAAAATAAAGAAATACAAACACACACACACAACACACACACAAAGTAATGAGGATGATGAAACTGCATACTGCTTTGCTGATTGTACATGACACAACTCCTACTCATATGGACTATGATATAAATGATGTCTCTTTGAACTAGAGGTGTGCAGTGAGGGCACAGATTATCCACATTTCTGTAATCAACCATTCACGTTTTCAAGACAACTAAAACATCAAGGTTAAAAATGAGTTTAGAGGCTATCTAGTCCAAGCATTTCACTTTATAGATGAAGAAACAAGTTCACAGGTTTTATTTCATATTTATAAGATCAGAAATCAATATTTTAAATCCCAAATATGTTGATCTTTACACAACACACATGTTTTAGATACAGTTTTTAGTGATGGTGGAAAGTAATCTACCAAGAAATAAAATGCTTAATAACCTGGGTATTAATCAAATGGTTAATATAATACTGTAATATAGTATAGTGATATAACATATAATCATTATTTCTTTCTTGGAGAGGAAAACTTCCGCTTTACCCCTCTTGATTTCTTGTGGCTGGAGTAATAATAAAATTGACACAAGACAGATTAACAGGAAGAAAAAAAAAACAATTTAATTTTGTGAACATGGGATATCATAAAATTCATGCTCAGAGAATGACCCCAAAGCAGGCGATTTTTATATATTTTCACACACACACACACAAAAAAAACGAAACACACACAATAAATTTGTGAGGATTTTACAGGAAAACAAGTTAGGTTTTGGTGCTCATTAGTAAGAAATCTAAGCAAAGTTTGGGTTTGAATAATAAATTTGCAAAAAAAGTAACAAGATTTGTTTATACAGGTTTCTTGGCACTGAATCCTCTAACTATAGTGATAAGGGTGTCTCTTTCAATCTCCAGATGTAGGGAGGCCACCTTTCACAGGCAATATTTATATCATGCATTCAGGAAGACAAAGGAGAGTTAAGGTGTTGTTCTTGAATTGGCTGCTTTTCAAGTTACTATGCAAAATAACTAATATTGTTAAAGTGGCATATTTTGGGTTGTTTTCTCTGAACTCCAACATTACTACTATTTATATCAATGGTTCTTAAACTTTGGCATGTGTCAGAATCACGTGGAGGACTTTTTAAAAACATGTGGCTGGACTCTACCCCCCCCCAGAATTTCTGGTACAGCAGGTCTATAATAGGGACAGGACATTTGTATCAGCAGCCAATGCTGCTAGATCAGGGGCTACACTTTGAAATCTATTATTGGTTTAAATCAAAGGCTTCAAAGCCAACTTATCTGCCACGTAAAGCTGTGTGATCTGTGGCAGATTAATCTTTGAACCTTACTTTTATTATCTGTAAGTTAATAACATGCACTTTATATGGATTTAGTATAACATGAAGCAATATATGTAAAGAACTGTATGGATGGTGTCTAAGGTACATGATATATGGTTGTTATATTTTTTACCATTATAATAAATATTGATTTTCTAAACATTCAGATTCACCATACAGAGATAATGAAGTTCATCAAACATGGCCTACTAAGGCTCCTTTGGGACTATAATAAATGGGAAGAATATTTTTCCCATACAAATACTTGTAATTTTGAGCTAGTAAAATCATTTGAAATAGTTTTTTTTTTTTTTTTTTTTTTTTAGTAAAGTAAAACGTTTGGCCACCACTCTTTCCTCCATTGAGTTTACTACACTGTCAATTTATTATATGTGATAGAACCTTTCTTTATTTTCAGAAAGTAACTGGTTTGAACTGTCATCAACTTGAGTTACTGAGATCTGCATTAATGTGGTGTTACTGTGTGTAATATGTTAAAGTCTGGGTGTCTTTGTTTAGAAAACACAGTTTTTATGGAGGTCAAATATCCATATTGTTTAGCAAAATATTTTAAAATGCAAATGCTTCCTGTCTGGAGGTAAATAATCTTCAAGGCATTTCAGGAACACACACACACACACACACACAAAACAACAACAACAACAAAAAAAACAAAAACAAAATTCCTTTCAACACCAAACACCAAATGTCAGGTGGGTTGTAAAAAAATTCTATTGAATGTATTCATAGAAGAAAGTATTTTTTTTCCTTAGCTCTCCTTTGTACTGTTCCACTCTATATTCTCGGGCTTACCTCCTGGCAGATTGTTTTATTATCCAGCAATATCATTAATCTTTTTTATTAGCACCTTAAAAAAAAAACAACGATATTGTTACGTTTGACACAAGTAGTACATTTTAATTTTGTGGGCTTGTATTATTGACTTGAAAAAAAACTGCAATAATTCAGATTAAAATACCACACACAATTCTTAACAATATGAAAACACCATTCAATGTGTAGAAATATAATCACATCTGTTATGCATACTAAATGAAACAAGTTATTTTTGCATCATCCACATCATGCTTTGAATTAACGAGAAAAGTTAGTATTAATTACCACTGAAAAATTAAAATGTATCATTCAATTTTGTACTCTCCATGAAAACTCTACATGAAATGGAGTCAATACATGATGAAATACTCAGAATTATTTCATGAAGACTACACAAAAGAATGCATATGGATCAGCTAAATGATAAAATGAATTTCAAAGTCAGTATATAAAAATTAAAGATATTTGTTGCCATCACATGATTTTTTCCCAATTTCTTAAGCCTAGATTTTATCAATATATACACTAGGCATAACTAAAATTCATTAATTGTAACAAAAAAGGTATCACTAAGTAAAGCAAAAACTACCATTAGTTAGATGGCATATTTGCTTTTATTCAAGGTATTCATATCTTTTATCTTACAGATTTATAAGTTACAGATTTATCTGGTTACTCTGATGTAGAGTTTCCTAAATTTGTGTACATATGAGAATCTTCTCAGAGATTTTTTGTGAGTGATTTTTGAGGCTACACTCTAAATCTATTAAATCTCAGTCTTCAGGGTTGATGCCCAAGAACCTATATATTTTTTTCTTTCCCCACAAATGGTTCTATTGCAATTAGCACAAATGGTTCTATTAAATCTCAGTCTTCAGGGTTGATGGCCAAGAACCTATATATTTTTTTCTTTCCCCACAAATGGTTCTATTGAAATTAGCAAGTCATCAGGCATTTGAAAAACGTTGTTATAATGTACGTTTTTGAGTCTTGTCAAATGACAAAACTAAAATAATTTAATAATGGATTTGATGCCCTTTATTCAAGAAAATACAATCTATGATTGCGGGGAGAGGTGGTGGAGTGCAGTATCTCATAAGCAGTGGCACACTCTTCCTGAGGGATGTAGGGCAAGAGCAAGTTTTATAGAATGTTGGAAGAAGCTACACAGAAACAGGGCATAATTGGTTAGGAGGTTGGGGATTTTCTTATGGGGCATGCACATTCTATTTTCAGGGAAAGGTAAGCTAGCTAAAGCTGAGGGTTGTGATTCGTGTATGTGAGGTTACCTCAACAGATGTTTGCCTTAAGTGCAAGCTGACTTAGGTTTAGATTTGTGATATGGGCTGGCCCACTGGGGTGGCCTTCATTTTGTGTGTCCCAATATACAATTTAAAGTTATCAGTGTTTTTATTCTAAAGTCTTTATATAGGTATTAAATGTGGATTTTACTTCTGAGGAAAATAGAAGAGCAGAAATGCCAGAGACGTGACCTTATTTTTTTCTAGAAATTATAAAAATAAAATCAGCAGCAGTAACTAAAATCAATGACCAAAATCAAATATACTATGCATTCCTATAGAATATATTTTATAGTCCAACATTAGCTGACAGACTATCAAAACTTGACTTCAAAAGAATGCTTGTTTAGAAGCCAAGTATCTGGAATGCACACAGAAATAGATCTTGGATTCTCCTCCAACTTTGAACAAATTTGTGCCTTAATAAAAGGACACATGTAACCAAACACTGAATGAGATTGAGAATACATTCATAAAGTAGTCTGTTATCAGCCCTCATTTTATAGCAACATTTCATTGACAACAATGTTACTTCCTTCAGCTCTAGAGCTCCTCCCACTTTAGAGAAAACCACCCCAAAATATTTATACTAATTTAGGATTCAGATATGAAACTAGGAGTTAAAGCATTTTTCTATAAACCTGGCCTGTAAGGATTAGAAGTCAATTGTAAGCACACAAGAAAAATTGCTTTAAGTAAAACATTATGAAAAAAAGTTCAGAAAAAATGCAATTAACATGGCACTACAAATTTGTGGTAAACACATTGTTTCATAAATGGTTTTAGAAAAATTGGTTTTCTATATGAAGAAAAAAAACTATTTATATCATATTCAAACATAAGCATAAGTAGATTAAAGACCTAAATGAAAAGGTAGAAGAATAAACTAAATGACTAAATGAGGAGAATAACTTTGTGATCTTGGAGTAAAGAAAGACCTCTCAAGCAATGGCAAAAAGGATACACCAGGAGGATGTCATAGGAATGGCGGCAGCTAGGCGCTCTTTTTGAGTCCTCCTCGGGATCTTGGTGCAAGTGGCACATATAACCCATCAAGGAGTTCTTTGTTCATCACACAGAACAGCTGGGAGACTCTTGAAAGAATTACTTGAAGGTGAGCGGTAATTGCGAATGGGGGAAGAGACAGGACAGCTAAGTGGAAACGCGCCACCATCCCCACAGCGGAGCCTTGGCTACTGGCGCCCAAAGCCCCAGGGACGCCCGGGTCCCAGGGCTGAACGGAAAACACAAGAGCCAGGAGAACAGCTAAGAGACTCGTGGAAGGTTTGCTTAGGTGTACATTAGTTGGGCGAACGGGGGAGAAGAGAGGGGCGCGAAGTGGAGACGTGCACTCCCCCAGTAAAGTCGCCAACCGCAGCTCCAACGACACATGGGAGCTCAGGGCAGAATAGTGAACACAAAAGCCAGGAGGTGGGCTCTTTCCTTGCATCCCTCGGATGATCTCGCCGGCAGAGATGGGCAGCTATTGGGCTCTAGGGCAGACAAAGAACACAGATTCAACACCTGGGCCCCTCCCCCCGCCCTTCCAGAGACTTAAACTGACCCCTGAACTGAGGAGTGGTGTCAGATAACAGAGGAGCCTTAGTGCTCAGGCTCTGGGAAGATTGGCAGCCAGCTCTGACCCACGGAAGAGGCTGGGAAGAGTGTGATTTTTGCTGGACTAGGAGAAAAGAGACTCCTCCACTCCCAGCCATCACCTTTTCGGGCCTGTGGGAGGAGTGTGATGGAGCTGGTCTGGGAGAGAGAAGACCCCTCCATCCCCATCTCCCACCCTTTCTGGCTGGCCTGGGGTGGGGCAAGGCAAACTGCAGCGGCACTCCCTAAGATGAGCAGGGAAAAGCAGCATAAGCAGCTTCTGGCTCTCAGCAGCTCAAAAATCTCCTACCTGCCCACTGACCACCACACAGGGATGAAGTGTTCTAAGTCTCAGGAGTACTGGATAGGGCTGGTGGTGCTATTCTCAGCGTGCATTTCTGCAGACAAGGGCAGAAACAGAACTGACTTTCTAAAAACTGTCATCCAGAATCCTCAGCCCCTCGCATTTAAATCTACAGTCCCAAATTCACTCTGGGCACCAGGTGACCTGCACTGCCTGTGCAATAGGCAGGGATCTCTTTGGCACTGAGGAGGACAACCTGGAGATTACTTGGTGAGCTTAAGCCAAGTCTGGTGATGCTCCTTGTTTGCTTTGCTTTGGTTTTTTTTCTTTTCTTCTTTTTTCTTCTTCTTTTTCTTTTGTTTTCTTTATTTCGTTTTGTTTTTTTTGTTGCTTTTTTGTTTGTTTGTTTATTGTTTTTATTTTTATTTTTTCATTGTTTCTTTGTTTTGCTTTCCTTTGTCTTTATTTCTTCAATATATTTGCCTGTGTTGAGTGGGGGTTGTCGGTCATTTTTACATGTGAATGTACTAGATTTTTTTCTTTGTTGTTGTTGTTGTTGTTGTTGTTGTGTTTGATGATTTGCTTGGGTCTGAAACTGCCCTACCAGGGCCCAGCTTAAGAGACACAAGATTCAACATATCCAGAAGCCAACTCCAGATCAAACGAGAGAACTACTGGGTTTGACCTACTATTCACACACCCAAAGGGAATTCTCTGCAGACACAAGAGCCCATAGAGGCCAAACCTAATTCAAGTGATCAACCATCACCGAGCAGAACACCCTGCGGTGGGCAGAGCCAAGTCTCACAACTAGTCAGACTAGGAGTTAAACCCACCTACTCACAAGGAAACAGCAATTAAAGTTCTTCTAGAACAGGACAATATTCACAACACAAGAGTCACCTTTGGAGCACACACAGAGGAGAAGAACGAAATAGTGCAAATCAAATATAAAGGACACATACCACATAAGATAACCCAGCTAGAACTAAGAAATCTAGGGGATCTACCTAATACATCAAAGCAAACACAGAGAGTCAGTCAGCATGGGGAGACAAAGAAACATGTCCAAATAAAAGAACAGAAGAAACCTCCACAACTGGAAACAAATGAAGCAGAGGTAACCAACCTCTCAGAGACAGAGTTCAGAACACTGGTGATAAGAATGTTTAAGAGGCTTAGAGAAGACATAAAGAAGGATGTGGAAGTCATAAAGAACAACCAGTTAGAACTAAAGAAGGATGTAGAAATCATAAAGAACAACCAGTTAGAACTAAAGAAGGAGGTAGAAATCATAACGAACAACCAGTTAGAACTAAAGAACACAAGTACCGAAATTAAGAACTCACTTGAAGGAATTACCAGCAGGTCAGATGAAGCAGAGGATCGAATCAGCGACTTAGAAGACAAGTTAGCAGAGATCACCCAAACAGAACAACAGAAAGAAAAAAGAATAAAAAACAAAGAAGATGGTTTAAGAGACCTCTGGGATAACATCAAGCACAACAACATGTGCATAAAGGAATACCAGAAGGTAAAGAGATGAAGCAAGGGATTGAGAATATACTTGAAGTAATAATATCCGAAAAATTCCTAAGCTAATGAGGGACACCAACATACAACTCCAGGAAGTGCAGAGAGTTCCAATCAGGATAAATCCAAACAGGTCCACACCAAGACACATTATAGTTAAAATGGCAAAGCTTAAAGACAAAGAGAGAATCCTAAAAGCAGCAAGAGAAAGACAGAGGGTTACATACAAGGGAACTCCCATAACACTATCTAATGACTTTTCTACAGAAACCTTGAAGGACAAGAGGGAGTGGCAGGAGATACTCAAAGTGATGGATCACAAAGGCCTACAACCTAGATTGCTCTATCCAAGCAAGGCTATCATTTAAAGTTGATGGAGAGATAAAGAGCTTCCCAGAAAAGAATAAGCTGAAGAAATTTATTAGCACAAGGCCAGCTTTGCAAGATATACTAAAAGGAATTCTGTAAATAGAAGAAAGATGAAAACAAACTAATTAAAAATTTTAAATATGGCAATAACTATGTACCTATCAATAAACACTTTAAATGTAATGGATTAAATGCTTCAATCAAGAGACATAGGGTGGCTGAGTGGATAAGGAAGAAAGACCCTTGTATATGCTATATACAAGAGACTCACCTCAGATCAAAAGACACACAGGCTGAAAGTGAAGGGTTGGAGTAAGATATTTCATGCAAATGGAAGCAAAAAAAAATCTGGAGTTGCAATACTTATATCTGACAAAATAGACTTTAAAATGAAGAATATATTAAAGACAAAGATGGGCACTTTTTGTCAATGCGACAGGAGGACATAACCATAATAAACATCTATGCACCTAACATAGGAGCGCCTAAATATATAAAACAGGTACTGACTGACATAAAGACAGAGATCAACAGTAACACTATCATAGTAGGGGACTTCAACACGCCTCTGACAACAAAGGACAGATCTTCCAGACAGAAAATCAATATGGACATAACAACCTTAAATGATACATTGGACCACTTGGATTTAATCAATATTTTCAGAGCATTTCATCCAAATGCTGCTGAATACACGTTCTTCTCAAGCACACATGGAACATTTTCCAAGATAGATCACATGTTAGGCCACAAAACAAGACTTGATAAATTTAAGAAAATTGAAATCATACCAATTGTCTTCTCTGACCACAGTGCTATGAAATTAGAAATGAACTACAGGAGAAAAAAAACTGGAAGACACACCAATTCATGGAGGCTGAATAACTTATTACTAAATAATAAATGGTTCCAGCAGGAGATCAAGGAAGAAATCAAAAGATATCTCGAGAAAAATGAGAATGAGAACACGACGACACAAAATCTATGGGATGCCGAGAAGCAGTCCTAAGAGAAAAATTCATAGCACTGCAGGCCTACTTAAAGAAACAAGAAACATCACTAACTGACAGTTTATCTTCACACTTAAGGGATCTGGAAAAAGAACAGCAAAATAAGCCCAAAGAGAGCACAAGGAAGGAGATAATAAAGATCAGAGCAGAAATAAATGAAATAGAAACCAGAAAAACAATGCTAAAGATCAATGAATCAAAGACTTGGTTCTTAGAGAATATAAATAAAATTGACAAACCTTTCGCCAGACTCATTAAAAAAAGCAGAAATGAAAGAGAAGTGACAACAGACACCGCAGAAATACAAAAAAAAAAAATTAAGAAACTACTATGAGCAAATATATGCCAACAAATTTGACACTCTGCAAGAAATGGACAATTTTCTAGAGGCATACAACCTTCCAAGGCTAACTCAAGAAGAAACAGAAAACTTGGATAGACTGATTACCATCACGGAAACTGAATCAGTAATCAACAATCTCCCAACAAGCAAAAGCCCTGGACCAGATGGCTCTATAGGTGAATTTTCCAAAACGTTCGGAAAAGAATTATTACCTATTCTCTTCAAGCTCTTCCAAAAAACCCAGAAGGAAGAAAGACTCCCAAAAACTTTTTACGAAGCCACTATCACCCAGATCCCAAAATCAGGCAAAGACACCACAAAAAAAAAAAAAAAATACAGGCCGATATCACTAATGAACATAGATGCAAAAATCCTCAACAAAATGCTAGCGAACAGATTTCAGCAATACATTAAAAAGATCATTCACCATGATCAAGTGGGATTCATCCCTGGTATGCAAGAGTGGTTCAACATCCACAAATCAATTAGTTCGATACACCACATTAACAAAATGAAAAATGAAAATCACATGATCAAATCAATAGATGCAGAAAAAGCATTTGATAAAATCCAGCAATCATTTATGAAAAAAAACCCTTCAGAAAGTGGGAATAGAGGGATCATATCTCAACATAATAAAGACCATATAAGACAAACCCACAGCTAACATCATACTCAATGGGGAAAAGCTAAAACCATTCCCCCTAAGATCAGGAACAAGGCAAGGTTGGCCACTATCTCCACATGTATTCAACATAGTGCTGGAAGTTCTAGCCACAGCAGTCAGACAAGAGAAAGAAATAAAAGACATCCAAATTGGTAAGGAGGAAGTAAAATTATCATTTTATGCAGATGATATGATACTATGTATAGAGAACCCTAAAGACTCCACCAAGAAACTATTAGAGCTGATAGATCAATTTAGTAAAGTAGCAGGATACAAAATTAATATTCAGAAAACAGTTGCATTTGTATATACCAATGAAAAAATATCACAAGGAGAAATTAAGAAAACAATTCCATTTACAATTGCTCCAAAGAATATAAAATACTTGGGAATAAATTTAACCCAAGAAGTAAAAGATCTGTACTCAGAAAATTAGAAGACACTGAAGAAAGAAATGAAAGAAGACATAAATAGATGGAAACACATCCCATGTTCATGGATAGGAAGAATTAATATAGTTAAAATGTCCATACTGCCAAAGGCAATATACAGATTCAACGCAATTCCTATCAAACTACCTATGGCATTTTTCAGAGAAATAGAACACATAAACCGCAAATTTATATGGGACCATGAAAGACCCTGGATAGCCTCAGTAATCTTGAGAAATAAGAACAAAGTGGGAGGTATAACGATACCGGACTTGAAAGTATACTATAAGCCTACAATAATCAAAACAGCATGGTACTGGCATAAAAATAGACACATAGATAAATGGAACACAATAGAAAGTCTAGAAATAAATCCATGCTTATATTCACATTTAATCTATGAAAATGGAGGCAAGAATGTACGATGGGGTAAAGACAGTCTGTTTAATAAATGGTACTGGGAATCCTGGACAGACACATGCAAGAAAATGAAGCTGGACCACCTCCTTACACCATGTACAAAAATAAATTCAAAATGACTTAAAGTTTTAAATGTAAGATATGAAACCATAAAATATCTAGAAGTAAATGTAGGAAGAAACTTCACAGACATTACCCGGATTAAGATTTTTACTGATATATCCCCGCGTGCGAAGGAAGTAAGAGAAAAAATAAATACGTGGGATTACATCAAACTAAAAAGTTTTTTCACAGCAAATGAAACCATCAATAAAACAAAAAGGGATCATACTGAATGGGAAAAAATATTTACCAATGATATATCTGATAAGGGGTTAATATCACAAATCTATAAAAAACTCACTCAACTCAACTCAACTCCAAAAAAGCAAACAACCCAATTAAAAATGGGCGGAGGACAGTAAGAGACATTTTTCGAAAAAGGACATACGGATGGCAAACAGACATATGAAGATATGCTCAACGTCACTAACCATCAGAGAAATGCAAATAAAAACCACAATGAGATACCACCTCACCCCAGTCAAAATGGCTATCATCAATAAATCAACGAACAAGTGCTGGTGCGGATGTGGAGAAAATGGAACGCTTGTGCACTCTTGTTGGGATTGCAGATTGGTGCAGCCTCTAGGAAAACAGTATGGAGGTATCTCAGAAATCTGAAAATGGAACTACCCTATGATCCAGTAATTCCACTCCTGGCATCTATCCGGAGAAATCCAAAACTGCAATTCAAAAATTTGTATCCACTCCTATGTTTAATGCAGCACCGTACAGAATAGCCAAGACATAGAAACAACCGAAATGTCCATCAGTAGATGACTGGATTAAGAAACTGTGGTACATGTATACAATGGGGTATTATGCAGCCATAAAAAAAAAAGAAATCTTACCATTTGCAACAACATGCATAGATCTAGAGAACATTATGTTAAGCAAACTAAGCCAGAAAGAGAAAGACAAGTGCCACATGATCTCACTTATATGCGGAATCTAAAGAAAAGAATAAGTGAATGAACTAATCAGAAACAGTTTTGGGGACAAATGGGAAAAACTGAGGATTGTTAGATGGTTGGGGGGGGTGGAGATAAGGGGAAAGGTGAGGGGATTAGAAAACAGTCGGTAACCGCAAAATGGCCTCAGGGTTTTTGAAAATAATTTTGGGAATATAATCAATAATGTTGTAAAGATTTTGTAGGGTATCTGATGGACACAGAACCCATTTGGGAGACCACCTCAGGGAATATGTAGATGCTTGATCAATGTACTGTACACCTGAAGCTGAACAATAATGAATGCCAATTATAATTTTATATATATAATGTGATGGCTCAGTGCGATGTCGGAGGAATAGTGGAAGGGGGATGGGGGAGTGGGGGTTCACAGTGTGAGGGATATAAATGATGAACATCGAAGTATTACCTTGTCTTTTGCACCTGAAACTAATAAAAAAAGGATACACCATTAGACAGAAAAAGATAGATATGAATATATAAAATATGAGGTCTGACAATTAAGTTTGCAAACTTATTGCAACAAAGTTGCTAACCTCTTTTGATATCAGTGGGATTGTTCATTATGAATTTGTACCAACTGGACAAATAGTTAACCAAGTTTACTGTTTGGCAGTGCTGAAAAGGGCCATGAAAATTTAAATGACCTGAAATTTTCAGCAACAAATCATGGGTCTTGTATCATGACAATGAACCAGTTCACATGGTGAGGGAGTTTTTAGCCAGTAAACAAACAAACAAACAAACAAACAAACAAACAAAACTGTATTGGAGCACCCTCCTTACTCACCTGATCTGGCCCCCAATGACTTCTTTCTTTACCCAAAGATAAACATAATATTGAATAGAAGGCATTTTGAGGACATTAAGGACATTAAATGTAATGCAACAGTTGTGATAGCCATTCAATGAAAAGGAGTTCAAAAATTGTTTTAAAGGGTGGACTAGGCACTGGCATTGGTACATAGCTTCCCAAGGGGAGTACTTTGAAGGTAACTTTACTGATATTCAACAATGATGTATGTAGCACCCCTACTAGCATGAGTTCACAACTTAATTGTCTGTCCTTGTATTATGAATAACAATTATGTATAAACTCTAACTTCCTTAGTTTAGCAAAACAGCCTGATTTTGTAATTTTAGATTTTAGCTAAACTTCTCTCAGGTGCACCCTTAATCAGGCTTGGATTGAGAAGAAGATAGCATAACTATTCTGCATAAATGTTGAATTTGAATGCTGGAGTCAGAATAAATGAGCTAGTGATTAGATGGAGGAGATGAACATTGGGAGAGGGAAAGAGAAGAAGGAGAAGGAAAGAAGAAGAAGAAGAAGAAGAAGAAGGAGAAGGAGAAGGAGAAGGAGAAGGAGAAGGAGAAGGAGAAGGAGAAGGAGAAGGAGAAGGAGAAGGAGAAGGAGAGAATTTTCATGTATATAATATTCACTTTTAGATTATCTTCTGCTTGTTACTGATATGCAAGAGCCCCATTCACTCCCATCCCCTGTCCCATTATCCTTAAAACTTCTGTTTTATAACAATACTACTACTTACAATAACTATGTGTGAATACACAAAATCAAGACAGGAAGCCGATGTTTCACACTTGGGTTTATGCCAGGTGGAGAAAGAAAACAGCCCCAACAGCCCAGTAGTGTAGAAATCAAATATGCAACAACAAAAAATATATGAGGCTAGAACGACCAAGAGTATCATAAGTACATCATGACAAGAATATTTGGAAGCATGCAGCGTTCTTCACTATATGTGGGATAAGGTTTTAAGCAAATATAGGTGCATCTTAAACGGACAGGGTCATCCTCAACTGACAAACTCATATATATGACACACATTAGGCTGATTAAATCCTTTCTCCCTGGATTTGAATCTTGAGGGTGCAGTAACTCAAAGGTAAAGAGTGATTGGTAATTATTTATCTCAACAACGGTTTCTTTTTTATATATTTAAAATTATAGTTTGCATCCATTATTGTTCAGCTTCAGGTGTACAGTACATTGATCAAGCATCTACATCTTCCCTGAGATGGTCTCCCAAATGGGACACATGTCCATCAGATACCTTACACAATCTTTACATTATTGATTACGTTCCCCAAATTATATTTCAAAAACCCTGAAGCCATTTTGTGGTTACCGACTGTTTTCTAATCCCCTCACCTTTCCCCTTATCCCCACCCCCCCGCCCATCTAACAACCCTCAGTTTTTCCTCTTTGTCCCCAAAACTGTTTCTGATTAGTTCATTCACTTATTCTTTTCTTTATATTCCGCATATAAGTGAGATCATATGGTACTTGTCTTTCTCTTTCTTACTTATTTCGCTTAACATAATGTTCTCTAGATCCATTCATGTTGTTGCAAATGGTAAGATTTCTTTCTTCTTTATGGCTGCGTAATAATCCATTGTATAAATGTACCACAGTTTCTTAATCCAGTCATCTACCAATGGGCATTTCGGTTGTTTCCATGTCTTGGCTATTCTGTACGGTGCTGCAATAAACATAGGAGTGGATACAAATTTTTGAATTGCAGTTTTGGATTTCTCCGGATAGATGCCTAGGAGTGGCATACATATTTTTCAATTGCAGTTTTGGATTTCTCCGGATAGATGCTAAGAGTGGAATTACTGGATCATAGGATAGTTTTATTTTCAAATTTCTGAGATACCTCCATACTGTTATCAATAGAGGCTGCACCAATCTGCAATCTCACCAACAGTGCACAAGCGTTTTCTTACCTCCACATCCACGCCAGCACTTGTTATTTGTTGATTTATTGATGATGGCCATTTTGACTGGGGTGAGATGGTATCTTATTGTGGTTTTTATTTGCATTTCTCTGATGGTTAGTGAGGTTGAGCAATTCTTCATATGTCTGTTTGCCATCTCTATGTCCTTTTTAGAAAAATGTCTCTTCATGTCCTCTACCCATTTTTTAATTGTTTTTTTTACTTGAGTTGAGTGAGTTTTTTTATAGATTTGTGATATTAATACTTTATCAGATATATCAATGGCAAATATCCTTTCCCATTCAGTAGGATCCCTTTTTGTTTTATTGGTGGTTTCCTTTGCTGTGAAAAAAACTTTTTAGTTTAATGTAATTCCACGTATTTATTTTTTGACTTGCTTCCCTTGCATGAAGGGATATATTAGTAAAAAACTTACTCCGGGTAATGTCCATGAAGTTTCTTCCTATATTTTCTTCTAGATATTTTATGGTTTCAGATCTTACATTTAAGTCTTTAAGCCATTTAGAATTTATTTTTGTATGTAGTGTAAGAGGTGGTCCAGCTTCATTATCTTCCATGTGTCTTTCCAGGTTTCCCAGAACCATTTATTGAATGGACTGTCTTTACCCCATCATACATTCTTGCTTCCATTGTCATAGATTAAATGGACATATAAGCATGGATTTATTTCTGGACTCTCTATTGTGTTCCATTTATCTATGTGTCTATTTTTATGCCAGTACCTTGCTGTTTTGATTATTGTAGCCTTGTAGTATAATGTGAAGTCAGGTATCGTTATACCTCCCACTTTGTTATTTCCCAAGATTGCTTAGGCTATCCGGGGTCTTCTATGGTCCCATACAAATTTTAGGATTATATGTTCTATTTCTCTGAAAAGTGCCATAGGTAGTTTGATAGGAATTGCGTTGAATCTGCATATTGCCTTAGTCAGTATGGACATTATAACTATATTAATTCTTCCTATCCATGAACATGGCATGTGTTTCCATCAATTGATGTCTTCTTTCATTTCTTTCTTCAGTGTCTTCTAATTTTCTGAGTACAGATCTTTTACTTCGTTGGTTAAATTTATTCCCAGGTATTTTATATTCCTTGGAGCAATTGTAAATTGAATTGTTTTCTTAATTTCTCATTGTGATATTTTATCATTGGTATATACAAATACAACTGATTTCTGAATAGTAATTTTGTATCCTGCTATTTTATTAAATTGATCTATCATCTCTAATAGTTTCTTGGTGGAGTCTTTAGGGTTCTCTATACATAGTATCATATCATCTGCATAAAATGATAATTTTACTTCCTCCTTACCAATTTGGATGCCTTTTACTTCTTTTTCTTGTTTGACTGCTGTGGCTAGAACTTCCAGCACTATGTTGAATAGAAGTGGAGAAAGTGGGCAACCTTGTCTTGTTCCTGATCTTAGGGGGAATGGTTTTAGCTTTCTCCATTGAGTATGATGTTAGCTGTGGGTTTATCATATATGGCCTTTATTATGTTGCTTTATGATCCCTCTATTCCCACTTTCTTAAGGGTTTTTATCACAAATGGTATCTGGATTTTATCAAATGGTTTTTCTGCATCTAATGATAGGATCATGTGATTTTCATTTTTCATTTTGTTAATGTGGTGTGTCACATAATTGATTTGCAGATGTTGAACCACCCTTGCATACCAGATATGAATCCCACTTCATCATGGTGAATGATCATTTTAATGTATTGCTGAAATCTGTTCGCTAATATTTTGTTGAGGATTTTTGCATCTATGTTCATTAGAGATATCAGCTTGTTGTTTTCTTTTCTTGTGGTGTCTTTGCCTGATTGGGGATCTGGGTGATAGTGCTTTGTTAAAAGTGTTTGGGAGTCTTCCCTCCTTCTGGATTTTTTGGAAGAGCCTGAGGAGAATAGGTGATAATTCTTTTTTGAATGTTTTGAAAAATTCACCTGTAAAGCCATCTGGTCCAGGGCTTTTATTTATTGGGAGATTGTTGATTACTGATTCAATTTCCCTGATGGTAATCAGTCTATTCAGGTTCTCTGTTTCTTCATGAGTTAGCCTTGGAAGGTTGTACGTCTCTAGAAAATTGTCCATTTCTTCCAGAATGTCAAATTTGTTGGTACATAGTTGCTCATAGTAGTTTCTTAATTTTTTTTTTTTTGTATTTCTGTGGTGTCTGTTGTCACTTCTCCTCTTTCATTTTTGATTTTATTAATTTGTGTCCTCTCTCTCCTTTATTTAATGAGTCTGGCAAAAGGTTTGTCAATTTTGTTTATCTTCTCTAAGAACCAACTGTTTGATTCATTGATCTTTAGTACTGTTTTTCTGGTTTCTGTTTCATTTATTTCTTCTCTGATCTTTATTATCTCCTTCCTTGTGCTCCCTTTGGGCTTATTTTGCTGTTCTTTTTCCAGATCCCTTAAGTATGAAGACAAACTGTCAATTAGTGATGTCTCTTGTTTCTTTAGGAAGGCCTGCAATGCTGTGAATTTCCCTCTTTGGACTGCGTTTGCGGCATCACATAAATTTTGGGTCATCGTGTTCTTATTCTCCTTTATCTCGAGATATATTTGGTTTCTTCCTTGATCTCCTGCTGGAACCAGTTATTATTTAGTAATAAGTTATTCAGCCTCCATGAATTGGTGTGTCTTCCAGTTTTTTTTCTCCTGTAGTTCATTTCTAATTTCATTGCACTGTTGTCAGAGAAGAAAATTGGTATGATTTCAAATTTCTTATATTTATCAACTCTTGTTTTGTGGCCTAACATATGATCTATCTTGGAAAATGTTCCCTGTGCGCTTGAGAAGAACATCTATTCTGCAGCATAAGGATAAAATGCTCTGAAAATATTGATTAAATCCAAGTGGTCCAATGTATCATTTTTTAATTAAATTTATTGGGGTGACAATTGTTAGTAAATTAACATAGATTTCAGGTGTACAATTCTGCATTACATCATCTATAAATTCCATTGTGTGTTCACCACCCAGAGTCAGTTCTCCTTCCATCACCATATATTTGATCCCCCTTACCTCATCACCCACCCCCCGCCCCCTTATACTCTGGTAACCACTACATTATTGTCTGTGTCCATGAGTTTTTCTTTCTCATTTGTTTGTCTTGTTCTTTTGTTGTTTTTGGTTTATATACCACATATCAGTGAAAACATAGGGTTCTCTGTTCTTTCTGTCTGCCTTATTTCTCTTAGCATTATACCCTCAAGATCCATCCATGTTGTCACAAATGTTCCTATATCATCTTTCCTTAATGCCGAATAGTATTCCATTTTGTATATATACCACAACTTCTTTATCCATTCATCTATCGAAGGACATATTGGTTGTTTCCATGTCTTGGCCACCGTAAACAAAGTTGCAATGAACATTGGAGTACACGTGACTTTATAGATAAATCTTTTCAGATTTTTTAAGTAGATACCCAGCAGAGCGATTGCTGGGTTATATAGTAATTCTATTTGTAATTTCTTGAGGAACCTGCACACTGCCTTCCATAGCGACCGCACCAGTTTGCATTCCCACCAACAGTGTATGAGGGTTCCTTTTTCTCCACAGCCTCTCCAGCAATTGTTACTATTTGCCTTGTTGATGAAAGCCATTCTGACTGGGGTGAGGTGATATCTCATTGTGGTTTTCATTTGCATTTCTCTGATGATTAGCGATGTAGAGCATTTTTTCATATGTCTATTTGCCATTTGTAGGTCCTCTTTGGAGAAATGTTTCTTCAAGTCCTCTGTCTATTTTTCAATTGGGTTGTTTGTTTATTTGTTGTTGAATTTCATGAGTTCCTTGTATATTTTGGATATTAGCCGCTTATCAGATGCACTGTTTGCAAATTCTCCCATTCAGTTGGTTGCCTCATTATTTTGTCAATAGTTTCTTTTGTTTTGCAGAAGCTTTTCAGTTTCATATAATCCCATTCGTTTATTTTAGTTTTTACATCCATTTCCTTTGCAGTCAAATTCATAAAATGCTCTTTGAACCCAGGGTCCATAAGTTTAGTACCTATGTTTTCTTCAATGCAATTTATTGTGTCAAGTCTTATGCTTAAGTCTTTGATCCATTTTGAATTAATTTTGGTACATGGTGACAGATAGCAATCCAGTTTCATTCTTTTGCACGTAGCTATCCAATTCTGCCATCACCATTTATTGAAGAGGCTGTCTTTCCTCCATTGTATGTTTTTAGCTTCTTTGTCAAAAATTATCTGTCCATATTTATGTGGTTTTATTTCTGGGTTCT
Organism: Rhinolophus hipposideros; assembly: GCF_964194185.1. Taxonomy (NCBI): domain Eukaryota; kingdom Metazoa; phylum Chordata; class Mammalia; order Chiroptera; family Rhinolophidae; genus Rhinolophus; species Rhinolophus hipposideros. The sequence continues at coordinate 29,362,813 of NC_138046.1, forward strand.
CAATTCTATTCCATTGGTCTATGTGTCTGTTTTTCGCCAACACCAAGCTGTTTTGATTATTGTAGCCCTGTAGTACAAGCAAATATTATGCAGTTTGATACCTCCACTATTGTTCTTTTTTTTTAAAATTGCTTTGGCTATTCGGGGTGTTAGTTATTTCAAACAAGTCTCATGATTTTTTGTTCTATTTCTTCAAAAAATGCCATTGAGATTTTGATGGGGGTTGCATTAAATCTTTATATGACTTTGGGTAATATGGCCATTTTAACTATGTTGATTCTTCCAATACAAGAGCATGGAATGTCTTTCCATTTCTTTGCGTCTTCTTCAATTTCTTTCAAAAATGTCTTTTAGTTTATAGCATATAAATCCTTCATATCCTTGGTTAAGTTATACCTAGGTATTTTATTCTTTTTGCTGCAATTGTAAAAAGAAATGTTTTTTCTATTTCTTTTTCTGAGATTTCATTGTTGGTATTTAGGAAAGCAATGGACTTTTGTACGTTGATTTTGTAGCCAGTAACTTTAGTGTATTCATTAATTGTTTCTAATAGCTTTTTGGTGGAGTCTTTAGGGTTTTCTATATATAGCATCATGTCATCTGCAAAGAGTGACAATTTAACTTCTTCATTCCCAATTTGGATGCCTTTTATTTCTTTCTCTTGCCTCATTGCTCTGGCAAGGACTTCCAACACTATGTTGAAAAGCAGAGGTGATAGGGCACAACCTTCTTCTGTTCCAGAACGTAGAGCAAACAGCTTCAGCTTGTAACCATTAATTATGAGATTAACTGAGGGCTTGTCGTATATGGCCTTTATTATGTTGAGGTATTTTCCTTCTATACCAATTTTATTAAGTGTTTTAATCATAAATGGATGTTGTATCTTATCAAATGCTTTTTCTGCATCAATTGATAGAATCATATGATTTTTGTCCTTTATTTTGTTTATGTTGTGTATCACATTGATGGATTTCCGAATTTTGAACCATCCTTGTGCCCCGGGGATGAACCACACTTGATCATGATGAATAATCTTTTTAATGAATTATTGTATTCGATTTGCTAGAATTTTGTTTAGGATTTTAACATCTGTATTCATCAGAGACATTGGTCTGTAGTTTTTTTTTTTTTTTTTTTTTTTGCTGTCCTTACCAGTTTTGGTATCAGGGTAATGTTGGTCTCATAAAATGAGTTAGGGAGTACTGACTCTTCTTCAATTTTTTGGAAGACTTTGAGCAGGACAGGTATTAGATCCTCTTTGAAGGTTTGGTAGAATTCACTAGTGAAGCCATCTGGTCCAGGACTTTTGCTTTTGGGAAGGTTTATGATGGCTGATTCAATTTCTTTACTGGTGATCGGCTTGTTTAGATTTTCCAGTTCTTCATGATTCAGCCTTGGAAGGCTATACATTTCTAAGAACTTGTCCATTTCTTGTAAGTTATTGAATTAGGTGGCATATAGTCCTGCATAGAATTCTTGGATAACCCTTTGTATTTCTGTGGTGTCCTTGATAACTTCCTTTTTTTTCATTTCTGATTATGTTAATTAGTGTCTTCTCTCTTTTTATCTTAGTGAGTCTAGCCAAGGTTTGTCAATTTTGTTAATCTTTTCAAAGAACCAGCTCTTTGTCACATTAATTTTTTCTATTGTCTTTTTTGTTCTCTATTTTATTTAGTTCTGCTCGGATTTTGTTATCTCCTTTCTATGCTGACCTTGGGTTTCACTTGTTCTTCTTTTTCTAGTTCTTTAATGTGTAACATGAGATTATTTATTTGGGATTTTTCTTGTTTCTTGAGATAGCCCTATAATGATATAAATTTCCCTCTTAAAACTGCTTTTGCGGCATCTCAAAAATTTTGGTAGGATGTATTTTCATTGTCATTTGTTTCCATGTATCTTTTGAGCTCTCCTCTCATTTCTTCTTTGACCCAGTCGTTCTTTAAAAGTATGTTGTTTAATCTCCATGTATTTGTGTTTTTTCCTGCTTTCTTTTTGCAGTTGATATGCACTTTCAAAGCCTTGTGATCAGAGAATATGCTTGGTATGATTTCAATCTTCTTAAATATGCTGAGGCTGATTTTTTGTCCCAATATATGGTCTATCCTTGAGAATATTCCATGTGCACTAGAAAAGAATGTATAGTCTGATGTTTTAGGATGAAGTGTTCTGTATATGTCAATTATGTCCAATTCATCTAATGTGTCATTTAGGGCTGGTATTTCGTTATTTATCTTCTGTTTGGATGATTTATCCATAGCTGTCAATGATGTATTTAAATCCGTTAGTATAATTGTGTTTTGGTCAATATCTCCCTTTAGTTCTGTTAGTAGTTGCTTGGTATATTTTGGTGCTCCCTGATTGGGGGCATAAATATTGATGAAGGTTCTGTCTTTTGTTGTATAGTCCTTTTTACCATTATGAAATGTCCATCTTTGTCTCTTGTTGTGTTTTCACCCGGAAATCTGTTTCATCAGAAATCAATATGGCTACACCTGATTTTCTCTGGGTACCATTTACTTGGAGTGTCAATTTCCACCCTTTCACTTTGAGTCTATGCTTGTCCTTGTAGCTGAGATGTGTCTCTTGGAGACAGCATATGGTTGGGTTTAGTTTTTTGATCCAATCTGCTACTCTGTGTCTCTTTATTTTTGAGTTCAGTCCATTTACATTTAGGGTGATTATTGATATGTGAGGATATGCCATTCTATCTTTTGTTTTCTTGTAAGGCTGTGTCTCCATTGTTTCTTTCCCTTTTTGTTGTTGTCTATTATTTCTGTGTGTTTGTATTCTATAATGTTTCCCTCTTTCTCTTATTTTATTACACTATAGATTCCAATTCTGGATGTTTTTTGAGTGGTTACCCTTGAGTTTATGTAAAAGAAAGTTTGATATTTAGAGTATTCCAGTTTCTTCAGTACGCTTACTTTCTCTATTCCCATATTCCAGTTCAGGCCTTTACGCTCCCCCTTTTTATGTTTCGGTTGCCACAAGTTGTCCCCGTTGATGGTGGTCTAATAGTCTCCTTTAGTATTTCTTGTAGTGCAGGTCGTGTATTAGAAAATTCCCTCAGCTTCTGGATGTCTGGAAAGGTCTTTATTCCTCCTTCATATCTAAAGGAGTTCTTTGCTGGATATATTACTCTTGGCTCATGATTTCTCTCTTTCAATAGTTTGAATATTTGGTTCCATTCCCTCCTAGCTTGTAGAGTTTCTGCTGAAAAATATGATGATAATCTAATGGGCTTTCCTTTGTAATTTACCGTCTTCTTTTCCCTGGCTGCCTTGAGGATTCTTTCTTTGTCATTGATTTTAGACAGCTTCAATACAATGTGCCTTGGTGAAGGCCTGTTGGGATTGAGGTAATTAGGTGTTCTATTTGCTTCTTGGATTCGAGGATCCAGTTCTTTCCACAAGTTTGGGAAGTTCTCATCGACGATTTGTTTGAATATATTCTCTGTTCCCTTCCCTCTTTCTTCTCCTTCTGGTATGCCCATTATTCTTATATTGCTCTTTCTGATGGAGTCAGAAAGTTCTTGTAGAGTTCTTTCATTTCTTTTAAGTCTCAAGTCTCTTTCTTCTTCCCTCTGTGTAAATTCCAGGTTCCTATCTTCGATGTCACTGATTCTTTCCTCCATGTGGTCAACTCTACTACCTAAGCTGGATATTTTATTGTTAATTTCTTCTATTGATTTCTTAATCTCCAGAAATTCTATTTGGTTCTTTTTCAAGATTTCAATGTCTTTTGTAAAATGCTCATGGTGTTCTTTGATTGTGTTTCTGAGTTCATTAAACTGCCTTTCTGTGTTTTCTTGCATCTCGTTCAGTTTTTTCAGAATTGCGATCTTGAATTCTCTGTCATTTAAATCACAAAGGTCCATATCTCTAAGTTCCTTTTCTGGAGACTTTTCACTTTCTTTCTGAGCTATCTTGTTGCCTTGGTTATTCATGGCAATCACTGATTTACTATTTCTCTTCCTAGACATCTACAGGAGTGTCTTCTGCAACAGGTTGATAGGTATGCGAAGAGCTTTTGGAGTTCCAAAGCTCTTTCTGCACCAGATTCAGAGCCCGTTTGTTTCAGCAGTTGGGTTTACTCCTGCAGGGATCCGCCCAGATAGGTGGGGCCAGGGGCGGGGTGAGTTGTGAGAGGTGGCCCAGAGCAATGGCGGCGACCACCACCACAGCCAGTCCTGCTTCCACAGCTCCATCCCCTTTGCCGGAACTAGTTAAGCTGCGAATTTGTGTCTGCGGTCCACAGTTCTCAGAGCAGCAAATATTCTGTCCTTTGATCCGACACTGCTACTTTATAGCTTCTAGCACCGGGCAGGTGGGGGCGGGGCGAGCTCTGGGAGGGTAGGGAGGGGGCGGCTAGTCTCCGTGCCTAAGGCTTCCGTTCTCCGCTCGGCAGTGAGGGCTTAAACCACTGATTTCAGCCCTCTTCCCTCAGTCTTTGCTCCGAAGTCTGCCGTGAGCGAGCGTTGTGTTCAAGGGTTTTGTATGCTGCCCCCTCAGCCCTGTGGGCCGTAAGCGGAGCCCTAGCAGTCCGTGTCCTTCCCTCTCCCGCAGCTGCGGAAGATCCGGGAGCAGCGGGCTCCGAGCACTGAGCTAGGTCTGTGTCCTGCGCCCACGCGGCTCTGTCTCCGCACTTCTCCTCTCCCTCCTCCCCCGCTAGCGCGATTCACCCACCTGGAGGTGAATTCAGTAGTCGGCCTCTTCGTCTTGCCTGTCTGCTGTGCAAAGAGTCCTTTGTGGAGTTATTGTTGTTTAATAGTTGTAAATTCCAGGGGATCGTTACAGAGTCTCATCTCACGCCGCCATTTTTTTTTCGATCATCATTCCTGAATCTTTATATGAAGAAGATGTCAAAGTCCTGATTCCACTAAATCATTTAAGGACTGGGAATGGCTGCCTTTGTGAGTAATAATCAAGATCTGGTTTTCTGCGTAGTTCAGAGTGTGGATCCAACCATTTCCATTTGTCTTTCCTCAGGGAGGATGAAATACATTTTATATGGAGGTTCTGGGGCAGACGAGGCTCACCAGAGGCACACAGCCCAGTGGAGATTGGAGAAAGAGCCACTTCTCTTTTCTTATAATAAACCACCATACTGTTGTCTCTGAAAATAAGGTTTTTTTTGTTGTTTTTTGCTTGTTGCTTTGTTTTAGAGCCTACTTGAGTGAAATCAAATGTTTCCTGTCCTTTTTCATCTGATGCACTTTTTTTAGCATGATACTCTCAAGATCCATCAAGTTGCTCTAAATGGCAGTATTTCACCCTTTCTTATGGCTGAGTAGTATTCCATTGTATATATGCATCATATCATTTTTGACCATTCATCCATTGAACGATGCTGAGGTTTTCCATATCTTGGCCACTGTGAATAATGCTGCAATGAACATATGTGTACCTATATCTTTACAAAGAAATGTTTTCAAATTTTTCAGGTAGATATCCACACCAGGGATTGCTGGGTCATATGGTAGCTCTATTCTAATTTTTTGAGTAAATGAATTCCATACTACTTTGCATAGTGACTGCCATATATAAGGAAAATGTTTATTTGAGCTGACTTCTTTTTTATGATTTTTATTAAAAGATAACAGGGATCAAATATATGGTGATGGAAGGAGAATTGACTCAGGGTGGTGAACACACGACATGATATACAGATAATGTATTGCAGAATTGTACACTTGAAACCTATGTAACTTGACTAACAATTGTCACCCCGATAAATTTTAATTTGAAAAAAGATAGCTAGCATATAATATTATATTAGTTTCAAATATACATCATAGTTATGCAACAATACCCCCTTGGCACTATACACATTTATCACTATATTATTGATTATATTATTTATGCTAAAGAAGGGATCACCATGACAAATCCAGCAGCCATCTGACACGATATCACACTATCAAATATTATTGACTATATTTCCTATGCTGTATATTATATCCTGAAGACTTATTTGTTTTATATGTGGATATGTGGAACTTTGAACCTTTTATAATCCCGTTATTTTTAGTCCCATTTTTAAATTTAAAATTTGTTCAATTACAGTTCACATACAATATTATTTTATATTCATTTCAGGTTTACAGAATAGTGGTTAGACATTTATATAATTTCTGAAGTGATCCCTCTGAGTAGTACCCACCAGGCACTATACATAGTTATTACCATATTCTTGATTATATTCCTTATGCTTTACTTTACATTCCCATGACTGTTTTGTAACTACTAATTTGTATTTCTTAATCCCTTCACCTTTTTTACCCTGCCCAGAGACCCCTCCTGTCTATCATCATGATAGATGTAGTACCCATCTGACACAGTCCATAGTTATTACAGTATTAGTCATTGTATTCCTTATGCTATACCCTGCATTCCCATGACTACTGTGTAACAACAATTTGTACTTCTTAATCCTTTCCCCTTTTAACCCACCTCAGCCCCCTCACATCTGGCAACCATCAAAATGTTCTCTGTATCTATGAGTTTGTTTCTGTTATTTTGTTGTTGTTGTTGTTGTTCTTTAAATTCCACTTATAAGTGAAATCATATGACATTTGTCTTTTGATGTCTGACTTACAACACTCAGCATAATACCTTATAGCTCCATCAACGTTATTGCAGAGAGGAAGGTTTCATTCTATTTAACAGCTGAATAATATTGTATTGTATACAAATAACATCTCTTCTTTATCCCTTCATCCATTTAGGGACACCCAATTTGTCTTCATATCTTGGCTACTGTAAATAATGCTGCAATGAACATATGGCTGAGAATGTCCCTTCGAAGTAGCATTTTGGTTTTCTTCAGATAAACACCAAGGAATGGGATTATGGGGCTTTTCCTTGTCTCTCATTATAGTGCTTATTTAAAGTCTATTCTGTCTGGTATAAATATTGCTACTCCAGTTTTTGTTTGTTTGTTATTTGTTTCCATTTTAATGAAACATCTTTTCCCATCGCTTCATATTCAGTCTGTGTGAGTCTTTCGATCTGAAAAGAGTCTGTTGTAGGCAGCATATGTAAGGATCTTGCTTTTTAAAATCAATTCAGCCCCTCTAATTTTTTTTTTAATTTATCGGGGTGACAATTGTTAGCAAAATTACATAAATTTCACGTGTACAATTCTGTATTACGTCATCTATAAATCCCATTGCGTGTTTACCACCCAGAGTCAGTTCTCCTTCCATCACCATATATTTGATCCCCCTTACCCTCATCTCCCTCCCCCCACCCCCCTTACCCTCTGGTAACCAATAAACTATTGTCTGTGTCTATGCGTTTTTGTTTCTCATTTGTTTGTCTTGTTCTTTTGTTGTTTTGGGGTAATATACCACATATCAGTGAAATCATAGGGTTCTCTGCTTTTTCTGTCTGACTTACTTCACTTAGAATTATACTCTCAAGATCCATCCATGTTGTCACAAATTTTCCTATAACATCTTTTCTTACCGCCAAATAGTATTCCATTGTGTATATATATCACAACTTCTTTTTTTTTTTTTGGAAGTTCAGGGTTGGTTTTAATTAAAGCAACATTAACAAAACTGAGACATGATTCACTTACTAAAGAAAAAAAATCGCTTTTTAGAGTGATTTTTCAGTGATACATAATATATTTACAAAGTTGTGCAACTGTAACCACTCTCTATTCCAGAATATTTCCTTTTTTTTTCTGACTTTCAAACATTTTTTTTTATTAGTTTCAGGTGTACAAGACAAGGTAATACTTAGACGTTCATCATTTATATCCCTCACACTGTGAACCTCCCTCCCCCCATCCAATATCCCTCCGACCTCACACCCAGCCATCACATTATATATATAAAATTATAGTTGGCATTCATTAATGTTTAGCTTCTGGTGTACAATACCATGATCAGGCCACAACTTCTTTATCCATTCATCTATCGAAGGACATTTTGGTTGTTTCCATGTCTTGGCCACCTTAAACAAAGCTGCAATGAACATTGGAGCACACGTGTCTTTATGTATAAATGTTTTTAAAATTTGGGGTAGATACCCAGGAGAGGGATTGCTGGGTCATATGGTAATTCTATTCGTAATTTTTTGGGGAACGTCCACACTGCCTTCCATAACAGCTACAGCAGTCTGCATTCACACCAACAGTGTGTGAGGGTTCTTTTTCTCCACAGCCTCTGCAACACTTGTCACTATTTGTCTTGTTTATGATAGCCATTCTGACAGGGGTGAGGTTATATCTCATTGTGGTTTTTATTTGCAATTCTCTGATGATTAGTGATGTTGAGCATTTTTTCATATGTCTATTTGCCATTTGTATGTCCTCTTTGGAGAAATGTCACTTCAGGTCCTCGGCCCATTTTTCAATTAGGTTGTTTATTTTTCTGTTGTTGAGTGTTATGAGGTCCTTGTATATTTTGGATATTAGCCCCTTATCAGAGGCACGGTTTGCAAAAATCTTCTCCCATTCAGTCGGTTGCCTCTTTATTTTGTCGATCGTTTCTTTTGCTGTGCAGAAGCTTTTAAGTTTCATATAGTCCCATTCGTTTATTTCAGCTTTTGCTTCCATTGCCTTTGGAGTCAAATTCATAAAAAAACTCTTTGAAGCCAAGGTCCATTAGTTTAGTACCTATGTTTTCTTCTATGCAGTTTATTGTGTCAGGTCTTATGCTTAAGTCTTTGATCCAGTTTGAATTAATTTTGGTACATGGTGACAGATAGCAGTCCAATTTCATTCTTTTGCACGTGGCTATCCAATTCTCCCAGCACCATTTATTGAAGAGGCTGTCTATCCTCCATTGTATGTTTTTGGCTTCTTTGTCAAAAATTAACTGTCCATATTTATGTGGTTTTATTTCTGGGTTCTCGATTCTATTCCATTGGTCTATGTGCCTGTCTTTCTGCCAATACCATGCTGTTTTAATTATTGTAGCCCTGTAGGACAAGCTAAAGTCAAGGAGTGCAATACCTTCAGTATTGTTCTTTTTCTTAAGATTGCTTTGGCTATTTTGGGTCTTTTGTGGTTCCAAACAAATCTGATGATTTTTTGTTTAAAAAAAATTCTTTCAAAATGCCATTTCTTTAAAAAATGCCATTGGGATTTTGATGGGGATTGCACTAAATCTGTATATTGCTTTGGTAAAATGGCCATTTTAACTATGTTGATTCTTCCAATCCATGAGCATGGAATGTCTTTCCATTTCTTTGTGTTTTCTTCAATTTCTTTCAAAAATGTCTTATAGTTATCAGCATATAGGCCCTTCACATCCTTGGTTAAGTTTATTCCTAGGTATTTTATTCATTTTGCTGCACTTGCAAAGAGAATTGTTTTTTGTATTTCTTTATCTGAGATTTCATTGTTAGTATATAGGAATGCAATGGACTTTTGTACGTTGATTTTGTAGCCAGCAACTTTACTGTATTCGTTGATTATTTCCAACAGCTTTTTGGTGGAGTCTTTAGGGTTTTTTATATATAGCATCATGTCATCTGCAAAGAGTCATAATTTAACTCCTTCATTTCCAATTTGGATTCCTTTTATTTCTTTCTCTTGCCTGATGGCTCTGGCAAGGACTTCCAACACTCTGTTGAAAAGCAGAGGTGATAGGGGACAGCCCTGTCGTGTTACAGAACATAGAGCAAAGGACTTCAGTTTTTTACCATTAATTATAAGATAGGCTGAGGGCTTGTCACATATGGCCTTTATTATGTTAACGTACTTTCCTTTTATACCTATTTTATTAAGTGTTTTAATCATAAATGTATGTTGTATGTTGCCAAATGCTTTTTATGGATCAATTGTTAAAATTTTATGATTTTTGTCCTTTATTTTGTTTATGTAATGTATCACATTGATGGATTTGCAGATGTTGAACCATTCTTGTGCCCAGGGGATGAACCCCACTTGGTCGTGATGAAAAATCTTTTTAATGCATTGTTGCATTCGATTTGCTAGAATTTTGTTTAGGATTTTTGCATCAGTATTCATCAGAGATATTGGGCTGCAGTTTTCTTTTTTGTGTGTTTTCCTTACCAGTTTTGGTATCAGGGTAATGTTGGTCTCATAAAGTGAGTTAGGGAGTACTGTCTCTTCTTCATTTTTTTTGAATATTTTGAGCAGGATTGGCATTAGATTTACTTTCAAAGTTTGGTAGAATTCACTAGTGAAGACATCTGATCCCGGAATTTTGCTTCTCGGAAGGTTTTGGATGACAGATTTAATTTCATTACCGGTGATCAGTCTGTTTATTTTTTTCCAGTTCTTCATGGTTCAGCCTTGGAAGGCTATGTGTTTCTAAGAACTTGTCCATTCCTTCTAGGTTACTGAATTTGGTGGCATATAGTCCTTCATAGTATTCTTGCATGATCCTTTGAATTTCTGTGGTGTCCGTGATAGCTTCCCCTTTTTCATTTCTGATTTTGTTAATTAGTGTCTTCTCTCTTTTTATCTTAGTGAGTCTAGCCAAGGGGTTGTCAATTTTGTTAATCTTTTCAAAGAACCAGCTCTTTGTCGCATTAATTTTTTCTATTGTCTGTTTGTTCTCTATTTCATTTAGTTCTGCTCTGATTTTTATTTATTTTCTTCTGCTGACCTTGGGTTTCACTTGTTCTTCTTTTTGTAGTTCTTTAAGTTGTAAAATGCAGTTATTTATTTGGATTTTTTCTTGTTTTTTGAGATGGAAAAGTAATGATATAAAATTCCCTCTTAAAACTGCTTTCACTGCATCCCAAAAATTCTGGTAGGATGCAATTTCATTGCCATTTGTTTCTATGTATCTTTGGATCTCTCATCTAATTTCTTCTTTGACCCACTCGTTCTTTAACAGTATGTTGTTTAATCTCCATGTATTTGTGTGTTTTTTTTCCTGTTTTCTTTTCGCAGGTGATATCCAGTTTCAAAGCCTTGTGATCAGAGAATATGCTTGGTATGATTTCAATCATCTTAAATTTGCTGAGGCTGAATTTATGTCCCAATATATGGTCTATCCTTTAGAAGGTTACATGTACACTCGAAAAGAATGTATAGTCTGATGTTTTAGGATGAAGTTCTCTATATATGTCAGTTATGTCCATTTTATCTAATGTGTCATTTAGGGCTGCTATTCCATTATTTATTTTCTGTTTGGATGATGTATCCATAGCTGTCTACGATGTATTTAAGTCCCCTAGTACAATTGGGTTTTATCAAATTCTCCCTTCACTTCTGTTAGTAGTTGCATGGTATATTTGGTGCTCCCTGATTGGAGGCATAAATATTCATGACTGTTATGTGTTCTTGTTGTATAGTCCCCTTTACCATGATGAAATGTCCATCTTTGTCTTTTGTTACCTTTTTCACCCTGACATCTGTTTCATCTGATATCATTATGGCTACACCTAATTTTCTCTTGGTACCATTTGCTTGGAGTTTCAATTTCCACTTTTTCAATTTGAGTCTATACTTGTCCTTGTAGCTGAGACGTGTCTGTTGGACACAGCATATGGTTGGGTTTAGTTTTCCGATCCAATCTGCTGCTCTACCTTTTTATTTGTGAGTTCAGTCCATTTACATTTAGGGAGATTATTGATGCGTGAGGATTTCCTGTCATTCTATCTTTAGTTTTCTGGTAATTTTGTGTCTCCATTGTTTCTTTTCCTTTTTCTGGTTGTCTGTTATTTCTGTGTGGTGGTATTCTATGATTTTTCCCTCTGTTTATTCTTTTATTACAGTACACATTTCGTTTCTGAATTTTTTTTTCTGGTTAACCTTAAGTTTATGTTAATGAAAGATTGATATTTAGAGTATTTTATTTTCTTCAGCACGATTACTTTCTCCATTCCCATATTCCCATTCAGGCCTTTACTCTCCCCCTTTTTTTATTACTCTCCCCCTTTTTATGTTGCTACAAATTGTCACTGTTGATGGTGGTCGAATAGCCTTCTTTAGTATTTCTTGTAGTGCAGGTCGTGTGTTAGAAAATTCCCTCACCATCTGTATGTCTTCATAGGTCTTTATTCTTTCTTCATATTTAAAGGATATATTTGTTGCATAATATATTATTGGCTCATAATTTCTCTCTTTCAATAGTTTGAATATTTGGTTCCACTCACTCCTGGCTTGTAGAGTTTCTGCTGAAAAATGCGATCATAATCTAATGGGCTTTCCTTTGTAGCGTACCGTCTTCTTTTCCCTGCCTGTCTTGAGGATTCTTTCTTTGTAGTTGATTTTATACAGCTTCAATACAATGTGCCTTGGAGAAGGCCTGTTGGGATTGAGGTAGTTAGGTGTTCTATATGCCTAGTTTGGGAAGTTCTCAGCAGCAATTTGTTTGAATATATTCTCTGTTCCCTTCTCTCTTTCTTCTCCTTTGGTATGCCCATTATTGTTTTATTGCTCTTTCTGATAGAGTAAGAACGTTCTTGTAGAGTTCTTTCATTTCTTTTAAGTCCAAGTCTCTTTCTTCTCCCATCTGTGTAATTTCCAGGTGTCTATCCTCGATGTCACTGATTCTTTCCTCCATCTGGTGAATTCTACTACCTAAGCTGGTTATTTCATTCTTAATTTCTTCTATTGAGTTCTTAATCTTCAGAAATTCTCTTTGGTTCATTTTTAAAATTTCAATCTCTTTCATAAAATGCTCATGTTGTTCTTTTATTGTGTTTCTGTGTTCATTAAATTGCCTTTCTATGTTTTCTTGCATCTCGTTGAGTTTTTTCAGAACTGCAATCTTGAATACTCTGTCATTTAAGTCACATATTTCCATATCTTTAAGTTCCTTTTCTAGAGATTTCTCACTTTCTTTCTGAGCTGTCTTGTTGCCTTGGTTATTCCTGTCAATTACTGATTTATTATTTATCTTCCTAGACATCTACAGGAGTTGCTTCTGCAACAGGTTGATAAGAAGAGGTCTTTCTTTTGTTTTCCAATACTTGTTGGTAAAATGTTTTATTTTCTCTCCAACTGCAGCCTTTTCATTCCTCTCTCACACAGTAGTGCTGTGTTTTTTTTTTTCTGCACTATTCCAGCTTCTCACATAATGGTGTATTTCTTGGGAAACGGGCTTCTCTTCTGTTAACAGTTCGGCTGGGTCATAGGGTGCCACGTCCCTGTGGTGATGCGGAGAGCTTTTGAAGTTCCAAAGTTCTTTCTGCACCAGATTCAGAGCCTGTATGTTTCAGCAGTTCTGTTTACTCCTGCAGGAATCCACGCAGATAGGTGGGGCCAGTGTTGGGTGAGTTGTGAGATGTGGCCCAGAGCAATCGCGGCGACCACCATCACAACCAGTGCCACTTTCACAGCTACCTCCCCTTTGCCGGAAGTAGTTGGGCTGCAAACCTGTGTTTGCGGTCCACAGTTCTCAGAACAGCAAATATTCTGTTGTTTTGATCTGACACTGCTACTGTTCTGCTTCTAGCCTGGGGCAGGTGGGGGCGGGCGAGTTTTGGGAGTGTAAGGAGGGGGCGGGTAGTCTCAGTGCCTAAGGTTTCAGTTCTCTATTGGGCAGTGAGGGCTTAAACTACTGTTTTCAGCCTTCTTCCCTCAGTCTTTTCCCTGAGGTCTCTGTCGTGAGCGTTGGGTTCAGCCTTGTTATATGCTGACCCCTCAGCCCTGTGGGCCATAAGCGGAGCCCTAGCAGTCCAAGTTCTTCCCTCTCCCACACCTGCAGTATTTCCAGGATGCAGCGAGCTCAGGGCACTGAGCTAGGCCTGCGTGCTGCGCCCACGCGGCTCTGTCTCCGCATTTCTCCCTTCCCTCCACCCCTGCTCGAGCGATTCTCCCACCTTTAGGTGAATTCAGTAGTGGGCCTTTTTGTCTTGCCTGTCTGCTGTGCAGGGAGTCCTTTGTGAAGTTATTGTTGTTCGCTTAGTTGTAAATTCCAGGGGAGCTTCACAGAGGATCACCTCACTCTGCCATTTTGATGATGTCTCGCTCCCCTAAATTTTGATGTGAATGTTTAATCCATTTACATTCAAAATGATTGTTGATAAATATGCAGTTATTGCGATTTTATAATTTATATGTTTGATTTTTTTCAACCTTAAAGAAGTCCCTCTAAGATTCTTTGTATTACTGCTTTGTCAGTTATGAACTCCTTTAGCTTTTTCTTGTTTGGGAAGCTCTTTATCTGTCCTTTGATTATTATTATTTTATTATTATTGGGGGGATTATAGTTACTAAAACTATATAGGTTTGAAATGTACATTTCTATAATACATAATCTATATGTCACATTGTGTGTTCACCGTCCAAAGAGAGTTCTCCTTCCATCACCATATATTTGATCCCCATTTTCCCTCTTCAATCACCCCTCCCCCTTTACCCTGTGGTAACCAGTAAACTGTTGTCTTTATCTAGTTTTTTGTTTCTTTGTCTTGTTCCTTTGTTGCTTTCAGTTATATATCCCTTTGATTCTAAATGATAGCTTTGCTTGGTAGAGGAATCTTGGTTGTACATCCTTGATTTTAATCACTTTGAGTATTTCCTGCCAATCCCTTTTGGACTGTCAAGTTTCTATTGAGAAATCAGCTGACAGTCTTAGGGGAGCTCCCTTGCAGGTAACTAACTGCCTTTCTGTTGATGCTTTTATGATTCTCTCTTTGTAACCTTTAGCATTTTAATTATGAATGTCTTGGTGTTGGCCTCTTTGGGTTCATCTTGTTTGGGACTCTTTGCACTACCTGGAGTAGTATATCTGTTTCCCTCACCAAGTTAGAGAAGTTTTCTGTCATTATTTCTTCAAATAAGTTTTCAATTCCTTACTCTCTGTCTTCTCCTTCCATTACCCCTATAATATGAATGTTGGTATACTTGATGTTGTCCCAGACGACCATTAAACTCTCCTCAGTTTTTGGATTCTTTTTTTCTTTTTGCTGTTCTCATTGGATAATTTCTGCTACCATGTTTCCCCCAAAATAAGACAGGGTCTTATTTTTTCTCAAAAAGATTCATTAGGGCTTATGTTCAGTGGATGTCCTCCTGAAAAATCATGCTAGGGCTTATTTTCCAGTTAGGTCTTATTTTCAAGGAAACATGGTGCTTTGTCTTCTAAATTGCTGATTCAGTCCTTTGTTACATTTAATCTACTATTGATTCTTTCTCATGTATTCTGCATTTCAGTTATTGTAGTCTTTCTTTCTGTTTGTTTTTTTGTTATGTTTTCTGTCTCTTTTTTTAAACATTTTATTTTATTTTTTTAAAATTAGTTTCAGGTGTACAAATCATGTGACATGTAAACACCTCACAAAGTGGTAACACACCCCTCAAAGCTCCTACCCCCTTGACATCTTATACATCTGTTACAGTATCATTGGCTATCCTTACTATGTTGTACTCCACATTCCTTGATTATATATACATATTTATTTGTTATAGTTGACCTTCAATATTATTCTATTTCAGCTTCAGGTGTATTGCATATTGGCCAGGAATCTACAGAGTCTATAAAGTCCAGTGTCCATCTGGCACCTTACATGATCTTTACAACATTGTTGATTATATTCCCCATATGTATTAACTACTAATTTGTGTTTCTTAATACCTTTACCTTTCTCACCCTTTCCTAATCTATCACCTTGATAGATCTAGTACCTATCTGGTACCATACATAGTTATTACAATTTTATTGACTATATTTCTTAGGCTATACCATCCATCCCCATGACTGCTGTTTAACAACAAATTTGTATTTTTTTAACTTTTATTTATTTTAAGTGTGTTTTTTTTTCCAGGACCCATCCACTGCAAATCAAGTAGTTGTTTCAATCGAGTTGTGGAGAGCAGAGCTCACAGTGGCCCATGTGGGGATCGAACTGTCAAACTTGGTGTTAAGAACACCAGGCTCTAACCAACTGAGCTAAACAGCCACCCCTAAAATTGTACCTCTTAATCCCTCACCCTTTCATTCATCCTAAACCACCTCCCATCTTACAGATGTCCCTCTAAGATTCCGTATAATACTAGTTTAGTGGTGATCAATTCCTTCAGCTTTTTCTTGTCTGGGAAGATCCTTATCTGTTTTTCAATTCTGAATGATAGCTTTGCTGGGTAGAGTAATCTTGGTTGTACATCATTACTTTTCATTAGTTAGAATATTTCCTACCACTCCCTTCTTGCCTGCAAAGTTTCTGTTGAGAAATCAGTTGACAGTCTTATGGGGGCTCCCTTGCAGGTAACTAACTGCTTTTCTCTTGCTACTTTTATGATTCTTTCTTTGTATTTAACCTTTGGCATTTTAATTATGGTGTTGTCCTCTTTGGGATTATCTTGTTTGAGACTCTCTGTGCTTTCTAGGCTTATATATCTATTTCCTTCATTCGGTTAAGGAATTTTTCTGTCATTATTTCTTCAAATAGGTTTTCAATTTCTTGCTCTCTGTCTTCTCCTTCTGGTACCCCTATAATGTGAATGTAGATATGCTTGATAGTGTCCCAGAGGCCTCTTAAACTCTCCTTAATTTTTTTTTTAGATTCTCATTTCTTTTTGCTGTTTTGGTTGGGTGTTTGCTTCTCTCTTATATTCTATATCATTGGTTGTATCCTCTACTTCACCAAATCTGCTGTTGATGCCCTACAACATATTATTCAATTCTGTTATTATATCCTTTATTTCTGTCTGGTTGTTTTTCATGTTTTACATCTCCATTTTATGCTTCATATTTCTCTGTTGAAGTTCTCCCTGAGATCATTGAGCATCCTTATAACCAGCGTTTGGAGCTCTGATTTGATTGCTTATATTCATTTTATTTAGTTCTTTCTCTGGAGCTTTGTTCTGTTCTTTTATTTGGGGACATGTTTCTTTGTCTCCCCACTTTGGCTGTGTCTCTGTATTTGTTTCTATGTATTAGGTAAGGCTGCTATGTCTTCCAATCTTAGTAGACTGGCCTTATGCGGTAGGTGTTCTGTGGGATTATGTGGCACAGTCTTTCTGATCACCTGAGCCATGTGTTCCAGGTGTGTCCTTTATGTGGGTTGTGTGTGCCCTCTTCTTGTAGTTGAGAGTTGGTCAATAATTGTACATCAATGGGTGAGAATGACCCTTGGGCTCAGTTGTTGTGAGGACTGGAAGTGACTATAGTGGAACAGTTGTTGTGTAGGGGCCGTCCCTACAGAGTAGGATCTGCCTCAGCAGGACTCTGGTGCCTGCCCAATCCATTTCTTGGTGTGTCATACTAGTACGCAACTGGGTAATGCTCAAGATCATTGTGAAGCTGGCCACTGGAGGCACCAGACACTGAAACACCTTGAAGGGGATATGCTGTAGGTCATATTTAGCCACAGCCCTTACCCCACCCAGAGTTACCTGGCAGGACCCACAAAAATATCTGCAAATGGTTGCCACCCATGCTGTGCTTGGAAGTACCTTGAGAGGCCAAGCTGAGAACTAAGGCCAGCTGCCACTAGTGCCACATTCGGGGCTGCTCAGCTAGCTAGAGGTACAGGATACACTCAGGCCAGACGGTGGTTTTCTATGTTGCAAGAACTTTTAAGAGACCCTAAGAAAGTCAGAAGCATGCAGTTCTTCTTCTGAACTGAAGGCAGGCAGTTTGTATGAAAAAAGCCACTGGAAGCAGTTTGGGTGTGACTGTAAGTTGTGTGGGGCAGGGTGTCCAATCACCAGTGAGTGGTGAATGAATGGAAGAGACTCAGATATGGCAGCTGCTCCTATCAGCATGCTGGGAAGCAGGATGACTCAACAAACAAACAATGGCCTCCACCAGTTTCTTCATCCAGGAGAAAGCCATCTCTTCATCCCCCGTTCCAAGCCAGACAACTCATTTGTCCCTGTCGCCTTTCCAGCTGCTGCCCATGCACTGGAGCTCAGAGTGAGTGATTTTGTTGGTGGGTAAGTCCACACACAGTTCCTTTAAGTGGAGCGCCTGAGAGTGCAGCTTCCCTCAATCTCACTCACACAATCTCCGTTGGTTTTTCACAACCAGAAAGTATGGGGATTTCTCTCCTTGGCACTGGAACCCTCGGGTGGGGTGGGGTTGGGACTTCTTGCTCCTCTGGGGGATGGAGGAACTCCCACAGCCCAAATATCCCTCCTGATCTGTAATGGTCACATGAGAGTGTGGTACCAGACTGTCCCATGTCTCTGCCTCTCCTACCAGTCTGGAGGTGTCTTCTTCTGTGAGTCCTTAGTTGAACGGCTTCAGTTCAGCAAGATTTTAGGTAATTCTCAATAATGATAATTTTGAAGATTAATGGTAAGTTTTATGTGGTTGTGAGAGCACAGCATTTACCTACTGCACCATCTTGATAAACATCTATCTCCATTTTTCGGTTTCCTATCTCTTTGTTGAAGTTGTCCTTGAGATCGTTGAGCATCCTTATAACCAGTGTTTTGAACTCTGTGTCTGGTAGATTGCTTGTCTCCTTTTCTTTAGGTCATTTTATGGAGCTTTGTTCTGTTCTTTTATTTCGGACATATTTCTTTGTCTCCCATTTTGGCTGTCTCCCTGTCTTTGTTTCTATGTATTACGTAGGGCTGCTTGTCTCTCTGTCTTAGTAGAGTGGCCTCATGTAGTAGGTGTGCTGTGCAGCTTAGTGGCACGGTCTTCTGGTCACTTGAGCCATGCACTCAAGGTATGTTACTTGTGTGTTCTCTACTTTTGTAGTTGAGGCCTGGTTACTGTTTGCATATCAATAGGAGGGATTGGCCCTTGGATTCATTGGTTGTGAAGACTGGTTGTGACTACATTGGAGGAATTGTGGTGCAGGGGCTGACCCTACAGAGCAGGATCTGCCTCAGCAGTGTTATGTTGCCTGTCCAATGTGCCCTTTGATTGTTTCATCATTGGAGGGGCTTGTTTTGAAACTGGCCACTGGGGGCAGCAGCCCCAGGGCCACCTGGGAAATGACCTGCTGTCAATAAAGTTCAAGTTCATCCATAGCCTGTACCCAACCCAGGGACATCCAGCAGGAGCCAAAACCAAATTTCAGATAACTGCTGCCTGTGCTGTGTGTGGTAGTGTCTCATGAGACCACACCACAAACCAGGGCTACCTGCCACTGTTGCTGGTCTTAGGGCTGCTTAGCCAGTGGTACAGGACACGCTAAAGCCATATGCTGCTTTTCTGCATTCTGCATACCTTTAAGAGACCCTAAGAAAGCCTACAACATGAGCCAAGTTTTATATGAAAAACCTACTGGAAACATTTTGAAAGTTCGGTGTGGCAGGGTCTCAGAATCACCAGGGCATGGTGAATGAACAGTTAGCCAGCTTAATGGAGACTCAGATAAGGTGGCTGCCTGCATCTGCAACCAGGAAGGTGTGTGTGGGGGGAACAATGGCTTTCACCAGCTCCTCTGTCTGAGAGAAAGCTGCCCCTCCAGTACTTGTCCCACAGCCAGACAATTCAGTTCCCTCCATATGTCCCCACCACCTCTCCAGCCTCATCACTGGAGTTCAGAGCCAGTGATTCCATAGGTGAATAAGTCTGTGCAGTCTTTTGAAGAGGAGTACGTGGGACTCCAGCTGCCCTCTGTTTCATTCAGACACAATCTCTGCTGGTTTCAGAACCAGAAATTATGGGGCCTGGGATCTCTCACTTGGCTGGGGGGTAATTCCACATCTAAGATACCCCTTCTGTTTTTTAATGGTCACTGACTGATATGGGACTGCTTGTTCTGTGTCTTTTCCCCCCACCCCCATCTTCTCTGTGTCCTTAGTGTAGGGCTTTGGTTCAGCAAGATTTCAGGCTATTCTCAATGATGGTTGTTTTGTAGTTTAGTTATAATTTTGATGTGGTCATGACAGAAGGTAAGCACAGCATTTACCTACTTCACCATCTTGACAGGAACTAGAATGTTCTCTGGCTGACTTCTTGATTCTGTCTTCTGTTCTCTTGTTGCTATCAATTATGGTGGTTATATATTTTTCCTTTGAAATTACTTTTATTTAACTATAGTTAATATACAATGTAATATTAGCTTCAGATGTACACCACAGTTAGTGTACATTTATATATCAAATTAAGTGATTATCATGATACGTCTAGTAACCATCTGACATTATGAAGTTATTACAAGATTATTGACTATATTTCTATGCTGTACATTACATCTCCATGACTTACTTATTTTATACCTAGTAAGTTTACTTCCTTTTCCCCTTCAATGTTCCCCCCTTTATAAAAATTTTCAATTTCAGTTGACATTCAATATCATTTTATATTAATTTCAAGTGTACAACATAATGGTTAGACATTTACATAATTTATGAAGTAGTCCCCTCAATTAGTTTAGTACCCACCTAGAACTATGCATAATCATTACAATATTATTGACTACATTCTCTGTGGTGTAATATACATCACTATGACTATAGTGCAACAACCAATTTATACTTCTTAATACCTTCAACTTTTTCACCAAGCACCCCGAATCCCAAACCCCCTCCCATCTGGCTAACATCATTTTTTCTCTGTATATAACTCTGTTTCTGTTTTACTTTTTCTTTAGATTCCACATATAATTGAGGTCGTGTAGTATTTGTCTTTCTCAGTTGACTTATCTCACTTAACACAATACAATCCAGGTCCTCTATGTTGTCATAAATAGTAAGGTTTTTCTTTTTTATGACTGAGTAATATTCCATTGTATATATGTACCATTTTTTCTTTATCCAACTGTCTATTGATGGACACTTAGGTTGCTTCCATATCTTGGCTATTGTAAATAATGCTGCAATGAAAATAGGGATGCATATATCTTTTTCTTTAATTATAGTTTATTGGGGTGACAATCGTTAGTAAAGTTACATAGGTATCAAGTATACAATTCTGTAATACATTATCTATATATCATGATGTGTGCTCACCACACAGAGTCAGTTCTCCTTCCATCATCATATATTTGATCCCTTTTACCCTCATCTACAACCCACCTTCCCCCTTACCCTCTGGTAACCACTAAACTATTGTCTGTGTCCATGACTGGAATACTATTCTGCCATAAGATAAGATGAAATAGTGTATATATCTTTTCGAATTAGATTCTTTTTTTTTTCTTTGAATAAATACTCAGAAGTGGAATTGCTTGGACATTTTAAATTTTGAGTGATGTCCAAACTTTTCCATAGAATCTGCACAATTTGCAATTCCACCAGCAGTGCATGATGGTTCCATTTTCTCTGCATCCTCGCCAATATTTGTTGGTTGATTTATTGGTGATAGCCATTCTCACAGGTTTCAGGTGTTATTGTGTGTTTTTCCCCCCATTTTTTCCTCTTTTTTAAAAGTTTATTGGGGTGACAATTGTTAGTAAAGTTACGTAGATTTCAGGTGTACAATTCTGTCATTGTGGTATATATTTGCATTTCTCTGATGATAAGTGATGTTGAATATCTTTTCGTATATCTATTTGCTATCTGTACGTCTTCTTTGGAGAAACGTCCATTCAGGTCTTTGGCCTATTTTTAATTAAATTTTTGTTCACTTTTGTTTATTTTGTTTCTTTCCTCTCTCTATTCTGCTTTCTCTCTTTTTCAGGTGGGGGGTTGGTGTTAAATTGTGTGGATTCTTTCTAAATTTTGGGGTATTAACCCTTTATCAGATGTATCATTGGCAAATATTTTCTCCCACTCAGTAGTTTGTGTATTTGTTTTGTTGATGGTTTCCTTTGATGTGCAAAACTTTTTTTTTTTTTAGTTTGATGTAGTCTCATTTGTTTATTATTTCATTTGTTTTCCATGCCTGAAGAGATAGATCAGGAAAAATAGTACTAAGAGCAATGTCAGAGAGTTTATTGTCTATGTTTTCTATTAAGAGTGTTATAGTTTTGGGTCTTATATTTAAGTCTTTAAATCCATTTTGAGTTTATTCTTATATATGGTGTAAGAAGGCGGTCTAGTTATGTTTTTGCATATCTGTCTAGTTTAGCCAGCACCACTTATTGAATAGACTGTTTTTACCCTATTGTATATTCTTGACTACTTCATCATACTGTGTTTCCCAGAAAATAAGACCTAGCCAAGTCTTATATTAATTTTTGCTCCAAAAGATGCATTAGAGTTGATGGTCTGGCTAGGTCTGACCCTATAAGCATGGGATGATTTCCAGGCTCTCTATTGAGTTCCATTAATCTATCTGTCTGTTTTTAAGCCAGTACTGTGCTGTGTTGATTACTATAACCTTGTAGTATAGTTTGATATCGGGAAACTCAATACTTCCAACTTTGTTCTTCTTTCTTAAGATTGCCATCACTATTCGGGGTCTGTTATGGCTCCATATAAATTCTAGGATTATATTCCAGTTCTGTGAAAAATGTCATTGCTATTTTGATAAGGATTGCATTGAATGTACAGATTGCTTTGGGTAGAATGGATATTTTAATGATGTTAATTATTCCTGTCCATGAGCATGCTATATGCTTCTCCCTGTTTGTATCTTCTTCAATTTATTTCTTCAATGTTTTATAATTTTCCAAGTACTGGTTTTTATCTCCTTGGTAAAATTTATTACTAGGTAGTTTTTGTGTAACACAATTCTAAATGGGATTGTTTTCTTAATTTTTCTTTCTGATATTTCATGATTGGTGTGTAAAATGCAACTTACTTCTGTATATTAATTTTGCATGTTGCTACTTTATTGAATTCATTTATAAGCTCTAATAATCTTTTGTGTGTGTGTGTGTGTGTGTGTGTGTGTGTGTGGAGTCCTTACAGTTCTCTATATACAGTATCACCTCATCTGCAAATAATGACAGTTTTACTTCTTTTCCAATTTAGATGCTTTTATTTTTCTTCTTCTCTGATTATTATAGCTAGGAATTCCAATACTAGGTTGGATAAATATGATGAAAGTGGACTTCATTGTCTTGTTCCTGATCTGAAGAAAAATGACTTTAGCTTATCAACATTAAATATGATGTTAGCAATGGGTTTGTCATATATGGCCTTTATTATGTTGAAGTGTGTTCCCTCTATTCCCACTTTGCTGAAGTTTTTGTCACAAATGGATGCTGAATATGCTCAAATACTTTTCCTGTTTCTATTGATGTGATCATATGACTTTTATCCTTCATTTTGTTTATGTAGTGTATCACATTGATCAATTTGTGCATATTGAACCAAGCTTCCATCCCAAGAATAAATACCACTTGATCACAGTGTACATTTTTTTAAATGTATTGTTGAATTCTATTTGCTAATATATTATTTTTTAATTTATTTATTGGGGTGACAATTGTTAATAAAATTACATAATTTCAGGTGTACAATTCCGTATTACATCATCAATAAATCCCATTGTGTGTTCACCACCCAGAGTCAGTTCTCCTTCCATCACCACATATTTGATCCCGCTTACCCTCATCTCCCTCCCCCCAGCCCTCTTACCCTCTGGTAACCACTAAACTATTGTCTGGGTCTATGAGTCCTTGTTTCTCATTTGTTTGTCTTGTTTTTGGTTTATATACCACATATCAGTGAAATCATATGGTTCTCTGCTTTTTCTGTCTGACTTATTTCGCTTAGTATTATATTCTCAAGATCCATCCATGTTGTCACAAATGTTCCTATATCATCTTTCCTTAACTCTGAATAGTATTCCATTGTGTATATATACCACAATTTCTTTATCCATTCATCTATTGAAGGACATTTTGGTTGTTTCCATGTCTTGGCCACCGTAAACAAAGCTGCAATGAACATAGGAGCACACGTGTCTTTATGTATAAATGATTTCAGATTCTTTGGGTAGATACCCAGGAGAGGGATTGCTGGGTCATATGGTAATTCTATTCGTAATTTTTTGAGGAACCGCCACACTGCCTTCCGTAGCGGCTGCACCAGTCTGCATTCCCACCAACAGTGTATGAGGGTTCCTTTTTCTCCACAGCCTCTCCAACACTTGTTGCTATTTGTCTTGTTGATGATAGCCATACTGACTGGGGTGAGGTGATATCTCATTGTGGTTTTTATTTGCATATCTCTGATGATTAGTGATGTTGAGCATTTTTTCATATGTCTATTTGCCATTTGTAAGTCCTCTTTGGAGAAATGTCTCTCCAGGTCCTCAGCCCATTTTTCAATTGGGTTGTTTGTTTTTCTGTTGTTGAGTTTCATGAGTTCCTTGTATATTTTGGATATTAGACCCTTATCGGAGGAACTGTTTGCAAAAATCTACTCCCATTCAGTCAGTTGCCTCTTTATTTTGTCGATGGTTTCTTTTGCTGTGCAGAAACTTTTAAGTGTCATATAGTCCCATTTGTTTATTTTAGCTTTTACTTCCATTGCCTTTGGAGTCAAATTCATAAAATGCTCTTTGAACCAAAGGTCCATAAGTTGAGTACCTATGTTTTCTTCTATGCAGTTTATCGTGTCAGGTCTTATGCTTAAGTCTTTGATCCAGTTTGAATTAATTTTGGTACATGGTGACAGATAAGAGTCCAGTTTCATTCTTTTGCACATGGCTATCCAATTCTCCCAGCACAATTTATTGAAGAGGCTGTGTTTCATCCATTGTATGTTTTTTGCTTCTTTGTCAAAAATTATGTGTCCAATTTATATGGTTTTATTTCTGGGTTCTCAATTCTATTCCACTGGTCTATGTGTCTGTTTTTCTGCCAATACCATCCTGTTTTGATTATTGTAGCCCTGTAGTACAAGCTAAAGTCAGGCAGTGTGATACCTCCAGCACTGATCTTTTTTCTTAAGATTGCTTTGGATATTCGGGGTCTTTGTGGTTCCAAACAAATCTGATGATTTTTTGTTCTATTTCTTTAAAAAATGTCATTGGGATTTTGATGGGGATTGCATTAAATCTGTATATTGCTTTGGGTAATATGGCCATTTTAACTATGTTGATTCTTCCAAGCCATGAGCACGGAATGTCTTTCCATTTCTTTGTGTCTTCTTAAATTTCTTTCAAAAATGTCTTATAGTTTTCAGCATATAAATCCTTCACATCCTTGGTTAAATTTATTCCTAGGTAATTTATTCTTTTTGCTGCAATTGCAAATACAATTGTTTTTTGTATTTCTTTTTGTGAGATTTCATTGTTAGTATATAGGAATGCAATGGACTTTTGTACGTTGATTTTGTAGCCAGCAACTTTACTGTATTCGTTGATTGTTTCTAACAGCTTTTTGGTGGAGTTGTATCTTATCAAATGCTTTTTCTGCATCAATTGATAGAATCATATGATTTTTGTCCTTTATTTTGTTTATGTGATGTATCACATTGATGGATTTGCGAATGTTGAACCATCCTTGTGCCCCGGGGATGAACCCCACTTGGTCGTGATGAATAATCTTTTTAATGCATTGTTGTATTCGATTTGCTAGAATTTTGTTTAGGATTTTTGCATCAGTATTCATCAGAGATATAGGTCTGTAGTTTTCTTTTTTTGTGTTGTCCTTACCAGGTTTTGGTATCAGTGTAATGTTGGCCTCATAAAATGAGTTAGGGAGTACTGACTCTTCTTCAATTTTTTGGAAGAGTTTGAGCAGGATTGGTATTAGATCCTGTTTGAAGGTTTGGTAAAATTCACTAGTGAAGCCATCTGGTCCCGGACTTTTGCTTTTGGGAAGGTTTTTAATGACTGATTCAATTTCTTTACTGGTGATCGGTCTGTTTAGATTTTCCAGTTCTTCATGGTTCAGCCTTGGAAGGCTATATGTTTCTAAGAACTTGTCCATTTCTTCTAGGTTATTGAATTTGGTGGCATATAGTCCTTCATAGTATTCTTGAATGATCCTTTGTATTTCTGTGGTGTCCGTGATAACTTCCCCTTTCTCATTTCTGATTTTGTTAATTAGTGTCTTCTCTCTTTTTATCTTAGTGAGTCTAGCCAAGGGTTTGTCAATTTTATTAATTTTTCAAAGAACCAGCTCTTTGTCACATTAATTTTTTCTATTGTCTTTTTGTTCTCTATTTCATTTAGCTCTGCTCTGATTTTTGTTATTTCCTTTCTTCTGCTGACCTTGGGTTTCAGTTCTTCTTTTTCTAGTTCTTTGAGGTGTAACATGAGGTTATTTATTTGGGATTTTTCTTGTTTCTTGAGATAGGCCTGTAATGATATAAATTTCCCTCTTAAAACTGCTTTCCCCTCATCCCAAAAATTTTGGTAGGATGTATTTTTATTGTCATATGTTTCTATGTATCTTTTGATCTCTCCTCTAATTTCTTCTCTGACGCAGTCGTTCTTTAAAAGTATGTTGTTTAATCTCCATGTATTTGTATATCTTTTTGCTTTCTTTTCGCAGTTGATATCCAATTTGAAAGCCTTGTGATCAGAGAATATTCTTGGTATGATTTCAATCTTCTTAAATTTGCTGAGGCTGCTTTTATGTCCCAATATATGGTCTATCCTTGAGAATGTTCCATGTACACTCGAAAAGAATGTATAGTCTGATGTTTTAGGAAGAAGTGCTCTATATATGTCAATGATGTCCATTTCATCTAATGTTTCATTTAGGGCTGCGATTTCGTTATTTATTTTCTGTTTTGATGATCTATCTATAGCTGTCAATGATGTATTTAAGTCCTCTAGTATAATTGTGTTTTGGTCAATTTCTCCCTTTAGTTCTGTTAGTAGTTGCTTGGTGTATTTTGGTGCTCCCTGATTGGGGGCATAAATATTGATGACTGTTATGTCTTCTTGTTGTATAGTCCCCTTTACCATTATGAAATGTCCATCTTTGTCTTTTGTTATATTTTTCACCCTGAAGTCTGTTTCATCTGATATCATTATGGCTACACCTGATTTTCTGTGGTACCATTTGCTTGGAGTGAAATTTCCACCCTTTCACTTTGGGTCTATGCTTGTCCTTGTAGCTGAGATGTGTCTCTTGGAGACAGCATATGGTTGGGTTTAGTTTTTTGATCCAATCTGCTACTCTGTAGCTTTTTATTGGTGAGTTCAGTCCATTTACATTTAGGGTGATTATTGATACGTGAGGATTTCCTGTCATTGTATCTTTCGTTTTCTGGTAAGCCTGTGACTCCGTTGTTTCTTTGCCTTTTTGTTGTTGTCTATTATTTCTGTTTGGTGGTGTTCTATGATGTTTCCCTCTGTTTCTTCTTTTATTGCAGTATGTATTTCAGTTCTGGATTTTTTTTTGAGTGGTTACCCTTAAGATTATGTGAAAGAAAGTTTGATATTTAGAGTATTCCATTTTCTTCAGCACGCTTACTTTCTCCATTCCCATATTCCGGTTCAGGCCTTTACGCTCCCCCTTTTTATGTTTCGGTTGCCACAAATTGTCCCTGTTGATGGTGGTCGAATAGCCTCCTTTAGTATTTCTTGTAGTGCAGGTCGTGTATTAGAAAATTCCCTCAGCTTCTGTATGTCTGGAAAGGTCTTTATTCCTCCTTCATATCTAAAGGATATCTTTGCTGGATATATTATTCTTGGCTCATGATTTTGCTAATATATTATTGTTCAGTATTTTTGCATCTATGTTTTTCAGGAATATTGGTTTACAATTTTATTTTATGTTTTTGTAGTGTCTTTGTCTGGCTTTAGAATCAGGTTAATGGTGACCTTGTAAAATGTGTTTGGGAGCCTTCCCTCCATGTTAATTTTATTTCGTAATAGTTTGAGAAGGATAAGTATTAATTTTTCTTTTAATGTTTGGTACATTTCACCTGTGAAGATATTCGGTCCAGGACTTTTGTCTGTTGGCAG
Organism: Rhinolophus hipposideros; assembly: GCF_964194185.1. Classification (NCBI taxonomy): domain Eukaryota; kingdom Metazoa; phylum Chordata; class Mammalia; order Chiroptera; family Rhinolophidae; genus Rhinolophus; species Rhinolophus hipposideros. Next base: position 29,390,423 of record NC_138046.1, read on the forward strand.
TTTTTTGATTACTGATTTGATATTGTTAGTAGTAATTGGTCTGTTTAAATTTTCTATTTCTTCTTTTTTAATTTTATTTAAATTTATTAGTTTCAGGTGTACAAGACAAGGTAATACTTAGACGTTCATCATTTATATCCCTCACACTGTGAACCCCCCTCCCCCCATCCACTCTCCCTCCGACCTCGCACAGAGCCATCACATTATATATATAAAATTATAGTTGGCATTCATTAATGTTCAGCTTCTGGTGTACAATGCCATGATCAGGCATCCACAGTATCCCTGAGGTGGTCTCCCAAATAGGACACATGTCCATCGGATACCCAACAAAATCTTTACAACATCATTGAATATGTTCCCCAAATTAATTTTCAAAAAACCCTGAGGCCATCTTGTGGTTACCAGCTGCTTCCTAATCCCTTCACCTTTCCCCTTATCCCCACCCCCCCACCCATCTAACAACTCTCGTTTTTTTTCTTTTTGTCCCCAAAACTGTTTCTGATTAGTTCATTCACTGATTCTTTTCTTTAGATTCCGCACATAAATGAGATCATATGTTACTTGTCTTTCTATTTCTTCTTGATTCAGTCTTGGAAAATTGTATGTTTCTATGAATTTATCCACTTCTGTAGTATTGTCTGTAGTATTTTTCTCATAATTGTTTATATTTCTGTGGTGTCAGTTTTCAGTTCTCAACTTTCATTTCTTATTTTATTTATATGGGTCCTCTCATTGTTTTTTTCATTTTCTTGATTAGTCTGGTTAAGCGCTTATCAATTTTGTTTATCCTTTCCAAGAAACTGGTCTTAGTTGTATTAATTTTTGTATTGTTATTTTACACTTTATTTTATTTACTTCTGCTCAGATCTTTATTATTTCATTTCTTCTATTTATTTTTGGATATATTTGCTGTTTATTTTCTAGCTCCTTTAAGTGAAAGTTTAGATTGTTTATTTGAGACTTTTCTTGTTTTTTGAGATATACCTGTATGGCTATTAATTACCCTTTTAGGAGTGCTTTCTCTATGTTCCACATATTTTCTCTGTGTCCCACATTATGTTTTCATTTTCATTTGTCTCAAGGTGTCTTTTGATTTATTTCTTGATCTCATTGTTAGCCCATTCATAGTTTTATAGCACGTTATTTAGCTTCCATGTGTTTGTGTGTTTTTTTAACTTTTTTTTTTTGTATTTGATTTCAACTTTCATACCATTGTGGTTGGAAAGATGTTTTATATGGTTTAAATATTCTTAAATTTACTGAGACTTGTTTTGTGACCTAATGTGGTCAGTCTTGGAAAATGTTTGATGTGGACTTCAACAGAATGTTTATTCTACTGCCTTGGGGTGAAATGCTCTAAAAATATTAATTAAATCCATGTGGTCTGGTGTTTCATTTAAGGCTGCTGTTTTCTTGTTGATTTTTGTGTTTGGAAGATCTGTCTATTGGCGTCAATGGGTGTTAAATATCTCCTACTATCACTGTATTGATGTCAATCTCCCCCTTTATGTCAGTCAATATTAGCTTTATATATTTAGGTGCTCCTATGTTGGGTGCATAGATATGTACTAGGGTTATTTGCTCTTGTTGGATTGATCCCTTTACCATTATGTAATGAAATTTTTTGTCACTTATTATAGGCTTTGCTTAAAGTCTATTTTATTTGATATATCTACCCCAGCTTTTATTTTTCTGCTTTAGTAATATAAAATATCCTTTTCTTTTCTTTCTTTTTAATTTATTGGGGTAAGGGGGTGGGGGGAGGGAGATGAGGGTAAGGAGGATTAAATATATGGTGATGGAAGGAGAACTGACTCTGGGTGGTGAAAACACAGTGGGATTTATAGATGATGTAATACAGAATTGTATACCTGAAATATCCTTTTCCATCTTTTTACTTTCAGTCTGTGTGTGTCTTTTGATCTGAAGTATGTCTCTTCTAGGCAGCATATGTGCAGGTCTTGTTTTCTTGCCCATTCAGCTACCCTGTGCCTTTAGATTGGAGCATTTAATGTATTACATTTAAAGTGACTATTATTAGGCACATAGTTATTACCATTTATTATTGATATTTATGCTATTTCCCCCTCTTCTTCTTAAAGAAGTCCCTTTACTCTTCCATTTTTAATTTGTTGAGATTTTTTTTTAATTATAAATAGTTTGGAATATTTTCAAATGCTTTCTAAATCATCAATTTTTAAATTTATATGATTAATCTTATTTAGTTTTTAACGTGGTAGATTATATTGATTTTTGAATTTAAAAAAAAATGCTTTGTAGAACTGAATTAAATGTTATTTTTTCATGGTATATTATTCGTTTTACACATTTTTGTAATCTATTTGTTATATTTTGTTGATAGTTTTGTATCTATGTTCATGAGAAGTATTGGTCTGTAGTTTTTCTTTCTTGTAATATCTTTTTTGTTGTTGTTTGAAAATAAAATCCTTATACTAGAGATTAGCAGGTATTGACATATGTACCCCAAATCACTTTCCCAGAAATAAACAACCACCAAGGGTGAAGGACAAAGGGCCATGTAATTTCCATCAAAACAGACACCATACTTAATTTTATTCTTAGCTCAAATGCATGGTCAATTTTAGAGCAATATATTAAATAGAAAGTATACCCTGTTCTCCCAAAGAATGTTGCATATATATATACATGTATATATATACATACATATATATGTATACACACACACACACACACACACACACACATATATATATATATATGTATGTATGTATATAATAGAAATAAATGTTTTATAAAGTCTAATAACCTAGATTGTTTCTTGCTATTTCCATAATATTAAAGTACAATATTACTTGGTTTCTGGACTTCACAAAAACCCATATTGAAAATTCTTATAATATCTTTATCAGGTTTTGTTATTCAAAGAATGAGTTTAAAGTATTCTGACAGCTTCTGTTTTCTGGAAGAGGTTATGGAGAATTCATATTTTTTTCTTTAGATGTTTCATAAAATTCAAAAGTTTTTAATTTTTATGAAGTCCAATTTATCTTCTTTTTGTTTTTGTTTCTTGTGGTTTTCATGTTTTATCTAAGAATATATTGCCAAATTCCAAAGCATGAAGATTAACCTCTATGTTTTCTTCTAAGATGTTTATGGTTTAGATCATTGATCCATTTTTGTTGTTTCTGTTAAGTAGCAGTACTACATAACTCTTTTATATGTGGGAATTCAGTTGCCCAAGCACATTTATTGATTGAAGAAACTGTTCTTTCCTCCTTGAATGAACTTCAGACTATGGTCAAAATTCAATTGGTTATTAATGTATGGATTTATTTCTACATGCTCATATTTATGCTATTGGGCTCTATGCCTATCCTTATACTAGTAACACAGTAGTTTGATTAGTGTAGCTTTATAATAAGATTTGAAATAAGACAGTTTGAGTTCTTGAGTTAACTTTTCTGTTTCTGCCCAAAGAATAAAAAGACTTGAAATTTGACAGGGATTATGTTAAATTTGTAGATAATTTTTGGAAACATTGACATCTTAACAGTATTTAAGTCTTTTTACCCTGAACATGGGATGTCTTTCCATGTATGTATGCATCCTTTTTTAAATTAAAGTTTATTCGGTTGACAGTTGTTAATAAAGTTATATAGATTGCAAGTGTACAATTTTGTCATACATCATCTATGTATCACATTGCGTATGCACCACCTGGGGTCAGTTCTTTTTCCATCACCATATATTTGATCCCCTTTACCCTCTTCTACCACCACCTTCACCACTTGCCCTCTATTACCCTCTAAACTATTGTCTGTGTCTATGAGTTTTTGTTTATTCATTTGTTCATCTTGTTCTTTTGTTTTTTCAGTTTTATATACCACATATCACTGAAATCATATGGCTCTCGACTTTTTCTGTCTGACTTATTTCTTTTTTTTAATTAAAGTCCATTGGGGTGACAATTGTTAGTAAAGTTTCATAGATTTCAGGTGTACAATTCTGTATTACATCATCTATGAATCACATTGTGTGTTCACCACCCAGTGTCAGTTCTCCTTCCATCACCATATAGTTGATCCCCTTTGCCTTCATCTACCACCCCCCCTTTAACCTCTGGTAACCACTAAAGTATTGTCTGTGTCTATGAGTTTTTGTTTTCATTTGTTTGTCTTGTTCTTTTGTTGCTTTTGGTTTATATACCACATATTAGTGAAATCATATGGTTCTCTGCTTTTTTCTGTCTGACTTATTTCGCTCAGCATAATAATCTCAAGATCCATGATGTTGTTACAAATGGTACTATTTCATATTTTCTTATGACATAATAAAATTCCATTGTGTATATATACCACAACTACTTCTTTATTCAATCATCTATTGGAAGACACTTTGGTTGATTCAATGTTTTGGCCACCATAAATAAAGCTGCAATGAACATTGGAGCACGTATATCTTTACAGATAAATGTTTTCAGATTTTTTTGGTAGATACCCAAGGGAAGGATCACTGGGTCATATGGTAATTTTGTTCTTAATTTTTTGAGGAACCTCCACACTGCCTTCCATAGCAGCTGCACCAATCTGCATTTCCACCATTAGTGTATGAGGATTCGTTTTTTCTATACAGCCTCTCCAACACTTGTTATTATTTGTCTTGTTGATAATGGCCATGATAACTGGTGTGAGGTGGTATCTCATTGTGGTTTTTGTTTGCATTTCTCTTATGATTAGTGATATTGAACAGTTTTTTCATATGCCTTTTGGTCATTTGTATGTCTTCTTTGGAGAAATGTCTATTTAGGTCCTCTCTCCACATTTTTAATTGAATTGTCTTTTTTTTTTTTTTTTTGGTGTTGGTGAGTTGTATGAGTTCCTTATACATTTTGGATATTACCCCTTTATTGGCAGCATTGTTTGCAAAATTCTTCTCCCATTCGGTTGGTTCCCTCTTCATTTTGGCAATGGTTCCTTTTGCTGTGCAGAAGCTTTATTTATGTCTTCTTCAATGTCCTTCAAAATGTGTTATCATGTTTCACTAAACAAGTCCTTTGACTCCTTGGTTAAATCTCTTTATTAGTTATATCATTAGTTGTCAAAGTGGTTAATTTCAATTCATACAAACAATTTTTGTAACTCTTTTATATTTATTGCCAGAGGTCTCTTTCTGTACCTTCTTTAGTTTTAATTCAGGATTTTACATAATGTCATTTATGTCCTTCCTTAGTATATTAATTATATTTCATTTTAAAATTTTAAGTGTTGCCCTAGAGTTTACAATACATATCATTAACTAATGTAATCCACCTTCAAAGTCCATTATTACACCTGAAGTATAGTGCAGGTAATTTATAACAACATATTTACATTTCACCCTGCCTTTCTTTATTATATTATTGTAATTTATTTTGATTTCCCATCAACCATAAACACTTGACACATAATTACTATTTTTATTTCAATAGTCTTTTACATCAGTTGAAGAAAAGAAAAACAAAAGATTTTACCTTACCTTCATTTATTCCTTATCTGATGCTTTTCTTTTCTTTATGTTAATCAAAGTTTGAGTTATATAATTTTCTTTCTTCCTAAAGAAAACCTTTTAACAATTTCCTTCAGGGTAAGTCTGTGTCTCTGTCGTATGTGAATCTAGTTAATCTGAGAAGGTATTTCTCTTTCACTTTTGAATAGTAATTTCCTTGGATATCAAAGTTTAGTTTGGTAAAGTTATTATTTTTTTTTCTTTTAACATGTTAAATATTTCATTCAATTCTCTTTTAGCTGGTGTGGTTTCTGATGAGGTCTGTTTTAATTCTTATCTTTGTTCCTCTATAGATTTCTTATTATACCTCCAGCTTTTCCAAGATTTTGTCTCTCTTGATTTCTGCAGTTGGAATATGGTATAGCTGAGTGAGTTTATTTTATTTTGTTTTGTTTTGTTTGCTATTTCTTCTGCCTAGTATTATTTGAGTTTCCTGGATCTGTAGTTTAGTTTTCCATCATTAATTTTGGAAAGTTCTATACTATTGTTTTTTCAAATTATTTTTATGTTCTATTCTCTCTTTCATTTCTTTTTATTATTTCTTCTTTTGAGTCTTTTTATTAAATTTATTGGAGTGAAAATGGGTAAAATTATATAGGTTTCAAGTATAAATTTCCATAATACATCATCTATATATCACAATGTGTGTTCACCACCCAGAGTCAGATTATTTTAATTAACCATATTACATGTTTTAGTGTCACCCACAAATTCTATGATGTCCTGTTTTGTTTAGTTTTGTTTTCCCTTATTTTTCCCTTTTACTCTTTGTATTTTAGTTTGGGAATTTTCTAGATCTGTCTTCAATATCATTGAATCTTTCCTTGGTAGTACTGAGTTTACTTGTTAGCCTATCAGAAGTATTTTTCATTTATAGTGTTGTTTTCTATGACATCCTTTTTATTCTGTGTCTCTGCTTACAATATCCAGCTGTGTTTTGCTAGTTGGCTCTTTTTTTTTTCCATTAGATCTCTTAACATGTTAGTCATAGTCATTTAATTCCCTTATGATAACTTCAGCAACTCTGTCATATCTGAATTTAGTATCATCTTTGTTTTATCTCTTCAAACTGTTTTTCCTTGAGTCTTGGTTTGCTTGTAACTTTTTATTGAAAGCTTGGCATCATGTATGGGCTAAATAGGATTTTGGTGTGAGGTTTTCTGTTAACCTGAGAGTTAGGCTTTTTTTTTTTTGATGTTTGTTGTAGTTATAGGTGCCAAAAACTTCAAATTCCTCTAATGTCCTTGTTTATTTCTCCCTCTTAACTTTGAGTGTGGGAACAAAGCCCCAAAAAGCAGTTTCCAGGTTCTCGGCCTCACATAGAAAGGTGCTGGCTCGGGTAGTAAATGGCTATTAACTATGATCAGATGGCCATCAGCTGTGTCTAGTTGGCCATCAGCTGTAACCCGTAAGCCATTGGCCACTAATATAACTGCTATGGCTACTCTAGCAGAGAGAAAAAATGGGTCTAGCAAAAATATGGTGGCTGAGCTGGCAAGTGCGGACTGCTGTTAGGACGGCAGGTTGCAGATTATGTAGATCCTGCTTCCTGTATCTCCAGCCCAGCCTCCAGCAAGAATATATTAGTTTGACTCCCCTATCTATGGCTCTGTGGGTGTTCCTGTTTGGCCTCACCATATCCTGCGTTCTTATGTGGGGAGCGGGAGCTGAGACCCTGCAAGCCACCCTGCATGACATTGAGTTTCCCCAATTACCCCTCAGAATACATATGACTTGCAGCGCTTTCAGCTATAATTCACTAGTATTATACTGGAGTTCTGTGGATATGTGGTAAAGTGAAGGTACCTGTGTCTGTTTATTTTAAATCTATAAAGTGAGAATAATAATGCTAGCTGACTGACAAAATTGTTGTAAGAATTAAGTGAGAAAATATGTTCAGTGTGCATTTAACAGTGCCTGGCACAGTGAAAGCTCTCAATGAATGTTTAGTAGTAGTAGTAGTAGTAGTAGTAGTAGTAGTAGTAGTAGTAGTAATAGCAAAATCATTACTATTTGTAAAATATCATGGAAACACTACCTGTGATGAAGGTGGCAAGAACCCTTTCTGTCATATTAAGATATACCTTATTTGCAGTTTACAAGTATCAGTGACAAAGAACAATTTTGGATGTTTTATGATTATGTACATGATTTGTTATTACATTGAGTGTTATACTGTATTACTATATTTGGTCAGACTTACTCTTTTTTAGAATTTCTTTTCTTGGTTCATTATTCATTCATTCGTTCATTCCTTCCTTCCTCTTTTCTATTCTTCCTTTTCTATTTTCCTTTCTTCAATATTTATCTGTTAAGTATTTATTGGCTTCCTGGTATGTGCCAGCATTATCCCTGACACTATGCTAACTCCTGAGATTACAGTGAATGAAGTATAATCCCCACTTGTATGAAGTTCACATCTGGGAGATGTAGAAGAGAAGAGAAGAAAATAATGTAAATCTAAATAATAATATGACTACTACTACTAATTAATAATAATAATAATAATAATAATATACCATAAATACTATTAAAGGCACTTGTAAAGTGCCATAAGGATATACTTAAAGAAAAGAACTAATTGCTCATAAGTTAGTCTAGAACAATCTTTCCAGAGGATTTTTCTTGGCAAATTAGAACAGTAGGGGGTATGAAAGACTATTTGAAGCACACACACACGTGTGTGTGTGTGTGCCATAAATAGTTTAACATGGTTGAAACATATGGTTGGGATGTTGAAACGTAGGGATGTTTAGGACACTGGATGGTCATTGTCTGTAAGTGTAGGTAAGAGTTAAATCACAAAATATTTTGTATGTTATGCTAAGAAATTTATACTTCATCCTATAGGTTATGAATAACCATTAAAATATGTATGTCACATTTGGATTGTAAGCTTTGATTTGTTTATCCTGGTTATAGAATAATAATATAATAATAATAGAATAATTATAGAATAATAAGTGTTACCAGACCCATTTTACAAAGTGAAAACTGAAGAAGATAGAGGAAGTAACTTGCTCAATGTAGAACAGCTATTGAGTCATAGAAAAAGGACTTGAGTGAGGCACTCTGACTATAGAGACTATGCTCTTAATTGTTCTGCTGCTTTATTTCCTTGGCCTACTAATTGGTACACAGTTGGTGCTCACAAAATATATGTTGATGAATGAATCTCATATGGTGTTTTATTTATATGAAATACATTATAGTTTTTGAAGTGACTATCTGTCACTTATATCTTTTTTATTTTTCAGGAATTTCTGGGTATGCAAAGGAGGTACATTTAACTTACATAGATGAGAATACTGAGAACCTGGTTGTTGGGATTACAAAAAGAAATAAATTCAGTTACTGCCTTGAAGAGATTAGGGTAAAATGTGGGGAAAGGTGTCTAAATAAATAATTACAAGAAAATTTGATAAGAGCTATGATGAGAAGCATAATGGGCTATAGCAGTAATATGTAGTAGTAGTAGTAGTAGTAGTAGTAGTAGTAGTAGTAGTAGTCGTAGTACTATTGGTCTTGGTATTAGTATTACTAATGGCAGGAGATATGCTTGTTTTTCTTCCTGCTTTTCTTATTGCCCATCCTTGAGTTACCTTCAAAAAAGAAGTACACTGGATTCCTAATATTGAATCAGAGTTTTGGGGAAGATAGAGAAGACATCAACTGAGAAATGTACAGCAGCAGTAATATTAAAAAAAGGGTATAAATACCTTAGCTTAGGTTAAAGTGGGTAGAGATTGAGGCTCTATAGAATATCCAGATGGAATATTTAGTGTACAGTTTGAAATATAGATCTATAGTACATTTGTGATGAATTGGTGTAGAAGTGCTGGAGTGAATCAACTCATTAAGAATGAAAAGGATGGCGAAATCTTGGAGATCAAAATATTTTTAGGGAGAGGAATATGGAGGAATCCATGGCTGAGACAAAGAAGGAATCAAGCAAAGGCAAACAAAGCATGTGGTGCACTGTCATGGAAACCAATGGATAAAAATAGTCCAAGGGGAGAGAAGTAAACAATGAGAAGTACTCCGGAGACATCAGGAGACTAAGGATTTGGATGCAACCATTAAATATTATCATCCCCTTCACTTCAATGAGAACTTTCCGGACAATAAGAAGGCAGAAATGACATTTTAAGTGATTGATGTGTTCAGAGATATGAAAGTCTACAAGTATCAGTGGAAATAAGGAGAACATCAATTCTTCCTGTTTGTCCTAGGAGAAGCAGCAATCATCTTTGGAATATGTAGCCAAAAATAGTGTCAGTGTCTGTAGAAAGCCCAATTTTAATTAAGTCAAAGATATCTAAAAAGGCTGAGAAAACATATTAAATATTAAATAATGTCAGTGACAAAATGGGGGACCTCAAGAAGCACAGAATAAAGTGCTAAGTAAAAGAGTCAGGGGAGCCAGTGATACTAGAAAGGAGTGTTGAGCTGAATTAGGATGATTACTAGCTAGCTTAGGTTAAACCACTCAATAACTAGATTTATTAGCTTTTCAATCATTTAAATTGATGCATGAGATTCTAGATTGTTCCATATCACACTGGATTTCCTCTCTATGTAATATGTTAAGGAGTTAGTTTGAATATGTTTAGAACCATGAGGTATTACCTTTCCAAATTAGTTCCTGGAGGGCCAGAAAGATTTATTTCTAAAGTTGTCATGTGAATAACTAGGGAGCAGCCATGAGAATGTGACTTCCTTTTGAATTGTGTTTTTAATTATAATTTTAATTTCCTTTATTTTTAAGCTTAGATCAAACTAAAATTAATTATAGTAGAGGAAGGATAAAGTTCAATGTGTTCTTGGTGTCCTTCAAAATTTGCTTAAAAATTTCCTTCACATATGCTAAAAATTTTGGGCTGTAAGAATATGGATTTGCTTTATACCCCTTTAAAGGTAGCATTAGTCAACCCACAGCACTGCTTTGATCCTTAGCATTGTAACACATAATAAAATAAATATAATTTATAAGTTTATGGCCATTAGTCTTTTACATCATTTTAACTTCAGAATTCAATTAAGAGTACTCTCAGAATGATTTCATTGGAACTATATTATTCAGTTTGCATTTTCTTGAAAAATCAGATCATTTCTGAATATATATCAAAAACATCATTTTATATGATATTTTTCAAGTACATATTTCAAATAAACACCCCTCTGTAGTAATACAAACTGTCATAAATCATATTTCTGAAAGTTACATGCACAATATATCATTAAATATGTGCACACAAATAAGTAAAGTGCATGGTTTATTTATGTAATTATTCAGGAAATTCTTCATTGGTTTCTAGTGCAATAAAAAAATATGTTGCCAAAGGATATACAACACACTGATCCATCAGGAGTATTGCTTTAGTCTGGAAACAGCTATAATTTAAAACTTGGAGGTTGAGTCTCTTCATATTTCCACTAGCTGAGATCATTTCCCTATTGCTATTTTGTTTACATACTTGGTTTTGGTTTGGAGAATTACAATGTCCAAAAACAGAGTTTCTTTATCTTTTTTTTTTTAATTTATTTATGCCTAAACAGTACCAGCAATGAGTTGTGGAGTTCTATTTTATAATTATACCTGCCATTAGAAAATGAAAAACTAGCCAGTTAATTGGAAGTTGCATGTTTTTATTCCATAATTGATTCAAATAAAAGGTCCATCAGATAAAATTAGAAAGCAATGTAGCATTTAAGGTATTGTTATAATAAATTACTGATTGAAAACTCTTTACTCATGGATAGATGATTTTCTCAAGAAAGCTTGCAGTTATCCCTTTTATGTGCTGGCAAATATGTAAAGCATTCACTAGAAATAGACTCAGGTACTCTTTGGATAACTATGTAACCAGAACTTAGAAACCACCTCAGAAGCTGCAACTACTACAGTTATGTGTCTCTTAATGACAAGAACATATTCTGAGAAATGCATCGTTTGATGATTTTGTCATTGTGCAAACATCATAGAGTGTACTTACACAAACCTAGATGGTCTGGTCTACTACACACACACCTAGGCTATATGATATAACCTATTGCTCCTAGGCAACAAGTCTGTAAAGCATGTTATTGTACTGAATACGGTAGGCAATTGTAACACAATGGTAAATATTTGTGTAGTTAAACATATCTAAACATGGAAAAGGTACAGTAAAAATGTGGTATAAAAGACAAAAAATGGTACACATGTATAAGGCACTTACCCATAAAGGGAGCTTGCAGGACTGAACATTTCTCTGAATGAGTCAGTGAGTGAGTAGTAAGTGAATGTGAAGGCCCGGGATGTTACTGTACAGTACTGTAGACTTTATAAACACTGTAGACTTAGGCTACAATAAATGTATTTAAAAATATTTTTCATTAATTATAAATAAACCTTTGCTTGGTGAAACTTTTTTTTTGATTGCTTTTATTTTTAAATTTATTTATTGGGGTGACAATTGTTAATGAAATTACATCATTTCAGGTGTACAATTCTGTATTACATCATCTATAAATCCCATTGTGTGTTCACCACCCAGTTTTTTAAACCTTTTTGATTTCTTTATAGTAATATTTAGCATAAACCACAAATACATTGTACAGCTATAAAAAAATATTTTCTTTCTCATTTGTTTGTCTTGTTTTTGGTTTATATACCCATATCAGTGAAATCATAGGGTTCTCTGCTTTTTCTGTCTGACTTATTTCGCTTAGCATTATACTCTCAAGATCCATCCATGTTGTCACAAATGTTCCTATATCATCTTTCCTTAACGCCGAATAACACAGACAATAGTTTAGTTGTTACCAGAGGGTAAGGGAGGTGGGGGGAGGGAGATGAGGGTAAGGGGGATCAAATATATGGTGATGGACGGAGAACTGACTCTGGGTGGTGAACACACAATGGGACTTATAGTTGATGTAATACAGAATTGTACACCTGAAATTATGTAATTTCATTAACAATTGTCACCCCAATAAATAAATTTAAATTAAAAAATATTTCTTTCTTTATATACTTATTCTAGAAGCTTTTTTATTAAAATACTTTTCTTCGTTAATTTTTTATTAAAAACTAAGACACAAACACACACTTTAGCCTAAGCCTACACAGGATGAAGATCATCAATATTACTGTCTTCCACCTCCACATCTTGTCCTAGTGGAAAGTCTTTAAGGGCAATAACACACACGGAGTTGTCATCTCCTATGATAACAATGCCTTCTGGGAAAATTCCTGAAGGACCCATCTGAGACTCTTCTTGAGGAGATGTCACTGTTTTCAGAAATATGTCCATAGTGCTTTGCATGGTTTCTTTCTTTTTTTCAATCGTAGATTTGTTTGGAAGCAGGTAATGCACCATGAACACTCCTCTCTATTAATAAAAACCATTTGGTGTTGGTTCCATGTTTTCAAACTTCTTAAAGAGCTCAATGAGGTGTGCAAAAGCTTCTGCTAAACTCTTCACTGTGAATTTTCCTACCGATTCTTCTTTTTCTTCTCTCACATTTTCCTCTTCTCTTTCTTCTTCCTCAGGTATTTATGTGTTCCTGTTTGAATTCCAACAACCCCTCCTTAGTCACTTCCTCAAACCACCATTAAGCTCCTCAACATCATGTTCATCCACACCCAGATTAAAGTTGTTTGTCATCTCAAACACAGCCTTATTGGTTTTGCAACGTCCTCATCATTTCAAATCCTTTGAAGTTATGGACAAATCTTTTGAGTGTCTTCTTCAAGATGCCATTTACATACTCTTGGTAACATCACCCCAAGCCCAAACAAGGTTCTTCATGCAATCATAGTTATTGCAATCCTTACAGAATTTTATCAGTTTCTTCTCAGTGTCTTCCTCAGATTTAGCAATAGTCTGGGCAAAGGTGCTCATCAGGTGTCAGGCCTTAAAAAGATGTTACAACTTGTTGATCCATGGGTTGGATCAAAGAGGTGGTGTTTGGAGGGAGAAACTGCACTTCGATATTGGAATGAAGATCACCAATAAAAAGAGTGTATCCAGGAGATTTTGCTTATCAACAATAAGCAAAATCTTGAAAAGTATGTTATTCTCCAAAGAGTACTTCTCCACTTTGCTGGCAAAACAGTTCAGAATGACATCGTGGAAGAGGAGCTAGGTCATGGGGCTTCTTATTGGTCCTATAGCATACTGGCAGTGAGTGCATATTGGTATTCTTGAGGGTCCTTGTATTCTCTCTGTGCCAGGTTACAAACAGTTTCTTTCAATTTGTAGCCTGCAGTATTGCCCCCAAGAAAGACTGCTATCCTGTCCTTAAAAGCCTTGAAATCTGACACTAACTTGGCCTCATTACAGATGAAATTCCTTTCAATTTGTAGCCTGCAGTATTGCCCCCAAGAAAGACTGCTATCCTGTCCTTAAAAGCCTTGAAATCTGACACTAACTTGACCTCATTACAGATGAAATTCCTTTCAGGCATCTATTTCTAGAAGGAGGCAGGGGTCATCCTTATTTAATGTTTTCTCTGGCAAGTAATTTTCTTCCATAATCAACTTATCTAGAGTTTCCAAAAATTCTTCAGCTGCCTTCACATTAGCACTCACAGACTCACCACTCTCTGTTATATTATGTAATGAATAAGGATTCTTGAAGTTTTTAAACCACCCAGACGTAGCAGTAAATCCATCATCATTGTTGGGTCCAGTCTTTTCTTTCAAGATCACAAACTTTTTGTTTGGCTATAACCATCATGGTGCTGAGAGGGATATTCTTCTGTGTCTGCTCTTCCATCCAGGTCATTAGGAGTTTCTCCAAGTCTAAACTAAGTCTTTCTCAAATTTGCCAGTCTTTGTTGCCTTCTGTGGAGCAGGTCTTTTAATAGCTTCTGTCACTTTGTTCTTGTTCTTCAAGATCATAGCTATGGAGGAATGGGACTTGCCTGACTGGCAAGCAATAACTATCACTGATCATAGTGTTAATCACTTTTAATTTTGTTTCTAGGTCAATCACTCAACATATCTTCTTACTGGCAATTTTAGCAGTGGATTTTGTATGCTTAGATTCCATGATGAGCAAAACTACATAAGATTAAATCAAGCACAAGAGAAAATGATGCAATTAAAAGTTGCAGTAAACATGAGATGTAACACAGCATACTGTTTTCCAGCATTTTTTACAAGTAGAAAGAGTACACTCTAAAATAACTATTAAAAGTATAGTAAATGCATAAACCAGTAACATAGTTATTTATTATTAGTATCAAGTATTTTGTACTGTACATAATTGTGCTATACTTTTATGACTGGAAGCACAGTAGGTTTGTTCACACCAGCATCACCACAAATAGGTGAATATTGTGTTGTGCTATGACATTATAACAGCTATGACATCACTAGGTGATAGGAATTTTTCAGCTCCACTTTAATCTATGGGGCCACTGCCATATATGTGATCTGTTGTTGACTGAGATGTCATTATGTGACAAATGACTGCTGTATTTAATTTTTGTACTATGCATTTATTGATAATGCAGGGTTTAGCTGCTTACAAGCTTGAATTTTTATGTATTTTTTATGGGAACTCTGTCTAAGGCATACACCCGTTCAGAACTTAGCCAAAGACATTATTTTGGTATTTCTCCAGATAAACAAATATTTTATTCCATCTTATTTAAATGTCTTTCTACTTTTGATTGGAAAATAATCTGGCATAGATTTAGGTTTTAACATATTTCAAAAGTATTCCAGACAAAGATCACGGCAAATATCTCTGAAGAGCATGGCTTGTCACATGCAAGGGTGTTTCCATGTACATTCAAAAGGAAATAGTAACACAATGGTCAATCAGTAAATGTCAAATGCTATGGCCATTGTAGAACTGATTTATTATAATATTAAATGAGTGAAAATGCAACAAGCAGCAATTCTTGGTTGCCACTAGTTGAAACTTTCAGGTCAGTCATACCAGTATCCTTGTTGAAATTCTTTTTGTGATCATATAATGATGGCTAAAGATATACATATACCCTGAGTTTTCTCAAAACTATAATTGAAGCATTTGATATTGTTAGAGTACATTTTACATGAATCTTAGGAGAGTAAAAGAGTAAAAAAAAAAAAGAGTAAAAAAGAGTTAAAAAAAGAGTAAAAAAAAAAACTGCCTTCCAGATGAAACTGAATAATTTGACATTTGTATGTAATAAAAGAGTAGAAGCTACTAAAAGAAAGTGTTATGTCTTATAATTATTTGTAACCACCAAGGTTCCTAGTACTCAATAAATGTGTTTTGTTTGAGAATGTCTTACAAGTGAAATTAAAAGTTTACTGCACATAAGTTCAGATATTTCACCCAGTTTATACCAAGACATATGTGTCATGCTGTGTCAAAGTGAGGAGAGTTGTTTTGAAGAGTATTGATATCCTCTCACCATTCAACAGAGGCAATTTGTCAGGCATGGTTACAGATGAAATTATATCAGTGAAGTCAGTTATTTGTTATTAGTAATGTTTCCCTACTCACACTAATAGTAACATTCAACTAAGGCAAGGAGTCCCATGTGTTGTATGTACACTATGTGAAAGGCTTTAATCCCAGCATTCTTCTTACCTTATCTCATTCCTGAAAATTTAACTAACATGTACAACTGGTGGCTAGATAATGATATTTGAAGAAAGAAACCGTGTATGTATGTGTGCATATATGCATATGTGCACTTATGTGTGTAGAGACAGAAGGAGAGATAGGGAGACAGAGGAGGAGAATGCGTGTCAGGCAAACAATTTATTATGGTGCTGTCCTGTATCATAATAAAATATCTAATATCTTTCTAACATATCAGTGTTTTCTGTTCTATTTTTTAAAACTTTTTAGTAGTAAAAAATAGAATGAATTGAAAGAAATACTATGAAACAACTTTTAAGACTTGACACATACAAGAAAGTGTGTCACCAACTTTCTTAATTATATTTTTGTTTTTTGAGTGCATTTTTTGTTTGTTTGTTTTAATTAAAATTTATCAGGGTGACAATTTAGTAAAAATACATAGATTTCAGGTGTACAATTCTGTATTACATCATCTATAAATCCCATTGTGTGTTCACCATCCAGAGTTAGTTCTCCTTCCATCAACATATATTTGATCCCCTTTACCCTCATCTACCACCCCCCACCCCTCTTACAGACAAACCTTCTTATGTAAGCAGATTTACTGAAGCTACAGTTGAAAAACTTTGGTAGTCTTAGGAAATGTCTTTTGTCTCATGTCATATGTGTGTGTACACACACACACATATATACACATATATACACATATATATATATATATATATATATATATATATATATATTAAATGCATTATATACTTAATGCACACTTAATACATACATCAGGTTTCTAGCACAAGAGACCTATTTGGGGATAGAAAAAATATATACATATATATGTAATATATATATATATATATATATATAATATATATGTGATATATTTAATATATATTTATATTATTTATCTATGTTTCTATCAGACTTTATTTATTTTGGTGTAGAAGCGGAGTTTAAACTTGAATGTGTTTGGTTTAAACTGCAGGAAAGATGTCCTAAAACTCTATCCTTCTTACATTATAAGTGATAAAATTATTTCATTAAGAACTGTGATAAGACAGAGTTATTGGTATTTCTGGAAATTGTAAGAGGAATTTCAGGTAGTGAATTGTTGGAAAGGAGCCATTTGTATAGTAAGAACAATTTTGCCTTAGGTATACTTATTTTGAATGGTTTTGAGAAAGGCATTATAGATAATTATCCCAACCACTGCAAAAGTATTATGGCTTTGTTGTGTTGTTTTAATGGCCTTTCTTGGAAAATATCACCACTAACAAAACACCTTAGGAATACTGTCCTTATCATTTTTTAACTCTTTCACTGCATTAATTGATTTCAAGATTTGTTTATTCCAAAATGTGTCAGAAATCCTCAAAAAAAGTTAATATTTTGACTATTTTATGCATTTAACAATAACAGTTTGACGTGCTTTGTATATAAATAACATTATGTTTATGTATAAAAATTTCAGATATATTCATTCGGCTATATCCAACTATAGCAGCAAAAGGGTTAATTTTGTGTTAACCCATTAAATATAAAATTTTGGACGCAGAGTGATAAATTTTCTGTATTTAGTGGCTTTACTTAATTCAGCCTGTTTAACTTTTCCAAGAAGGATCTTAACCTTACCTCTCTCTCTCTCTCTCTCTCTCTCTCTCTCTCTCTCTCTCTCTCTCCCCCCCCCCACTCGCTCTCTCTCTTTTCCATAAATCTAATTCTGGACTTTCTTTTTATTAACTAAAATATATTGGGGGTAACAATGGATAGTAAAATTACATGGCTTTCAAGTGTGCAATTCTGTAATACATCATCTATATATCACATTGTGTGTTCACCACACAGAATCAGTTCTCCTTCCATCACCATATATTTGATCCCCCTTACCCTCATCTCCCACACCCCTCCCTCCTTACCATTTGGTAACCACTGAACAATTGTCTGTGTCTATGAGTTTTGGTTTCTTTTTTTTTTTTGTCTTGTTCCTTTGTAGCTTTCAGTTTTATGTCCCACATATCAGTGAAGTCATATGGTTCTCGATTTTTTCTGTCCAACTTATTTTGCTTGGCATAATTATCTCAATATCCATCCATTTTGTTGCAAATGGTACTATTTCATCTTTTCTTATAGTAGAGTAGTATTCCATTGTGTATATATTAATATACCACATCTTATTTATCCAGCTATCTATAGAAGGACACTTTGTTTATGGTGATCAAGACATGGAAATAACCTTCTCTTTTTAACCACTTTTTTCAAGGTTTACCTGTGAGGCTGGATGTTTCCCAGAAAAGGTAGAGACTTAGAGGATGCAAATGAATAGAGTTATCTGAAATGCAAAACTTTGTAGATACCAGGACAAAATTTAAAAATAAAAATAGAAATAAAAAACATTTCAACCAATTTTATAATAGAACTAACTTTTAAGCATATAATTTATCCTAAAATTATGTATCTCCAGACACTTATTACTCTGCAAGAAATACCCTCTTGCATTTTTATAATTATTTTAAAATTAGCGGTTCATTCAGAAAAAGCATTACTTTAGAGCAAGTTACTGGCAGCACTTGGGACTGGGGTTTTTCCTCATCTAAATAGGTAAACATAAGGCTGGTCATTGGACATCCTTACCACATAGTGGAGATAAGGATTTCTGGTCCCTTATTATGTAGATAATGCCAATCACATTAGATCATTAGCATTTTCAACAGTGATATGTTGGTTCAAAAACCCCAGGGTTAACCCAAATGCTCTTTTCATATAAATACAGAGAGTGTTCCATTAAGAACATACTCTACTTACACTAATGCTTCTTATACCATGTTTCCACGAAAATAAGTCCTAGCATGAAAATAAGCCCTAGTATGATTTTTCAGCATGACATCCCCTGCACATAAGCTCTAATGTGTCTCGTGGAGTAAAAATTAATATAATACCCAGTCTTATTTTTGGGGAAACACGGTAATGAGCTTGGGTCTTCATAAGGTTCATACACTCATTTTAAAAAGTTACCACAGATGTAAAGATCACCACTTGAAGTTGAGCATGTCAAGAAAAACAAATGTGTATACATATACATATATATATATACATATATATACATATATATATATATATGTATATATACATATACATATATGACATTACACACTAATTATTTCTGAATGTACAATACTGGGAAAGCAGTAACTACTTATTTTCATTGAACTAACAATGAAGGATAAATGACATCAGCAAAGAAATATCAGCCAAAGGGGAACAAGCATGTTTGTTGCAGATCACCTCATTAGCTTGTTTCCAAAATATGTTCACCACAGTGAAAAACAATTTTGTGACTGTCTGGATGACAAACATCTGTTGTATTAGCTCCAGTAAGGCTACTGGGGGTGTGTAAGGACAAATTGTGTTCTTATTTAATCAGGTTAACTGGAAACTGAGAGATAGTCTGTCATTTGTAGTCTTATTCAAGTCTGCTGTTTCTCTTAAAATAATAATAATAATAATAATAATAATAATAATAATAATAATACAGTTATAATAATAACATAGAAGGTAAGGGTTGTCATTTAAAGTTTTGTGTTCTTTTTATGAGTAAATGATTTCCATCTGTTTTGTAATGAGTATAAATGTTGTAGCTACAAATTGTCAAAAAAGCAACTGTCCCTGCTGTTGAAAAATAAATAAATATCAGGGACTGAAAGTACTTTTTAATCTCTAAATGAAAGATTCCTATAATTTTACACGATAGATTTTTATACAAAATATCAGCTTAATTGTTCAAACTATGAGCAAATGATGAAGATGAAAAGAGTTGAGCACATAGTTTACACACTGTTGTCCAAATTCACATGCAAGTGAGAATATATTTTTCTACTGAGGAACATTTTAAATAGTTATCTATTGCAAAGATAAGTTATTTATGCCATTACATGTTACCAACATAAAGTGCATTTTTGCCATGGAAAAATTGATTCCTTATCAAGATACTTTGAAAAAAAGGCGGAAAATCACACATACACACATGCGTACACACACACACACAATTTTTTCGGAATATGTGAGCATGAATAAGTAAACATAGTTTTATGTGGACAAAAATTAACATTATTTTAAAAAGAAGAAACCTTTCAATTTGCTATCATTCATTGGTAAATCATCCCTTAATCATTGCTCTATGGAATATATCATACAGGGCAAGATATCATTCCTCTGAGAGACTAGATTTTGTATTTTCAAATGTTCAGAAAGCATCATTGACAGAAGTTTTCTTCTATTTTTCCTTTCCGGTGTCAGTATCAGTCTGCTACAATGTGGAAAACTTGCTATTGGGTAAATAATTTAGGAAGTGTAAAGATAGTATTATCTTCAATGCATTATGAAACTAAGCTCTTATTTTCATATTTTTGGCTATACAGCTAAGTATAATAGGGTATCTAAGAATACGTTGTCCCTAAGTGTAAACAAAATATGCAATGATATTTTAATGGTGAAGTGAGCCAGAGCAATTATTATTCACTTCAGAATGTAACAGTTGATTATATATCTAATACCTATACTATAAACACTGTTTTTTCAAATTTCTAGGTAATGTATTAGTAGTATACTCTCCCTCTACCCTCTACCTTTCAGACTGAACAGAGACTTAAGGCCTAGTACCCAACCTCCTAATCCATTTATTTGTGCTTTTTCCACTCTCACATTCTGAGACAGTTTTATAAAATACAACTTAAAATGTTTTATATTGTGTATATGTTTGTGTGTTAATCACATTTATACCCATATAAAAACTGACTTTCTGATATTTTCTTATTTACATTCATTTTCTTAGCTTGAATTGCTAAATGTTTTATGAATTTTACTTGGGTTTTCTGTATCCATAAATAATGCAACCAGTATTTGTTCAATATCATGTGATTCATACAGCATTAGAGCAGTGTGAGAGAAATAAAGCATTTTATCTATAAATTTAAAACACAAAACAGTTGAGTGACGTCATAGGAATGGCGGCAGCGGGGCACATTTTCTGAGTTCTCCTCCGGATTTTATTACAAACGGGACATATAACCCATCAAACAACTCTTCGCTCATCACGCAGAACAGCTAAGAGACTCCTAAGAGACTCGTGTAAGGATTACTTGAAGCTGCGCAAATTGGGCGAGCAGGGGAAGAAAGAAGGGAGCGGAGAGGAAACGCGCGGTCGCGCGGTGGAATCAAGCCGGCGGCGGCTGGCGGTAAACTGCAGCTCTAAAGACACAGGGAGATATAGAACACGCAGAACAGCGGGGAGACTCGTGGAGGAATTTGCCTGAAGGTGTGCGCGGATTACAAGCAGGGGAGGAGGCGGGACAGCGAAGTGGAAGCGCGCCCCCCCACCCCCACCCACGCGGAGCCGAGGCCGGCGGCGCCGGGACTACGGAACGCAGACTCCTGGAAGCGGAGCACAGGCCGTGCAGCGTTGCTGCGCGGCTCCCAGGTCTGACGGAGGCTCGTGGAAGGTTTGCTTTGAGGTGCACTAGGTGGGCGAGCGGGGGGGAGGAGCGTGCTCACAGAAAAAGTGGAGGGCAGCACCCGGGGCTCTAGAGTCCCACGGGAGCCCAGGGTGTGGCGGAGAGCGTAGGGTCCAGGAGGTGAGCTCTTTCCCTGCGTCCCACAGTTGATCGCTCCCGCCGGGGCGGGCAGCTCGTGGGCCCTAGGGCAGACAAAGAACTGAGACGCCACACCTGGGCCCCTCACCGCGCTTTTCGAATCCTCCCCCCGCCCTTCCAGAGACTCAAACTACCCCTAACTGAGAAACAGTGTCAGATTACAGAGGGGCGTCTGCGCTCAGGCGCTGGGAAGATTGGCAGCCGGCTCTGACCATCGGAAGAGGCTGGGAGGAGGGGATTTTCGCTGGACGAGGAGAGAGGAGACTCCCACACCCCCAGCCACCACCTTTTCAGGCCTGCGGGAGGAGTGTGAGTGGCTGGCCTGGGAGGGAGGAGACCCCTCCATCCCCAGGCCCCACCCTTTCTGGCTGGCCTGCGGCGGGGCAAGGGCAACCACGGAAGCAATCCCTGAGTTCAGCAGTAAGCGGCAGTCGCAGCTCCCGGCTTTCAGCAGCTTAGAGATCTCCCGCCCGCCCCCTCCCACTCATCCTTGGAAGGAGGGCCCTAAGACTCAGGAGTACTGGGCACAGGGCTGTTGGAGCTACTCTCAGCGTGCATTTGTGCAGGAAAGGACAGAAACTGCATGGTCTCTCTGAAAACTGTCATCCAGACCCCTCAGCCCCTCGCATTTAAATCTACACTCCCAAATTCACTCTGGGCACCAGGTGACTAGCGATGCCTGCGCACTAGGCAGGGAACTCTTTGGCACAGCGGAGGACAACCTGGAGATCACCTGGTGGGCTTAAGCCAAGACTGGTGCTGCTTTCTGTTTTGCTTTGCTTGGTGGTCTTTATTTTTATTTATTTTTTTATTTTTATTTTTTATTTTTTATTTTATTTTTTTATTTTATTTTATTTTTTTTTCTTTCTTTCTCTTCTTTTTTTTTTCTTTTTTCTGCTTGTTGTGATTTGCTTTGTTCTGTCTTTATTTCTTTGATATCTTTGCCTATGTAGAGTGGGGATTGTCGGTTGTATTTTATTTGTGAATGTACTTGATTTGTTTTCTTTGTTGTTGTTGTTGTTGTTGTACTTGCTAACTTTATTTGTGCTGAAACTGCCCTACCAGGGCCCAGCTTAAGAGGCACAAGATTCAACATATCCAGAAGCCAACTTGGGACCAAACCAGAGTACTACCGGGTTTGACCTACAAGTCACCCACGGAAGGAGGGCCCTAAGACTCAGGAGTACTGGGCACAGGGCTGGTGGAGCTACTCTCAGTGTGCATTTGTGCAGGAAAGAACAGAAACTGCATGGTCTCTCTGAAAACTGTCATCCAGATCCCTCAGCCCCTCACATTTAAATCTACACTCCCAAATTCACTCTGGGCACCAGGTGACTAGCGCTGCCTGTGCACTAGGCAGGGAACTCTTTGGCACAGCGGAGGACAACCTGGAGATTACCTGGTGGGCTTAAGCCAAGACTGGTGCTGCTTTCTGTTTTGCTTTGCTTGGTGATTTTTTTTTGTTTGTTTGTTTGTTTGTTTTGTTTTGCTTTTTTGTTTTTTTGCTTTTGTTTTTGTTTTGTTTTGTGTTGTTTTGCTTTGTTCTTCTCTTTTTTCCTTTCTTTTCTTTTTCTTTTTTTTTCTTTCTTTCTCTTCTTTTTTTTTCTTTTCCTTGCTTGTTGTGATTTGCTTTGTTCTGTCTTTATTTCTTTGATATCTTTGCCTATGTTGAGTGGGGATTGTCGGTTGTATTTTACATGCGAATGTACTTGATTTGTTTTCCTTGTTGTTGTTGTTGTTGTTGTTGTTGTACTTGGTAACTTTATTTGTGCTGAAACTGCCCTACCAGGGCCCAGATTAAGAGGCACAAGATTCAACATATCCAGAAGCCAACTCTGGACCAAACCAGAGTACTACCGGGTTTGACCTACAAGTCACCCATGGAAGGAGGGCCCTAAGACTCAGGAATACTGACCACAGGGCTGGTGGAGCTACTCTCAGCGTGCATTTGTGCAGGAAAGGACAGAAACTGCATGGTCTCTCTGAAAACTGTCATCCAGACCCCTCAGCCCCTCGCATTTAAATCTACACTCCCAAATTCACTCTGGGCACCAGGTGACCAGTGCTGCCTGCGCAATAGGCAGGGAACTCTTTGGCACAGCAGAGGACAACCTGGAGATTACCTGGTGGGCTTAAGCCAAGACTGGTTCTGCTTTCTGTTTTGCTTTGCTTGGTACTTCCTTTTTTTTTTTTTTTTTTTCTGCTTGTAGTGATTTGCTTTGTTCTGTCATTATTGCTTTGATATCTTTGCCTATGTTGAGGGGGGATTGTCGGTTGTATTTTATTTGTGAATGTACTTGATTTGTTTTCTTTGTTGTTGTTGTTGTTGTACTTGGTAACTTGATTTGTGCTGAAACTGCCCTACCAGGGCCCAGCTTAAGAGGCACAAGATTCAACATTTTCCAGAAGCCAACTCTGGACCAAACCAGAGTACTACCGAGTTTGACCTACAAGTCACACACCCAGAGGGAATTCTCTGAAGGCACAAGAGCCCATAGAGGCCAAACCTCATTTAAGTGGCCAACCCTCACCCAGCAGAACACCCTGTGGTGAGCAGAGCCAAGTTTCACAACTAGACGGCCTAGGAGTTAAGCCCACCTACTCACAAGCAAAAAGCAATCAAAGTTCTTCTTGAACAGGACGATATACTAAACACACGAGCCTCCTGTGGAGCACATGCAGAGAAGAACGAAGTAGTCCAAGTCAAATATAAAAGACACATACTACATAAGATAACCCAGCAAGAACTAAGAGCTCTAGGGGATCTTCCTAATACATCAAAGCAAACACAGAGAGTCAGTCAGAATGGGGAGACAAAGAAACATGTCCCAAATAAAAGAACAGAAGAAACCTCCACAACTGGAACCAAATGAAGCAGAGGTAACCAACATGTCAGAGACAGAGTTCAGAACACTGGTGATAAGAATGTTTAAGGAGCTTAGAGAAGACATAAAGAAGGATATAGAAATCATAAAGAACAACCAGTTAGAGCTAAAAAAGGATGTAGAAATCTTAACGAACAACCAGCTAGAACTAAAAAACACAATTACCGAAATTAAGAACTCACTTGAAGGAATGACCAGCAGGTTAGATGAAGCAGAGGATCGAATCAGCGACTTAGAAGACAAGTTAGCAGAGATCACTCAAACTGAACAACAGAAAGAAAAAAGAATAAAAAACAATGAAGATGGGTTAAGAGACCTCTGGGATAACATCAAGCGCAACAACATGCGCATCATAGGAATACCAGAAGGCGAAGAGAAGAAGCAAGGGATTGAGAACATATTTGAGGTAATAATGTCAGAAAACTTCCCTAACCTGATGAAGGAAACCAACATACAAGCCCAGGAAGTGCAGAGAGTTCCAACCAGGATAAACCCAAACAGGCCCACACCAAGACACATTATAGTTAAAATGGCAAAGCTTAAAGACAAAGAGAGAATCTTGAAAGCAGCAAGAGAAAGGCAGAAGGTTACATACAAGGGAACTCCCATAAGACTATCAAATGACTTTTCTACAGAAACATTGAAGGCAAGGAGGGAGTGGCAGGAGATACTCAAAGTGATGGAACACAAAGGCCTACAACCTAGATTGCTTTATCCAGCAAGGCTATCATTTAAAGTTGATGGAGAGATAAAGAGCTTCCCAGAAAAGAACAAACTGAAAGAATTTATGACAACCAAGCCAGCATTGCAAGAAACACTAAAAGGACTTCTGTAAATAGAAGAAAGATGAAAACAATTTACTACAAATCTAAAAATGGCAATAACTATGTACCTATCAATAATCACTTTAAATGTAAATGGATTAAATGCTCCAATCAAAAGACATAGGGTGGCTGAGTGGATAAGGAAACAAGACCCTTGTATATGCTGTATACAAGAGACTCATTTCAGATCAAAAGACACACACAGGCTGAAAGTGAAGGGTTGGAGTAACATATTTCATGCAAATGGAAGCAAAAAAAAAGCTGGAGTTGCAATACTTATATCTGACAAAATAGACTTTAAAATGAAAAAAATATTAAAAGACAAAGATGGGCACTATATAATAATAAAGGGATCAATCCGACAAGAGGACATAACCCTAGTAAACATCTATGCACCTAACATAGGAGCACCTAAATATATAAAACAGGTACTGATGGACATAAAGACAGAGATCAACAGCAACACTATCATAGTAGGGGACTTCAACACACCTCTGACAACAAGGGACAGGTCCTCCAGACAGAAAATCAATATGGAAACAACAGCCTTAAATGATACTTTGGAGCAGTTGGACTTAATTGATATTTTCAGAGCATTTCACCCCAATGCTGCAGAATACACGTTCTTCTCAAGTGCTCATGGAACATTTTCTAAAATAGATCATATGTTAGGACACAAGACAAGCCTCGATAAATTTAAGAAAATTGAAATCATACCAACTGTCTTCTCTGACCACAGTGCTATGAAATTAGAAATGAACTACAGGGGAAAAAAACCAGGAAGATACACCAATTCATGGAGGCTGAATAACATGTTGCTAAATAATGAATGGGTCAAGCAGCAGATCAAAGAAGAAATCAAAAAATATCTTGAGACAAATGAGAATGAGAACACGACGACCCAAAATCTATGGGATGCTGCGAAAGCAGTCCTAAGAGGGAAGTTCATAGCACTGCAGGCCTACCTAAAGAAACAAGAAACATCACTAACTGACAGTTTATCTTCACACTTAAGGGATCTGGAAAAAGAACAGCAAAATAAACCCAAAGGGAGCACAAGGAAGGAGATAATAAGGATCAGAGCAGAAATAAATGAAATAGAAACCAGAAAAACAATACAAAAGATCAATGAATCCAAGAGTTGGTTCTTAGAGAAGATAAACAAAATTGACAAACCTTTAGCCAGACTCATTAAAAAAAGGAGAGAGAGGACCCAAATTAATAAAATCAGAAATGAAAGAGGAGAAGTGACAACAGACACCACAGAAATACAAAAAATTGTAAGAAATTACTATGAGCAACTATATGCCAACAAATTTGACAACCTTGAAGAAATGGACAATTTTCTAGAGGCGCACAACCTTCCAAAGCTAACTCAAGAAGAAACAGAAAGCCTGAACAGTCTGATTACCACCAGGGAAATTGAATCAGTAATCAATAATCTCCCAACAAACAAAAGCCCTTGACCAGATGGCTTTACAGGTGAATTTTTCAAAACGTTCAAAAAAGAATTATCACCTATTCTCCTCAAGCTCTTCCAAAAAATCCAGAAGGAAGGAAGACTCCCAAACACTTTTTACGAAGCCACTATCACCCTGATCCCAAAAGCAGACAAAGACACCACAAAGAAAGAAAACTACAGGCCGATATCTCTAATGAACATAGATGCAAAAATTCTCAACAAATTATTAGCAAACAGAATTCAGCAATACATTAAAAAGATCATACACCATGATCAAGTGGGATTCATCCCTGGTATGCAGGGGTGGTTCAACATCCGCAAATCAATTAATGTGATACACCACATTAACAAAATGAAAAATAAAAATCACATGATCATATCAATAGATGCAGAAAAAGCATTTGATAAAATACAGCAACCTTTTATGATAAAAACCCTTAAGAAAGTGGGAATAGAGGGATCATATCTTAACATAATAAAGGCCATATATGACAAACCCACAGCTAACATCATACTCAATGGGGAAAAGCTAAAACCATTCCCCCTAAGATCAGGAACAAGACAAGGTTGCCCACTTTCTCCACTTCTATTCAACATAGTGCTGGAAGTTCTAGCCACAGCAATCAGACAAGAGAAAGAAATAAAAGGCATCCAAATTGGTAAGGAGGAAGTAAAATTATCATTATATGCAGATGATATGATACTATATATAGAGAACCCTAAAGACTCCACCAAGAAACTATTAGAACTGATAGATGAATTTAGTAAAGTAGCAGGATATAAAATTAATATTCGGAAATCAGTTGCATTTGTATATACCAATGATAAAATAGCAGAAGGAGAAATTAAAAAAACAATTCCATTTACAATTGCTCCAAAGACTATAAAATATCTGGGAATAAATCTAACCAAAGATGTAAAGGATCTGTACTCAGAAAATTATACAACACTGAAGAAAGAAATGAAAGAAGATATAAATAGATGGAAACACATTCCATGTTCATGGATAGGAAGAATTAATATAATTAAAATGTCCATACTGCCTAAGGCAATATACATATTCAACGCAATTCCTATCAAACTACCAACGACGTTTTTCACAGAAATAGAACATATAATCCTAAAATTTATATGGGACCATAAAAGACCCCGGATAGCCTCAGCAATCTTGAGAAATAAGAACAAAGTGGGAGGTATAACGATACCTGATTTCAAACTATACTACAAGGCTACAGTAATCAAAACAACATGGTACTGGCATAAAAATAGATACATAGATCAATGGAACAGAATAGAGAGTCCAGACATAAATCCATGCCTATATGCCCATCTAATCTACGACAATGGAAGCAAGAATGTACGATGGGGTAAAGATAGTCTGTTCAATAAGTGGTGTTGGGAAACCTGGACGGACACATGCAAGAAAATGAAGCTGGACCACCTCCTCACACCATATACAAAAACAAATTCAAAATGGCTTAAAGACTTAAATGTAAGATCTGAAACCATAAAATATCTAGAAGAAAATATAGGAAGAAACTTCATGGACATTACCCGGAGTAAGATTTTCACTGATATATCCCCTCGCGCGAGCGAAGTAAGAGAAAAAATAAACATGTGGGATTACATCAAACTAAAAAGTTTTTTCACAGCAAAGGAAACCATCAATAAAACAAAAAGGGATCCTACTGTATGGGAAAAGATATTTGCCAATGATATATCTGATAAGGGATTAATATCACAAATCTATAAAAAACTTACTCAACTCAACTCCAAAAAAACAAACAACCCAATTAAAAAATGGGCAGAGGACTTGGGGAGACATTTCTCTAAGAAGGACATACAGAAGGCAAGAAGACATATGAAGAAATGCTCAACCTCACTAACCATCAGAGAAATGCAAATAAAAACCACAATGAGATACCACCTCACTCCAGTCAAAATGGCTATTATCAATAAATCAACAAACAACAAATGCTGGCGCGGATGTGGAGAAAAGGGAACGCTAGTGCACTGTTGGTGGGACTGCAGATTAGTGCAGCCACTATGGAAAACAGTATGGAGGTATCTCAGGAATCTGAAAATGGAACTACCCTATGATCCAGTAATTCCACTCCTAGGCATCTACCCGGAGAAATCCAAAACTCCAATTCAAAAATCTGTATGCACTCCTATGTTTATTGCAGCACTTTACACAATAGCCAAGATATGGAAACAACCAAAATGCCCATCGGTAGATGACTGGATTAAGAAGCTGTGGTACATTTATACAATGGAGTATTACGCAGCCATAAAGAAGAAAGAAATCTTATCATTTGCAGCAACATGGATGGATCTAGAGAACATTATGTTAAGTGAAATAAGTCAGAAAGAGAAAGACAAGTACCATATGATCTCACTTATATATGGAATCTAAAGAAAAGACTATGAATGAACTAATCAGAGTCAGTTTTGGGGACGCAGAGAAAAAACCGAGAGTGGTTAGATGGGTGTGTGGGAGGGGGTTGGGGATAAGGGGAAAGGTGAAGGGATTTGGAAGCAGCTGGTAACCACAAGATGGCCTCAGGGTTTTTCTTTTGAAAATTAATTTGGGGAAGGTATTCTATAATGTTGTAAAGATTTTGTTGGGTATCCGATGGACATGCGTCCTATTTGGGAGACCACCTCAGGGATACTGTGGATACCTGATCATGGCATTGTACATCAGAAGCTAAACATTAATGAATGCCAACTATAATTTTATATATATAATGTGATGGTTCAGTGTGAGGTCGGAGGGATAGTGGATGGGGGGAGGGGGGTTCACAGTATGAGGGATATAAATGATGAACGTCTAAGTATTACCTTGTTTTGTACACCTGAAACTAATAAATAAATTAATTAATAAAAAAAAATAAAATAAAATAAAATAAAATCAGAAGTAGAAACATTTAAAAAAAAAAAAAACACAAAACAGTTAATGGTTGGGAGTGCTGAGGTAGGTTGATTCTTTAAATGGTGTCTTCAGGGTAAACTTCATTGAGAAGGTACATTTTAATAAAAACAAAGTAGTGAGGAGGTCAGCTTTGCAGTATCTATGGGAAGAGTATTCTAGGTGGAGGAAAAAAACCCATGCAAACACCATTCAGGCAGAAATGTGACTGCCTTATTCATGACAGCAAGGAGATCAGTGTACCTGGAATGGAATGAGCCAAAGAGAGAGTGATAGGTGATGAGGTCAAAGAATTAACAACGGTCGAACTTACGTAAGGCCTTATAAGCTATGTGTCCCAGAGTTGCATGTAAAGAGGCATGAAGTACGTGGAGCAAATCTGCTTAGATTAATGTATCCAGAGAGAAGCAATGCACTGATGAGCGAACACTACTTCATGATCTCCCCTTCAAAAGGTGGATGATGTCAACTTCCTAAGAACCACACGGATCCTCAGACAATTAAAAAAGAATAATACCTCCATACTGTTTTCCATAGAGGCTGCACCAAACTGCAATCCCACCAACAGTGAACAGCATTCCCTTTTATCCACATCTGCACCAGCAATTGTTGTTTGTTGATTTATTGATGATAGCCATTTTGACTGGGGTGAGGTGGTATCTCATTGTGGTTTTCATTTGCATTTATCTGATGGGTAGTAAGGTTGAGCATTTCTTCATATGTCTGTTTGCCATCTGTATGTCCTTTTTACAAAAATATCTCTTCATGTCCTCTGCCCATTTTTTAATTGGGCTGTTTGTTTTCTTGGAGTTGAGTTAAGTTTTTTATAGATTTGTGATATTAATCCTTTATCAGATATATCATTGGGAAATATCCTTTCCCATTCAGTAGGATCCCTTTTTGTTTTGTTGATGGTTTCCTTTGCTGTGAAAAAACTTTTTAGTTTGATGTAATCCCATCAAAAAACTTTTTAGTTTGATGTAATCCCCAAGCGAGGGGATATATCAGTAAAAATCTTACTCCGGGTAATGTCTGTGAAGTTTCTTCTATTTTCATCTACATATTTAATGGTTTCATATCTTACATTTACGTCTTTAAGCCATTTTGAATTTATTTTTGTATATGGTGTAAGGGAGTGGTCCAGATTCACTTTCTTGCATGTGTCTTTCCAGGTTTCCCAGCACCATTTATTGAACAGACTGTCTTCACCCCATCATACATTCTTGCTTCCATTGTCGTAGATTAGATGGGCATATAGGCATGGATTTATTTCTGGACTCTCTATTCTGTTCCATTGATCTATGTGTCTATTTTTATGCCAGTCCCATGCTGTTTTGATTACTGTAGCCTTGTAGTATAATTTGAAGTCAGGTATTGCTATACCTCCCACTTTGTTCTTATTTCTCAAGATTGCTGAGGCTATCCGGGGTCTTTTATGGTCCCATATAAATATGGAGGTATCTCAGAAATCTGAAAATGAAATTACCCTATGATTCCACTCCTAGGCATCTATCCGGAGAAAACCAAAACTCCAATTCAAAAATCTGTATGCACTCCTATGTTTACTGCAGCACCATACATAATAGCCAAGACATGGAAACAACTAAAATTCCCATCGGTAGATGACTGGATTAAGAAGCTGTGGTACATTTATACAATCGAGTATTATGCAGCCTTAAAGAAGAAAGAAATCTTATCATTTGCAACAACATGGATGGATCTAGAGAACATTATGTTAAGTGAAATAAGTCAGAAAGAGAAAGACAAGTACCATATGATCTCACTTATATGTGGAATCTAAAGAAAAGAATAAGTGAATGAACTAATCAGAAACAGTTTTGGGGACAAAGAGGAAAAACTGAGAGTTGTTAGATGGGCAGGGGGGTGGGGATAAGAGGGAAGATGAAGGGATTAGGAAACAGTTGGTAACCACAAGATGGCCTCAGGGTTTTTGAAAATTAATTTGGGTAACGTATCCAATAATGTTGTAGAGATTTTGTAGGGTATTCGATGGACACGTGTCCCATTTGGGAGATCACCTCAGGGATACTGTAGATGCCTGATCATGGCACTATACACCAGAAGCTAAACAATAATGAATGCCAACTATAATTTTATATATATAATGTGATGGATCGGTGCGAGGTCGGAGTAATAGTGGGTGGGGGAACGGGGGTCCATAGTGTAAGGAATATAAATGATGAACGTCTAAGTATTACCTTGTCTTGTACACCTGAAACTAATAAAAAAACTAAAAAAATTAAAAAAAATAATAGACATTGTTAAAGCAATTATAAAATAGTCATTGTTGGGAGATTTAAAATATTTATAAGATATTGTTAAAACCAACTGAAAAATATTTTTTTACTTGTTAAAACAAACTTTACACATCAGCCCTTGGTTTGTGTTCACTGAAAAATAGACCAATCTCTGATAAAGAAATGTTCTTTATCTATAAAACTACTCTTTTAAAGACAACAGTGAGGCTAGTTTCCTGATAGTCATTTCTATGCCCTCTCTAGATTCATTGACCAAATAATTACGTGTGGCTGGATAACTGAATTGTTGAAGAGGTATTGCTTTGTATTCTAGAAGTTCATAATCAAATAAAACATGTAATTTTTTATTCCTTTGGTGTAATGATAAGATATACTCAGATGATTGTATGGGTTTTTTAACTACTAAAATATGCCAATAATACTTACGGAAAATGTATTGCCCTGGTATTATAATTTTCTCATGGAGAAGCTCTTGAAAACAGTAGCAAAGTAGATATAGGGTATGCACTCTGTCCTCATGTATGTCATAGTCCATTTGTGGAAAATAGTCAAAATGCAAGAAACTACTCTAAAACAAAATACTTTAAAAGTTAGTAAAAGAGAACAGAATATAAGCAATGGTAGAATCATTATGTCTATCTGGTTTCATATATGTCACATAGATAGATGAGTTTGCTTTCTCTCACTTATAGTTTCCACTGAAATCAGAGCACATGATTTAAATATTATACAAGGAAAACATAATTATTGATTGTGCTGATTTTCACTTTGAAGACGTAAATCCTTTCTAATCAAGAGTTAAAATCACCTAACTTTGGATTCCTCCTATCAGCTGCCTGAAAATCATTGCATAATCACTAAACAGGAAAGAAATTTCCCTTATGTAGACTTTTCTTCAATGAAGACATAAATATATATCACTGCCAGAATTAACCCTTCAGTGTATGACCTGCTTTATTTTTATTTATAAGTATGTAAAAGAAAAATAAGAGTTTGAGGCCTCGGAAATCTAGGAAATGTTAGCGAGCCCAAAATATTAGTTAATTTGTCTTCTGTTGCATGTTTATAAATAAAAAGAAAGGTTGTTGGGCCATTTAAGATGGTAAGTGAATGAGTAATGGACAAAAAAAAATGATAACTGAACTTCTCCTGTAATCTTGAATAATTATATTACAACTGTCAATCCAATCCAATCCAATACCTAGCTTATTGCAGGATTGTCTTTGGAAACACTATACCAATGCTAAATAACCAGTTTGTGATTATGCACAATAAATGTGGGTTCTGAGACAAATGAAACTTCATTGAAATTAGGACTTTATCATGTGCTGCATCTTTTATCTTCTTATTTTCCTTCACCATGTTATGGTTTAAAATTCATTATGATCTTGGTGTTCTAGTTCTTCTAACTAATCTCTCCCCTTTTCTCGCTTTTATCTTTCTTGAAAACACACACACATAGACACAAACACACACACACACACACACACACACACACACCCCACATGTGGGGACAAAGCCCCAAAAAGCAGTTTCCAGACTCTCGGCCTCACATAGAAAGGTGCTGGCTCGGGTAGTAAATGGCCATTAACTGTGATCAGATGGCCAGCATTGTGGCTAGTTGGCCGTCAGCTGTAACCCATAAGCCATTGGCCACTAATATAACGGCTGTGGCTACGCTAGCAGAAAAAAGAGAATGGGGGCTAGCAAGAGCAGATTGCAGAGAGGCGGATGCCGCCAGCGATAATATAGTAGTATGACTCCCCTACCTATGGCTCCGTGGGTGTTCCTTTTTGGCCTCACCATGTCCTGCGTTCTTATGTGGGGAGCGGGACCAGACACTCCGCCGGATGGCCCACACGACAAATGGCGCAGCGAGCAGGGTTCGCTGCATAACACATGGCGTAGTCTGCAGGATACGGTGGAAGCCAAAGCTTTCCGAAGGGAAGTGGAGCAGTTTATGCATATGAAAGCTCAGTCTGAGGAAGACCAGGAGGAGCAGCTGCTGGAGAGCTCGATTCCCGTCGAGGGGTGGAAAGACGTGGATGGTTCCCCAACCAGCAGAGGCCCGAGAAAGCAGAGAAAGCGAAGGTTGTTTCCGCCCTGTGGGCTGGGAAGTACTTGCTGAGGTAGCCCAGATGCGGGACGTCCCAGGAGGAAACGCTTGCTGAGTCCTCCATGGGAGATGAGGGTGAGGTCAAGGTCATCCCTCACACCTAGCGAATGACTATGGAGTATGAGGAATCGCCTTCTATCCCTGATTTAATGGACGCTTGACTGTTTGGGAACATACCACCATGTAGTGGGACTGGCGGATGTTTGCTTTTGTGTCTTGACTGGCTGCCATTGATAATATGTAAGCACCTTGATGTGAACCGCTGTTGTTCCAGCACAGTAACCCGAGAGGCCCAGAGAGAGAGTGGCAGTGCTCTGAGAGGCCCTGGCTGTGTCCAGGAAGTCTGGCTGTGCCCAGAGAGAGTGGCAGTGCCCTGAGAGCCCTGGCTGAGTCCGGGAAGTCTGGCTGTGCCCAGAGAGAGTGGCAATGCTCTGAGAGGCCCTGCCTGAGCCCAGGAAGTCTGGCTGAGCCCAGAGAGAGCGGCAGTGCCCTGAGAGGCCCTGGCTGTGTCCAGGAAGTCTGGCTGTGTCCAGAGAGAGTGGCAATGCCCTGAGAAACTCTGGCTGTGCCCGGGGAGATAGGTGGTACCCTAAGAAGCCCAGGAAGTCTGGCTGTGCCCAAAAGTACTGGTGGTGCCCTGAGAAACCTTGGATGTGCATGGAGGGATTGGTGGTACCCTAAGAAACCCAGGAAGTCTGGCTGTGCCCAGAAGTACTGCGTTGGTGCCCTTAGAAACCCTGGCTGTGCCCAGGGAGACTGGTGGTACCCTAAGAATCCCAGGAAGTCTGGCTGTGCCCAGAAGTACTGGTGGTGCCCTGAGAAACCCTGGCTGTGCTCAGAGAGCCTGGCTGTGTCCAGGATATTGCATTCACCTCCAGGCTCCTCGCACAGGGACCCTCACGGAAGACACTTGTCACGTAGATTGTGAGGCGAGACCCTGTAGGGGTGGAGTGAGGGGACAAAGCCCCAAAAAGCAGTTTCCAGGCTCTCGGCCTCACATAGAAAGGTGCTGGCTTGGGTAGTAAATGTCCATTAACTGTGATCAGATGGCCAGCATTGTGGCTAGTTGGCCGTCAGCTGTAACCCGTAAGCCATTGGCCACTAATATAACGGCTGTGGCTACGCTAGCAGAAAAAAGAGAATGGGGGCTAGCAAGAGCAGATTGCAGAGAGGCGGATGCCGCCAGCGATAATATAGTAGTATGACTCCCCTACCTATGGCTCCGTGGGTGTTCCTTTTTGGCCTCACCGTGTCCTGCGTTCTTATGTGGGGAGCGGGACCAGAGATGCCGCTGGACGCCCTGCACGACACCACACCATTCATTTGATGGTTTATCTCCATGGCACTTTACTGTCTAAATATATATACAAATATTTTGACCATTTTTTGCTGAATTCACTTGTATATTAAATTTAAAAAGAGATCAGTTCAAAATAAAACTAAAAAAAAACGCAACATAAAAAGTTTAATAAATTAAATTTTGACAGGTACATTGTGCTGAAAAGGTGCTTGGCCCACTAGTTGCATCAAAATTATTGACCCAGTTGTTCAGAAAACATAGTTTCACCAATTTTAATGTTAAAAATAAATAAGAAGGATGACATCATAGGAATGGTGATAGCAGTGCACACTTTTTGAGTTCTCTTGTGGATCTTGTTGCAAACGGGACATATAACCCATCGAGGAGTTCTTTGCTTATCACGCAGAACAGCTGGGAGACTCGTGGAAGAATTACTTGAAGGTGCGCGCTAATTACCAGCAGGGGAAGAGGCAGGACAGCCAACTGGAAATGCCCCTCCCCACGGCGGAGCCGGGGCCGGTGGTGCCCAAATTCCCAAGGACGCTCGGGTCCCAGGGTGGCAAGGAGAACACAAGAGCCAGGAGAACAGCTAAGAGACTCGTGGAAGGTTTGCTTAGGGGTGTGCTAAGTGGGCGAGCAGGGGAGGAGAGAGGAGGGCAAGAGATAACGTGCCGCAAACCCCCCCAAGGTAGTGACACGACCCTGCGAGGGAGCCCAGGGCGGAACAGAGAACACAAAATCCAGGAGGTGGACTCTTTCCCTGCATCCTATGGATGATCTTGCAAGCCGGGTGGGCAGCTAGTGGGCACTAGGGCAGACAAAGCACACAGACTCAACCTGAGCCCCTCCCCCTGCTCTTCCAATCCTACCACCGCCCCCCGTCCTTCTAGAGACTTAAACTGACCCCTGAACTGAGGGGTAGTGTCAGATTACAGAAGAGCCTCAGTGCTCAGGCTCTGGGAAGATTGTCACCCAGCTCTGACCACGGTAGAGCCTGGGAGGAGTGGGATTTTCACTGGTAGAGGAGAGAGGAGACTCCTCCACCCAGAGCCACCACCTTTTCGAACTTGCGGGAGGAGTGTGACACAGCTGGCCTCAGAGAGAGAGAAGATCCCTCCATCCCCAGCCCCCACACTTTCTGGATGGCAGGGGGCGGGTCAAGGGCAACTGCGGAGGCACTCCCTGAGATCGGCAGGGAGAAGAGGCAGAGGCAGCTTCTGGCTTTCAGCAGCTCAAAAATCTCCTGCACCCCCCCACCACACACACACACACACACGGAGGAAGTGTCCTAAGTCTCAGGAGTACTGGACACAGGGCCGGTGGTGCTACTCTCGGCATGCATATGTTCAGGCAAAGGCAGAAACAGCACTGACTCTGAAAACTGTCATCCAGACCTGTCAGTCCCTCGCATTTAAATCTACAGTCCCAAATTCACTCTGGGCACCAGGTGACCGGTGCTGCCTACGCAATAGGCAGGGGACTCTTTGGCACAGCGGAGGACAACCTGGAGATTACTTGGTGGGCTTAGGCCAAGAATGGTGCTGCTTCTTGTTTTGCTTTGCTTTGTTTCTTTTTTGTTTCTTTTTTCTTTTTCTTTCTCTTTTTCTTTTCCTTTCTCTTTTTGTTTTGTTTTCTTTTGTTTTGTTTTTCTTTGTTTGTTTTGCTTTGCTTTGCTTTGTCTTTATTTCTTTGATATATTTGCCTGTGTTGAGTGGCGGTTGTCAGTTGTTTTTACATGTGAATGTACATGATTTTTTTCTTTGTTGTTGTTGCTGCTGTTGATATGCTTGGTGATTTGCTTTGTTCTGAAACTGCCCTACCAGGGCCCAGCTTAAGAGCCACAAGATTCAACATATCCAGAAGCCAACTCTGGACCAAACCAGAGTACTACTGGGTTTGACTTACAAGTCACAGACCCAGAGGGAATTCTCTGAAGACACAAGAGCCCATAGAGGCCAAACCTCATTCAAGTGATCAATCATCACCCAGCAGAACACCCTGCGGTGGGCAGAGCCAAGTCTCACAACTAGTCAACCTAGGAGTTAAACCCACATACTCACAAGGAAACAGCAATTAAAGTTCTTCTTGAACAGGACAATATACACAACACAAGAGTCACCTTTGGAGCACACCCAAAGGAGAAGAAGGAAGTAGTGCAAGTCAAATATAAAGGACACATACTACAAAGATAACCTAGCAAGAACTAAGAACTCTAAGTGATCTAACTAATACATCAAAGCAAACACAGAGTCAGTCAGAATTGGGAGAAAAAGAAACATGTCCCAAATAAAAGAACAGAAGAAACCTTCACAACTGGAAACAAATGAAGCAGAGGTAACCAAACTCTCAGAAACAGAGTTCAGAACCCTGGTGATAAGAATGTTTAAGGAGCTTAGAGAAGACATATAGAAGGATGTAGAAATAATAATGAACCACCAGTTAGAACTAAAGAAGTAGGTAGAAATCATAACAAACAACCAGTTAGAACTAAAGAACACAATTACCGAAATTAAGAACTCACTCGAAGGAATTACCAGCAGGTTAGATGTAGCAGAGGATCGAATCAGCAACTTAGAAGAAAAGTTAGCGGGGATCACCCAAACAGTAAAACAGAAAGAAAAAAGAATAAAAAACAATGAAGATGGTTTAAGAGACCTCTGGGATAACATCAAGCGCATCAACATGCGCATCATAGGAATACCAGAAGGTGAAGAGAGGAAACAAGGGATTGAGAATATATTTGAAATAATAATGTCCGAAAACTTCCCTAACCTGATGAAAGAAACCAACATACAGTCCCATGAAGCACAGAAATTTTCAACCAGGATAAACCCAAACAGGTTCACACCAAGACACATTATAGTTAAAATGGCATAGCTTAAAGACAAAGAGAGAATCCTAAAAGCAGCAAGAGAAAGACAGAGGGTTACATACAAGGGAACTCCCATAAGACTATCAAATG
Source organism: Rhinolophus hipposideros (assembly GCF_964194185.1). Taxonomy (NCBI): domain Eukaryota; kingdom Metazoa; phylum Chordata; class Mammalia; order Chiroptera; family Rhinolophidae; genus Rhinolophus; species Rhinolophus hipposideros. The sequence goes on from NC_138046.1 coordinate 29,428,934, forward strand.
ACTTTTCTACAGAAACATTGAAGGCCAGGAGGGAGTGGCAGGAGATACTCAAAGCGATGAATAACAAAGGCCTACAACCTAGATTGCTTTATCCAGCAAGGCTATCATTTAAAGTTGATGGAGAGATAAAGAGCTTCCCAGAAAAGAATAAAATGAGGGAATTTATTACAACCAAGCCAGCTTTGCAAGAAATACTAAAAGGACTTCTGTAAATAGAAGAAAGATGAAAACAATCTAACTACAAATTTTAAAAAAATGCCAAAACTATGTACCTATCAATAATCACTTTAAATATAAACAGATTAAGTGCTCCAATCAAGAGACATAGGGTGGCTGAGTGGATAAGAAAGCAAGACCCTTGTATATGCTGTATACAATAGACTCACCTCAGATCAACAGACACACACAGGCTGAAAGTGAAGGGTTGGAGTAAGATATTTCATGCAAATGGAAGCGAGAAAAAAGCTGTAGTTGCAATACTTATATCTTACAAAATAGACTTTAAAATGAAGAACATTTTAAAAGACAAAGATGGGCACTCTACAATAATAAAGGGATCAATCCGACAAGAGGACATAAACCTAATAAACATTTATGCACCTAACATAGGATCACATAAATATATAAAACAGGTACAGACTGACATAAAGACAGAGATCAAGAATAACACTATCATATTAGGGGACTTCAATACACCTCTGACAACAAAGGACAGGTCTTCCAGACAGAAAATCAATATGGAAACAACAGCCTGAAATGACACATTGGAACACTTGGATTTAATCGATATTTTCAGAGCATTTCACCCCAAAGCTGCAGAGTACACGTTCTTTTCAAGAGCACATGGAATATTTTCCAAGATAGATCATATGTTAAGCCACAAAACAAATCTTGATAAATTTAAGAAAACTGAAATCATACCAATTGTCTTTTCTGACCACAGTGCTATGAAATTAGAAATGAACTATAGGAAAAAAAAAACTGGAAGACACACCAATTCATGGAGGCTGAATAACTTATTACTAAATAATGAACGTGTCAAGCAGGAGATCAAGTAAGAAATCAAAAGATATCTTGAGACGAATGAGAATGAGAACACGATGACCCAAAATCTATGGGATGTTGTGAAAACAGTCCTAAAAGGGAAAGTCATAGCACTGCAGGCCTACTTAAAGAAACAAGAAATATCACTAATTGACAGTTTATCTACACACTTAAGGGATCTGGAAAAAGAACAGCAAAAAAAACCCAAAGGGAGCACAAGGAAGGAGATAATAAAGATCAGAGCAGAAATGAATGAAATAGAAACCAGAAAAACAATACAAAAGATCAATGAATCCAACAGCTGGTTCTAAGAGAAGATAAACAAAATTGACAAACATTTAGACAGACTCATTGAAAAATGAGAGAGAAGACCCAAATTAACAAAATCAGAAATGAAAGAGGAGAAGTCACAATGACACCACAGAAATACAAAAAAAAAAAAAAAAAAAATTAAGAAACTACTATGAGCAACTATATGCCAACAAATATTTGACAAACTGGAAGAAACAGGCAATTTTCTAGAGACTTACAACCTTCAAAGACTAACTCAAGAAGAAACAGATAACCTGAATAGACTGATTACTATCAGGGAAATTGAATCAGTAATCAACAATCTCCCAACAAACAAAAGCTCTGGACCAGACGGCTTTACAGGTGAATTTTTCAAAACATTCAAAAAATAATTATTACCAATTCTCCTCAAACGCTTATAAAAAATCCACAATCAGTTTTTACGAAGCCACTATCACCCTCATCCCAAAATCAGACAAAGACACCACAAAATGAAAACTACAGACCGATATCTCTAATGAACATAGATGCAAAAATCCTCAACAAAATATTAGAGAACAGAATTCAGCAATGCATTAAAAAGATCATTCACCATGATCAAGTGGGATTCTTCCCTGCTATGCAAGGGTGGTTCAACATCCGCAAATTAGTGTGATACACCACATTAACAAAATAAAAAATAAAAATCACATGATCATATCAATAGATGCAGAAAAAGCATTTGATGAAATCCAGCAGCCATTTATAATAAAAACCCTTAAGAAAGTGGGAATAGAGGCATCATATCTCAACATAATAAAGGCCATATATGACAAACCCACAGCTAACATCATACTCAATAAGGAAAAGCTGAAACCATTCCCCGAAGATCAGGAACAAGGCAAGGTTGCCCACTATCTCCACTTCTATTCAACATAGTGCTGGAAGTTCGAGCCACAGCAATCAGACAAGAAAAAGTAATAAAAGCCATCCAAACTGGTATGGAGGAAGTAAAATTATCATATTATGCCGATGATATGATACTATATATAGAGAATCCTAAAGACTCCACGAAGAAACTATTAGAGCTGATAGGTGAATTTTGTAAAGAATCAGGATACAAAATTGATATTCAGAAATCAGTTGCATTTGTATATACCAATGATAAAATATCAGAAGGAGAAATTAAGAATACAATTCCATTTACAATTGCTCCAAAGACTATAAAATACCTGGGAATAAACTTAACCAAAGAAGTAAAAGATCTGTACTCAGAAAATTAGAAGACACTGAAGAAAGAAATGAAAGAAGACATAAATAGATGGAAACACATTCCATGTTCATGGATCGGAAGAATTAATATAGTTAAAATGTCCATACTGCCTAAGGCAATATACATATTCAACACAATTCCAATCAAACTACCTACTACATTTTTCACAGAAATAGAACATATAATCCTAAAATTTATATGGAACCAAAAAAGACCCCGGATAGCCTCAGCAGTCTTGAGAAATAAGAACAAAGTGGGAGGTATAACATTACGTAACTTCAAATTATACTACAAGGCTACAGTAATCAAAACAGCATGGTACTGGCATAAAAAATAGACACATAGATCAATGGAACAGAACAGAGAGTCCAGAAATAAATCCATGTCTATATGCCCATTTAATCTACGACAATGGAAGCAAGAATGTACAATGCGGTAAAGACAGTCTGTTCAATAAATGGTGCTGGGAAACCTGGACAGACACATGAAAGAAAATGAAGCTGGACCACACCCTTACACCAGATACAAAAATAAATTCAAAATGGCTTAAAGAATTAAATGTAAGATCTGAAACCATAAAATATCTGGAAGAAAATATAGGAAGAAACTTCACAGACATTACCCAAGTAAGATTTTTACTGATATATCCCCTCGTGCAAGGGAAGTAAGAGAAAATATAAACAGGTGGTGTTACACCAAACTAAAACTTTTTTTCACAGCAAAGGAAACCATCAATAAAACAAAAAGGGATCCTACTGAATGGGAAAGGATATTGGCCAATGATATATCTGATAAAGGTTTAATATCACAAATCTATAAAAAACTCACTCTACTCAACTCCAAAAATACAAAGAACCCAATTAAAAAGTGGGCAGAGTACATGAAGAGACATTTTTCTTAAAAGGACCTACAGATGGCAAACAGATATATGAAGAAAGGCTCAATCTCACTAACCGTCAGAGAAATGCAAATAAAAACCACAATGAGATACCACCTCACCCTAGTCAAAATGCCTATCAATAAATCAACAGACAAGGGCCGGCGTGGATGTGGAAAAATGGAACACTGTGCACTGTTGGTGGATTGCAGATTGGTGCAGCCTCTATGGAAAACAGTATGGAGGTATCTCAGAAATCTAAAAATGGAACTACCCTATGATCCAGTAATTCCACTCCTAGGCATCTATCCGAAGAAATCCAAAACTGCAATTCAAAAATCTGTATGCACTCCTATGTTTATTGCAGCACTGTATACAATAGCCAAGGCATGAAAACAAGCAAAATCCCCATCGGTAGATGACTGGATTAATAAGCTGTGGTACATTTATACAATGGAGTATTACGCAGCCATAAAGAAAAAAAGAAATCTTACCAGTTGCAACAACATGTATGGATCTAGGGTACATTATGTTAAGCGAAATAAGTCAGAAAGAGAAAGACAAGTACCATAGGATCTCACGTATATGCGGAATCTAAAGAAAAGAATAAGTGAATGAACTAATCAGAAACAGTTTTTGGGACAAAAAGGAAAAACTGAGGGTTGTTAGCTGAGCGGGGGGGTGGGGTTAAGGGGAAGGGTGAGGGGATTAGAAAACAGTCAGTAACTACAAAATGGCCTCAGGTTTTTCGAAAAATAATTTGGGGAACGTAATCAATAATGTTGTGAAGATTTTGTAGGGTATCTGATGGACACGTGTCCCTTTTGGGAGACCACCTCAGGGAAGATGTAAATGCTTGATCAATGTACTGTACACCTGAAGCTGAACAATAATGAATGCCAACTATAATTATATATATATATATATATATATATATATATATATATATATATATATATATATATATATATATATAATGTGATGGCTGTGTGCAATGTCGGAGGGATACTGGATGGGGGGATGGGGGGAGGGGCGTCCACAGTGTGAGGGATATATGTGATGAACGTCTAAGTATTACCTTGTCTTGTGCACCTGAATCTAATAATAAAAAAACAATCATGTACAGCAAAAATAAATAAATAAATAAATAAAAATAAATGTTATGCATGTTACTTTACAAAAAAAATAAGAAAAGTACAACAAAATAGTGCTTCTGTTTTTAACAATATCAAAAATGTTTTTTCTTACTTTAAAATATACTAACTATGCAAATAGCATTTGTATTTAAAACAGGGAAAACAAATTACTGATAGAACTCTGGATTAAATGATTATAATATATTACTAACTTATTTGTATTTATTCTATAATTGTTAATTTATCTTCTTTAATAACAAGGACATGTATTCCTTATAAATTTGATAGGATAGTGCATTTTTAATAGTTGCTTCTCTGAAAATCTGGGCCCCTTTGTTTTAAGTTATTAACGTAATTAATATAAAAAGAGGATGTTGAAGCATTTGGATTTAAGTGTGTCGATCTAGAGAACATTATGTTAAGTGAAATAAGTCAGAAAGAGAAAGAGAAGTACCATATGATCTCACTTATATATGGAATCTAAAGAAAAGACTATGTGAATGAACTAATCAGAAACAGTTTTGTGGACACAAAGAAAAAACCGAGACTTGTTAGATGGGTGTGTGTGTAGGGGGGGTTGGGGATAAGGGGAAAGGTGAAGGGATTTGGAAGCAGCTGGTAACCACAAGATGGCCTCAGAGTTTTTTTGAAAATTAATTTGGGGACGGTATTCAATAATGTTGTAAAGATTTTGTTAGGTATCCGATGGACATGCGTCCTATTTGGGAGACCACCTCAGGGATACTGTGGATACCTGATCATGGCATTGTACACCAGAAGCTAAACATTAATGAATGCCAACTATAATTTTATATATATATTGTGATGGTTCAGTGTGAGGTCGGAGGGATAGTGGATGGGGGGAGGGGGCTTCACAGTGTGAGGGATATAAATGATGAACGTCTAAGTATTACCTTGTCTTGTACACCTGAAACTAATAAATAAAAAAAAAAGTGTGTCTTATCTGACTAGCATTCTGGAAACTACATTTAAATAAGAATCCTGTTAATTTTATGCATGTATAAAAAGACAATATACTGTTGATTTGTTAAATGTATCATCATTATCCAACATATATGCATTACTTATTTAAAGACATCTGGATTCTTATTCGAATGAAATAGATTCTACTGGCAAATTGTTCCATTTAGAAATCTCAGAGTGACTCTTTCAGTTTATATTATTTCTTTTGAGAAGTATTTTTCTAAAATGGTGGAGGCACTGGAAAGAAGCAAAGACATATTTTATACCAACCTGATTTTATTCCAACCAAATATATGTGATTAAAATCTCCTTTTATAATCTTATCATTTGCAACAACTTGGGTGGATCTAGAGAACATTATGTTAAGTGAAATAAGTCAGAAAGAGAAAGACAAGTACCATATGATCTCACTTATATGCAGAATCTAAAGAAAAGAATATGTGTATGAACTAATCAGAAACAGTTTTGGGGACACAAAAAACCGAGAGTTGTTAGATGGGTGAGGGGGAGGGGGTTGGGGATGGGGGGAAGGGTGAAGGGATTGGGGGGTGGCTGGTGACTACAGGATGGCCTCAGGTTTTTTTGAGAATTACTTTGGGGAACTTATTCAATAGTGTTTGGGGATTTTGTTGGGTGTCCGATGGACATGTGTCCTGTTTGGGAGACCACCTCAGGGATGCTGTGGATGCCTGGTCATGGCATTGTACACCACAGGCTGGACATTAATGAATGCCAACTATAATTATATGTGTATAATGTGATGGCTCGGTGTGAGGTTGGGGTGGTGGTGGATGGGGGGAGGGGAGTTCACGGTGTGAGGGATGTAAAAATAAAATAAAATAAAATAAAACTATAAAAAATAAATAAAATAAATAAATAAAATCTCCTCTTATATCACCTACTTCTAATATAAATTTAAATAACTGGTATGTAAATTTAAAATGAATTCTTTGAATATGAATCAGTAATCAAAAACCTCCCAACGGAGCAGCCAGGAAGGGAGGAGCTAAGATGGCGGAATAGATGGGCGCTGTGCCACTGCCTCCCAGGATCACACCAAAATTACAAATAATTTATGCAACATTCAACCTCAGAATTCATCTGAATACTAGCTGAACAGAACCTCTAAACTAAAGATATAAAGAACAGGCCATGTTGAGACTGGTAGGAGGAGCAGAGACATGAGGTAGGCTGACTCCAGGCCCACAGAGAGAGAGCGAACCCCACGAGGGGCACTTCAGTGGCAAAGGCTTTCTCTGTTGGGGAGAAACACTCTGGCCCCACACGGGGTGACCCAGCCCAGAGTCCTGTTGCCGGGAAGGAGAGTTACATGATAGCTGGTGGTAGAAATCAGTGAGGACACTCTTTGTTCAACTCGGTGGGGTGGAGGGCAACTACAAACCTAGTCACCCTTCTGTGAAGCCGACACATGGACTCCCTTGCTGACGAGCACTCAACCAGTCCCTGGCAGAGGGAGTGACTCCACGGGTATGGGCCCAGGAGCCTGCAGTAAAGGACTGAACTGAGTGCCTATGACATGGGAGCTGGAGATTTGGGGACCATTGTTCCCCCTGTGTGGAGCTTACACATGAGTAGTGTACAGGAGGGTGACATTTTTTCAGGGTTAAGACCTCCCACAGAGGGTCAGGTTTAGGACTGCATTGGTCTGGTGAAATCCCCGCAGGTATGCACCCGTGCATACACATGCTGCTTTGGGTCCTGGCTCTGCCCTCAGCTTGTGCTGCAGTGCCAGGGTGGGGATTGGCTGTTAGGCTGCTCTACTTGACCCGTGGGCTGCTGATTGGGACAGGCGGAGACTGAGAGTTTTCCTGGGAGTGTTGGTCTGGGAGCTGCTCTATGGCTTGATCTGGCCAAGGCATTTGTGGTGCATTTCTGTTGGCTGGTTGCCAGTGCAGAAGCACACACTGCTCGGACTTGGTGGGGGCTACTGACCACAACTCATGGTGCCCTGGGAGCCTGCCCCACCCACATAGAGTTGCGTTGCTGGAGGCACGCCTGTGGCCTGGCCCCCACCTTCACAGACCATAGAGGGTTTCTGCAGCAGCAGACAGCCCGCAGCAACCTGGGGGATTTTTGGTGGTGAGAGCCAATGGCAGCCAATTGTGAGCAGCTAACTGTGAGCCTGAGAGGGAGGCCAGCACATGAGGTGTTGGGCCCTTCTTCTCAACACAACTGGTGCAAAGTCGCCCAGAGCCTCTCTATTATTGAGTGAGAGGCCTGCAGATTAAAGTGGGTAGAGAGCCTTTTTTTTTTCTTTTTTTTCTTTTCTTTCCCAGTTTTTAATTTAATTTAATTTAATTTAATTTATTTGTTTGTTATTTTTTTCTTTTCTTTGAGTCCTTCTCTTTTTCTCCCCCCCTTTTTTTTACTATTTTTGCTGTTTTTCCCTTTTTCTTTATATCCTTTTCTTCTTTTCTTTCTCTTTCACCTTTTCTGTTCCTTTTTTCTTCCTTTCCTTTCATCTGTTTTATTTTTGTTATTTGTTTCCCAGATTTGTTTGTGTTGTTATTGCTTTGGTTACTGTTTTTCCATTTTGCTCTGCTGTTTTTGTCTCTTTTATATATTTTTGTTTCTCCTGTCTTACTGTTGTTTATCAAGTTTTTGTGGGGGTATATTTGTTATTGGTGTTGTTGGTTTGTCCTGCTTTGTTTCTGTTTCATGAAGTGGACAAGGGCCTAACTCTGGTCCAGGAGCTGAGACTATACTGAATTTGTAGAAACCACTGACCACAGCCTTTACCCACCTGTAACACATCTCATCCTCCTACAGCTGCATTGCCAGGGGCACTCTGGGTGCCTGGGTGACTAAACACACCACCACAAACTTTGGCAAGTATTTTTTACAACAGCAGATGGTCTGCAAAGCCCCAGGATTATCTCCGTGGTGTTCAGTGACCCCAATCCTGCACCACAGCCACTCGGAAGCAGCTCTTGGGAATTTGTGAGATTGAGGTGGAGGCTGTGTGTAGTGCCCTTGGGACACTGTACAAAGGGGTCACAAGACAGATATTGGCATAAGAGCTGGATCTGCATTAATGTCTTAAAAACCAACAATGATGTCTCATAACTCAGTTGAATGCCATGCTGCCTAGCTAGTGCTATGACACCAAGGGTAACCACAACACTGTGTCAAATAGCCAGAGACACACTCCTAAAGAGACTCTTTCAATGGTCGAGGCTTACGGGCAACTGTAAGGTGGCAATAGGCCTAGGGGGCCCTGTGCCTTTTGCTAAACTGCCACAGGACCAATGTTAGTGGCAGCCAGCCTCAATTCACAAAGACCGCCCTCACATGACTCCAGGTCCAGCACGTGCAGCAGCCAACAGCATACAGCTTTGAGATACCTACCAGGTAGCCACAGCCTTGTAACAGACAGGGCTGAAACAACCCTGAGTGTGAGCCCCACCCAAGACACACCAGAACCCATACACTCAGAGGCCAGTGACAGACCAAACCAGAGTACTACCTGGTTGAATGTACAAGCAGTACTGTCAAAGGAAATTTTACACAAGCACAGGAGCCTGCAGGGACCAGACCTTATCTGAGGGGGTCAACTTCCTCACAGCAGCTCATATACCATGAGCAAAGCTAATTCTCCCAGCTAATTAGCCTGAGGGTCAATCCCACCCTCAGACAAGACAAAAACAATTAAAGATCAACTACAACAGTGACACCTCTGGAATACATGGGACAGGAGAATAGGGAGACTGTGCAATCTGAAAATGAAGGACACATAGTACATAAGACCACCCAGCAAAGAATGAGAGACATAGGTGATCTAATACATCAAAGTGATCACAGAATGACAGACAGAGTGAGGAAACAAAGAAACATATCCCAAATTAAAGATCAGAAGAAACCTCTAGAAATGGAACTAAATGAAACAGAGACATCCAATCCATCAGGGAAAGAGTTTAGAATACTGATGATAAGAATGTTTAAGGAAATTAGTGAGGACATAAAGAACGATAGAGAAACCATGAAAAAAACAACCAGTTAGAATTAAAGAATACAATAACTGAAACGAAGAACACACTCTAATGAGTCATCAGTAGACTAGATGAAGCAGAGGATCGGACCAGCGATTTAGAAGACAAGGGAACGGAAATCACCCCATTGGAACAAACCAAAAAAAGAAAAAAGAAAAAACAACAAAAAACAATGAAAATAGTTACGGAGATCTGTGAGACAACATCAAGTGCAACAACATTTACATCATAGGAATACCAGAGGAGAAGAGAAGGAACAAGGGATTGAGAACATATTTGAAGATATAATGACCCAAAACTTCCCTACCCTGGTGAAGGATATTGAAATACAAGTCCCGGAAGTGCAGAGAGTTCCAAACAAGATGAACTCAAACAGGCCCATGTCAAGACACATTATAGTTAAAATGGCAAAGGTTAGAGACAAAGAGAGAATCCTAAAAGCAGCAAGAGAAACAACCAGTTACATACAAGGGAACTCCTATATGACTATCAGCTGACTTTTCTAAAGAAACACTGCAGGCCAGAAGGGAGTGGCAAGAAATATTCAAACTGATGAAAAACAAATGTGTACAATCAAGATTCTTTTACCCAGCAAAGCTATCACTTAAAATTAAAGGAGAGATAAAGAGCTTCTCAGAAAAAATAAGCTAAAGGAAAATATTACCACCAAACCAATATTGCAGGAAATGTTAAAAGGGTTTTTCTAAACAGAAGGAAGAAAACAAACTAAGAATGGAAGAGCAGAAATATGAATAACAAAACAGCAATAAATATGTACCTATCAATAATCATTTTAAATGTGAATGGGCTAAATGCTCCAATAAAAAGACATATGGTGGCTAAGTGGATAAGAAAACAGGACCCACAAATATAGTGTTTAGAAGAGACTCATCTCAGATCAATAGAACACACACAGACTAAAAGTAAAGGAATGGAATGAGATATTTCATGTAAATGGAAACAAGCAAAAAAGCTGGGTTGGCAATACTTATTTCAGACAAAATAGATTTTAAAATAAAGTAAACAATAAAAGACAAAGAAGGGAACTGCATAATTATAAAGGGATCTATCCAACAAGAGAGCATAAACCTAATCAACATCTATGCACCCTACATAGGAACTCCTAAATATATAAAACAGTTTATGACTGACATAAATTCACAGATCAACAGTAGCACTTTCACGGTATGGGACTTCACTACCCCATTGTCACCAATGGACAGATCCTCTGGACAGAAAATCAACCTGGGAAGAATGACCTTAATTGACACTTTAGACCAGTTGGATTTAACTGATATTTTTAGAGCACTTCACCCGAAAGTAGCAGACTATACATTCTTCTCTAGTGCACAAGGGACATTTTCCAAGATAGGCCACATGCTAGAACACAAATCAATGCCAATAAATTTAAGAAGATTGAAATCATATCAAGTGTCTTCTCTGACCACAATGGTATGGAACTAGAAATGAATTATAAGAAATCCAGAAATCATACAAATACATGGAGGCTGAATAACATGTTACTAAACAGTGAGGGGGTCAATAATGAGATCAAGGAAGAAATCAAAAGATACCTCAAGACAAATGAAAATGAAAAGCAATTACACAAAATTTATGGGATGCAGTGAAAGCAGTCCTAAGTGGGAAATTCATAGCAATGGAGGCCTATCTCAAGAAATGAGAAAAATCTCAAATTAACAGGCTATCATTACACGTAAGGGAACTGGAAAAAGAACAGCAAATCAAGCCCAAAAGGAGTACAAGGAAGGAAATAATAAAGATCAGAGAAAAAAATAAATGAAACAAAGACCCCCCAAAAAGATCAATGAAACCCAAGGCTGTTTTTTTCAAAGATAAAATCAGCCAACCCTTGGCCAGACTCACCAAGAGAAACAGAGAGAAGACCCAAATTAATAAAATTAGAAATGAAAGGGGAGAAGTGACAACAGATAACACAGAAATACAGAAAATTTTAAGAAAATATTATGAGCAGCTATATGCCAACAAATTATACAATCTGGAAGAAATGGAGAAAATTCTACAAGAATACAATCTTTCAGGATTGAATCAAGAAGAATCAGAAAACTCTGAACAGACTGATTACTACCAAAGGAATTGAATCAGTAATCAACAAACTCCCAGCAAGCAAAAGTTCTGGACCAGCTGGCTTCACAGGTGAACTTTATGAAACATTCATAAAAGAATTAACACCTATTCTTCTCAAACTATTCCAAAAAATCCAGAAAAAGGGAAGGCTCCCAAGCACATTTTATGAGACCACTATTACTCTGATCCCAAAACCAGACAAAGGCATCACAAATAAGAAAACTACAGGCTGATATTCGTAATGAACATAGAATCAAAAATCCTGAACAAAATACTAGCAAATCAGATTCAGCAACACATGACAGAGATCATAAACTACAATCAATTGGGATTCATTCTTGGTGTGAAGTTTGGTTCAATATCCGCAAATCAATTAATGTAGTACACCACATTAACAAAATGTAAATTAAAAATCATATGATCATATAAATAGATACAGAAAAAGCATTTGTCAAAATCCAGTGCCATTTAGGATAAAAACTTTTAGTAAAGTGTGATTAGAAGTATCATATCTCAACATAAAAAAGGCCATATATGATAAACCCATAGCTAACATCTTATTCAACACGGAAAGGCTAAAACCCTTCCCCTTAACATCAGTAACAAGATAAGTCTTCCCACTTTCACCACTTTTATTCAGCATGGTTCTGGAAGTTCTAGCAGCAGTAATCACAGAAGAAAAATAAATAAAACTCATCTGTCGTGTGGGGCGGCTTGCGGGGTCTCTGCTCCCGCTCCCCACATAAGAACACAGGATATGGTGAGGACAAAAAGGAACACCCACGGAGCCATAGGTATGGAAGTCATACCACTATGGTCTCACTGGAGGCTGGGTTTACACGACGTGCGACCTGCTGTCCACTTTGCTGCCAACCAACCGACTCTCCTCCATTCTCCTCGACTCTCCTTCACTCTCCTCCACTCTCCTTCACTCCATAGCTGTGGCAGTTATATCAGTGGCCAATGGCTCAATGGTTACAGCTGACGGCCAACCAGCCACAGTTGACGGCCATCTACTACCCTAGCCAGCACCTCTCCACATGAGGCCGAGAGCCTGGAAACTGCTCTCTGGGGCTCTGTCCCCACAGCATCCAAATTGGAAAGGAGGAAGCAAAAGTGTCTTTATATGCAGATGACATGATAATATATAGAGAGAACCCGAAAGATCCCACCAGAAAACAAATAGAACTGATAAATGAATTTAGTAAAGAGGCAGGATACTAAATTAATATTTAGAACTCAGTAGAAATTTATGTATACCACTAATAAACTATCAGGAGGAGAAATCAATAAATCAATCCCGAATGACGTCACAGGAATAGTGGCAGCGGGGCACACTTTTTGAGTTCTCCTCCAGATATTATCACAATGGGGACATCTATAACCCATCAAAGGACTCTCTGTTCATCACGCAGAAGAGCTAAGAGACTCCTGCAAGGAATAATTGAAGGTGGGCAAATTGGGCGAGCAGGGGAAGAGGGAAGGGAGCAGAGTGAGACAGAGCTGCATTTGTGTCTGGGGAGACGCGGCCACCATCTACACCTGTGGAAACACAGCCAGCATCTGCAGCTGAAGAGATGCAGGGGATCCCAAGACTGAACAGAGAACACAAAAGCCATGAGGTGGGCTCTATCCCTGCATGTCACAGCTGATCTCTCCTGCCAAGGGGGCAGCATATCCAGCATTTGAGGTAGTAACCTCAGTTAAGAACTCCATCTGGGCCCTAGGTCTGACAAAGGATGTAAACTCCATACCTGGCGCCTCCCCCCACTCTCCCAACCCTACCCCTACCCTTCTAGAGACTTAAACTGGCCCCTGAAAAGAGGAGTAGTGTCAGATTACAGAGGAGCCTTAGTACTCAGGCTCTGGGAAGACCAGCTGCAGCTCTGACCCAGGGAAGAGTCTGGGAAGAGTGTGATTTTTGCTGAGCTAGGAGAGAAAAGACTCCTCCACCCCCAGTCACCACCTTTTCTGGCCTGCAGGAAGAGTGTGACTCTGCGGGGTTGGGAGAGAGAAGACCCCTCCATCTCCAGCCCCCACCCTGTCTGGCCTGCCTAGGGCAGGACAATTACAACTGCTGAGACACTACCAGGGATCAGCAGTAGGCAGCAGATGCAGCTCTGGGCTTCCAGCAGCTCAGAAATTTCCTGCCTGCCACACACACACACACACACACACACACAGAACAAGTGAACTATGAATCAGAACTGGACACAGGGTTAGTGGTACTACTCTCAGTGTCCATAGGTGCAGGCAAAAGCAGAAACTGCACTGAATTTGTAGAAACTACTATCCTGACCCCTCAGCCCCACTCATCTAAATTTACAGTCCCAAAGTCACTCTGGGCACCAGGTGACCGGCTCTTCCTACACAATGCACAGAGAACTCTTTGGTACAGCAGAGGACAACCTGGAGATTACTTAGTGGGCTTAAGCCAAGATTGGCACTGCTTTTTGTTTTGTTTTGTTTTGTTTTTTGTTTTTACATCTGATATCTTTGACTGTGTTGAGTGTGGGTTATCGATTGTTTTTACATGTGAATGTATTTGATTTTTTCTTTGTTGTTACTGTTGTTGTGTTTGGTGATTTGCTTTGTTCTGAAATTGTCCTACCAGGGCCCAGCTTAAGAAACAAGATTCAACACACCCAGAGACCAACTCCAGACCAAACCAGAGTACTACCGGGTTTGACCCACAATTGACACACCCAGAGGGAATTCTCTACAGGCACAGGAGCCCATAGAGGCCAAACCTCATTTAAGTGGTCAACCCTCACACAGCAGATACCCTGCTGTGGGCAGAGCCAAGTCTCACAACTAGTCAGCCTAGGAGTCAACCCCACCTACTCACAAGTGAAAAGCAATTAAAGATCAACTTTAACAGGACAATATACACAACACGAAAGTCACCTTTTGAGCACACGCAGAGGAGAAGAACGAAGTAGTGCAAGTGAAATATATAGGACACATACTACATAAGATAACCCAGCAAGAACTAAGAACTCTACGGGATCTACCTAATACATTGAAGCAAACACAGAGAGTCAGCCAGAATGGGGAAACAAAGAAGCATGTCCCAAATAAAAGAACAGAAGAAACCTCCAGAATTGCAACCAAATGAAATAGAGGTAAACAACTTATCAGAGACAGAGTTCAGAACACTGATGATAAGAATGTTTAAGGAGCTTAGAGACAACATAAAGAAGGATAGAGACATCATAATGAACAGCCAGTTAGAACTAAAGAACACAGTTATTGAAATAAATAACTCACTTGAAGGAATTAACAGCAGGTTAGATGAAATATATACATGTATACATATGTGTGTGTGTATGTGTGTATATCTATATCTATCTCTATCTCTATCTCTATCTCTACCTATACATAAACCTATCTATATCTATATCTATATCTATATCTATATCTACATCTATATCTATATCTATATCTATATCTATATCTCCTTGAAAATGTAAGTTATTTTCCCTATCAAGTGACTAGAGTAAGAAAATGGTCATTTGTATTCCAAAAAAATGTTGTACTGAGCAATCTCTAGGCCACTGTTTTAAGTAGACTGTGTTTCCTTGTGGTTGCAGATAAAGTTTAAAAATTGTCTCATTGCTCTTAAATCCAACATACAACTTCCTCTGCTGAGAGGATTATGTGTTTGATCTTGTCAGTATTTGAACTTATAATAAGTTTAGTCATGACTTCAGTTTTGGCTCAAATTTAGATTCAATTTTGGAAAAGCCCTGAAATATAAGCATAACTAAACGGTCAATACTATGGTAGCTTTGTTTAATTTCAAGCTTTACTTTCACTATAATTTACTTAGCAAAATTTCCAGTGTGGGGTGGAGGACAGTCAGACTGCTAAACTGAGCAATTTATTTTTGTGTTTGAAAATCTTTTTTTTATTCAAATCCACTATACCATCCTGTATTGCTGTTGTGAACTCTGTTTTTTCCTCTTCTTTGTGAAGTCTTTTTATATATGGCACACTTACTAGTTTTGCATAACCTTGATTGAGCTATATTTAGTCTAGACTTTTATCTGATTGTCTGAGAAAAGTCACTCTTCTTTGCTCAAATATGAAGGCCGCAGACCTCTGAGGAATTCAACTTATGAAGAAATCGTTGCATTTTGCCTTCTCTGATAGATTTAAAGAAAATATGTTTGTTACCTTGTCCACTATTCTTTTTTGTTACCATGGCTATGGTTGGGTTTGACACACTTCCACAGCAAAAAACAAAACAGAATTCCACCGTAACCCATTCATGTTAATGAAAAAGAAAATGATCAAATATTAACATAAAATGTAAATATATTTCACAAGAATAATATGGCATGATAAAGTAAAAATATAAAGATCATCAATTTTTAATTAAAATAATTCATTAACAATAAAATTATATTATAATATAAATAAATATTTTGATAAAATCCCATGGCATGTCTAATAAAACACTGATTCAATTAGATATAAAAGAAACATGTTTAAAATTATAAAGCTTACACAACAAAAAACAAACAAGCATACTTTATTCAAAAAGTTGAATTTCCAAAGTTATTTTCATTAGAAATCAAGAACATATTAGAAGTGCCTTCTATAATAACTATTACTCAACTTTAATTTGGAAGATCTTATTAATTCAATAATTAAATATTCTATCTAAATATTGAATTAGAAGAGATAGTTATGTTTATTTTCAGTTAATTTTATTTTTCAACTGGAAAACCCCAAAGTGTGAAAAAAATATGAAAACTGAGTAACTTGTTAGGTAATAAAATCAAAATATAGAATAATTAACTTTTCTTCATATTCATAAAAATCAGGTGAAAACAGACGTGGAAAAACAGCTCATTCACAGTAATGATAAAACCTAACAACACCACAAATTAAATTTAATGCAAAAAATCGATCACCTCATAAAGTAAACTGTAATAACTTACTTAAAGGCAAAAAGTCTGAAAATTTAAAAACAAATATACCTCATTCCTGGATGGGAAGACATAATAATAATAAAAACCCCTTTTTTCCTTTCTGATATTCAGAGAATAATTATAAAATTAATATGAAAGAACATATACCTTAGAAGACAGAATCAATTTAAAATGAATGCAAATATAGTCAACTGATGATTGACAAAGGCATAAAGGTAACACAATGGAAAATGGATAGACTTTTCAACAATAGTGATGGAACAATTGGATATACATGCAAAAAATAAATTGAGAAACTGACCTTGCACCTTTCAGAAAAATTAACTCAAAATGGATCATAGTCCTAAAAAATGCAAATTATAGCACTCCTAGGAGATAACAGGAGAAAACCTAGATGAACTTGGGTATGGTGATGACTTATTAAACCAACACCAGAGCACAATCCAAGAAAGAAAAAGATACATGAACTTCATTGTAGTTTATAACTTCTCTGTGAAAGACACTCTTAAGAGAATGAAAATACAAGCCATACACAGGGAGAAAATATATGCAAATGACATATTTGATGAAGGACACCTATCCAAAATATGCAAAGAACTCTTAAAATCAACAAGAAAATAAACAACTCAAATAAAATGGGCAAAAATTCTGAACAAACATATCTCCAAAGAAAACATACAGATGGCAAATAAGCATATAAAAAGATGCTCAAAATAATATCCCATCAGGAAATTTCAAATTAAGACACTAGTGAGATACAACTATGCACCTATCGAAATGTCTAAAATCCAGATCACTGACAACACTAAATTATGTCAAAAATATGGAGTGTTAAGAACTAATTCATAATAATAGTACTACTTCATTGCTGGTGGGAATGCAAAATTGTACATTTTTCAAAGACAGCTTGTTAGTTTCTCATAAAACTAAACATACTTTTACCATGTAGCCCAGTATTCACAACACTTATTTACCCAAATGAGTTGATAATGTATGTCCCTATAAAAACCTAGATACAAATGTTTATAGCAGCTTTATTCATAATTGTCAAAACTTGGAAGCAACCAAGACGTCCTTCAATAGACGAGTGGATAAACACACAGTGGTACATTCATACAATGAAATATTATTCAGTACTAAAAAAGAAATGAACTATCAAGCCATAAGAAAACACGGAAAAACCTTAAATGCATATTGCTCGTGATCAAAGCTAATCTGAAAAGACTACATACTGTTTGATTCCAACTATATGACTTTCTGGAATAAGTAAAACTATGAAGGGAGTAGAAAAAATATTAATTTCCAGGGTTTTGTGGGGAGGGAGAAAGGAATGAATGGGTAGAAGACAAGGGATTATTTTTGGTCAGTAAAACTATTCTGTATGATATTGTAATGGTGGATAAATGTCATTATACACTTGTTAAGACCCATAGAATATTTAACACAAAAAGTGAATACTAATGTAAACTATCAACTTTACTTATTACTAATGTATCAATATTGGCTTATGAATTATAACAAATGTATCACATTAATGCATGATGTTAGAAATAAAGAAAAAATGCAGGAGGATGTGAGAGGGTATATAAGAAATCTGTACTTTTTGCTCAATTTTTCTGTAATTCAAAATTGTCTCCCACAATAAATTCTATTAATGAAAGTGTTAAAAATAATATTGAAAACTATGTGCTTTATCAGATATTATAATAAATTCACTCTAATTAAAAATCCATATGTATTTAGTACAATAATAGAAACATAAAGAAGCTAAATGGAGAATAAGAAAGAGGTTTATTTATGGAAATATATATGGCAACCAATTTGTGTTTTCTAATACCCTCACCTTCTCCCTCAAGGGATGTAAATGTCTAACTATTACATTGTTTTGTACACCTGAAACTTCATATACATATATATATATATATATATATATATATATATATATATATATATACGTATGTATATACACATACATATATATGTATAGATAGATTGATAGATAGATAGATAGATAGATAGATTCATCAGGAAAATGATTTATATCATAAGATGTATTAGCCTAATTGATATCTCCCTTGAGAAAAAAAAAATGTATTTCACCATGTGGCATATAAAAATGTTATCAAGATTAATTTTGTTGAATTTCTCACTGAGTTCATGTATTCTTCCTCTAAATTCACTGAGCATCCTTATTGCCATTGTTTTCAACTCTGTGTCTAGTAGAATACTTGCCATTATTTCATTTAGCTATTTTTCTGGAGTTTTCTCCTGTTCTTTCATTTGGGATACATTTCTTTGTTTCCTTGACTTGGCTGCCTCTCTGTGTTTATTTATGTCTATTAGATAAATCTGCTAAGTTTCCGAATCTTGACAGGGTAGGCTTTATTTAGTATGTGTCCTTTGGGACCCAGTGACATAATCTACCTGATCACCTGAGCTACATGCTCCAGGAGTGTCCCTTGTGTGTGTTGTGTGCCCTCCTTTTGTAGTTGAGTTCGTGATTGCTGTTGGCATATCAGTGGGTATGATTGACCCTCAGGTTGACTGGCTCTGGAATTTGGCCACATCCATAGGTTATGGGTGGCTGTGCAGGGTCTTATACTACAAAGTAGGATTTTCCCCAGTGGCCTTTGATATCTGCTGGGACCACTTTTTGGTTATGCCATTTGTGGGGCTAATTGGGTGATACTCTGCTGTGCTCAAAAGCTGACCTCCAGGTGTATTGATTCTGAGACCACTTTGGAGGGGCTTCAATGCTGGCCCAGTTTATACACTGTCTGTGTCTGGCTGGGGGATACCTGGTAGAAGCTACAAAGCAATCTATGATTTGTTGCTCTCTACGCTAGTCCTGGAAGTGTGTGGTAGAGGCTACACTACAAACAGAGGATATCAGCCACCAGGCCTGGGCTTGGGATACCTCTGCAAATGTCTAGGACACCCCAATGCCTGCTGCTGACGGCTGGTTCCTGTAAGGCTCAGCCACTGATAGAGCCTTATGTGGTATACAAGTTAGGTGAGGCAGAGTCTCAGGGAGTCACCAGGGTGGGATGAGTGGTCTTCACCAGATTAATGTAGATTCTGGTGTGGGGCCAGTACCGAGCTTGGAGGTACTGAGAAAAGGTCTCTGAGCACACCAAAGTTAGCTACCACTCACTTTGGTCCCACAAACCCCTGAGAATTGTCCAAGAAATAGTGCAACATGGGCATGGTTGGCTTCTGGCAAAAAGAAATCCTCCCAAGTTGGGTGGGTTACCTGGGTACAACTAGCAGAGTTCAACAGGTCAATGCTGATTCAGATTTGGCCATGAGGGAGAGGGCTCAACAGAGAAAAGATGGCACCTACCTGCTGGCTGCATGGGAAGAGGGTTCTACACAGATAAGCTGGCGACTGTACCTGCAATCCTCGCCCTGGAGCCACAAAACTCAGTCTCTCCCCATATGTCTCTGAGTCACCAGAGTCACTGTACCTCTGCCAGAGCCCAGGGTTAGTGCCTGTGGATGAGTGAGTCTGTGTGTGGGCCCTTTAAAAGGACCCCTGTATTTGCTGCAACCTTCCGTCTCAACTGGATCATCAGAATCACCACTGTTTTTTATAGTAAGATGTTGTGGGGAGATCCTCTTCCAAGCACCAGTATTATGGGCTAGGGGGCCCAGTGTAATGCTGTAGTTCCTCCCTTCTCCAGGGGGACCTTCGTGGCCAAGGTATGTCTCCTAATTTCCAAATGCCACATGCAGGTGTGGAGACAGCCCATTTCACATTTCTGCCCCTTCTATCAGTCTTGATGTGGCTTCTTCTATATATCCTCAGATATAGGACTTCTGTTCAGCTAGACTCGACATGGTGTTCTAGGTTGATTGTTCAATAATTTAGCTGTAATTTAAATGTGGTCATGGGAGGAGGCAAGCACAAAATTTAACTACTCCGCCATCTTGGATCCTCCCCCTAAATTTTATAAAATAAAAAATAATGCCTTAAGTAAAGTTTGATTATTAATAAACACTTATTTTCAGTCATTTGTAATAACAAAAACTGCAGCAAAAAATGAATAAATATTATGAGCATATATTGTAACTGAAGGATAGATACAACCATGTTAATATCACAAAACAAACAAAAACAAAATGTAGAGGACATAGTAAAATATTTTTTAAAAATCACATTTAAAATTAACACACAAAACAAGTTAACATGAAAATAATTGAATGTTTTTTGATAGCCTGGAGAAAATACGTGCAATGTCTATGAGAGTCATGGCATTATTATCATCATTAAATGCAAAGTTAATACAGCAAACACATTGGAGAAAAAACACATACGCAATTCGCAAAGTGACCAATAATGAAAATAGTAAGTTCACAGAAGAGTAAAAGCTAATTGTCATAGCATATGAAATGGTATTTTACCGAATTAGAAGTCAGGAAATTTGAAGTAATCTGAATTTTCAAAAATCAGATTTGCAAATTTTACAGTTACATCATCCATTGGTGGCAAAGATGTGGAACACAGGGGCATTTTTAAAAACTAGCCTTATGAATATAATTCGCATGCTATTCAGTTTACCCATTTCAAGTATATAATTCAATAGCTTTTATTGATTTCTGATGAGAATGTTGTACCAGTTTCTTATCACCTTAGTAACAAATTACCACAAACTTAGAGGTCTAAAACAACACAAATTTATTGTCTGTATATCAGAAGACTGAGGGGGCTCAGCTTGATTCTCTGCTCCAAGTGCCACAGGCCAAAACTGAGCACTGTGTTCCTTTCTGGAGAATCTGTACATGAGTCAACTTTCAATACATTCATATTTTTGGAAGAATTGAATTTCTTTATAATTGTGAAACTGAGGTCCCTATTTTCTTGCTGGAGGTCCTTCTCAGCTTCCTTAGCTCCCTTAGCTTCCTTAGCATGAACCACAGTTGGAGCCTTTCTCATTCTGAGAAGCTCACTGACCTTCCCTTCTGCCTTATTTCTTTTCTGCTTCCTGATCCTGCACCATATCTCTCTGACTGACACTTCTTCCTTCACCTTCTGCATTTAAAAGACTATATGATGAGAAAAACTCCCTCCTTGACCAAACTTTAGTCAGGCTCCTCTGAGCCTTCTTCTAGACTAGGCCTTAACTTTGGCCTTGCTGAGCCCATTTGTAGCAAAAAATCCTGCTAAGCCTGTTTATCAAGAATCCCCTTACCCCTGAATTCTAAATTATTGGCCTGCCATCAGCAAGAATCCTGTTCAGCCAATTTAGCAAGAATCCTTCTACCTTTGATATCAAATCAAGTTTTTCTTAGTAATTTTCTATCCACTGACCCCTCACATTGTTCATTGTCTGTAAATCCCCACCTGTGTTTACTGTATTTGGAGTTAAGGTCAATCTCTCTCCACTATTGCAATAGTCTTGGCATCCACTGGAAAAAAAAAAAAAAAGTCTTACTTGATATTTTTAACAAGTCTCAGAATATTTTTTTTCCCTTTAACAGTGATCATATTGGGTCCAATCAGATAGTCCAGATTAATCTTCTGATTTATTGTTGATTGATTAGCAACTTTAATTCTATCTGAAATGTCTCTTCACAGCAGTAGCTAGATTAGTGTTTAAATAACCCGATGACAGAATCATACAAAAACAAGTTTTGAGTTCTGTCTAAAACAAATGTAAAGTGTAATATCTTAAAAAGTAATTTGGGGATTTCTGGTCAACATCACAAAGTAGGTGAACACTGTACTTGCCTCCTTCCATGACCACATTAAAATTGCATCTAAATTATAGAACTGTCAACCTGGAGAAACTATCTGAAAACTGGCTGAACAAAAGTCCTATAACGAAGGATATAAAGAAGTCACCTTGAAACTAGTAATACAAACAGAGATGTGAAACAGGATGGTCACACACCCCCATTGTGTCAGTCAAAAACTGGGTGGCTGCAGAGATACCCTCTGAAAGGCAAGAGGTTCCAGCTTCACACTGGGCTCCCTATCCTGGAGCACCAGCCCCTGAAGAGTAGCCAACATGGCATCTGGCTGTGAAAATCAGTGGGTATTCCACCTTCTGGGGTGAGAAGGAAGACTGTGGGAAACACAGGTGTCCTCATAAAGGACCGATGCACAGCCTCTTTTGATCCCACTCATACTAGGATCCAGCAAATGAGCTGAAGTTTTGAAGGTGCCAGAGACACACAGGAAGAGACTGAGTTTTGTGGCTCAGGGCATGGGCTGGAGGGAAAGTTGCCATTGTTCCTGTGCTGAGCCATTCTCCCATGTAACCAACAGGCAGATGACATCTTTCCTGTGATGACCCCACCCCTACATAGCCAAATATGAATTTTCATTGTCCTGGTGAGCTCCACTCACTCCACCCTGGTGAATCCCTGAGACTTTGCCCCAACCAACTTGTGTAATGTCTGAGGCTTTTTCTTGGCAGACAGATAACTAGAGTTTTCCCACATTGAAGCTGTTCTTGGACAACTCTCAGGGGTCTTTGGAATCCAAAACGGCAGTGGCTGGCCTCAGTGTGCTCTAAGACTTTTGTGAAGTGGACCCAAGCTCAAAATTAAGGTCAAATCTAAATCTGCATTAACCTTTTGAATA